>NW_008824983.1:601629-608607 GCF_000699105.1 Pygoscelis adeliae
AGCCTTCCTACCCTCGAGCAGATCAACACTCCCGCCCAACTTGGTGTCGTCTGCAAACTTACTGAGGGTGCACTCGATCCCCTCATCCAGATCATTGATAAAGATATTAAACAGAACTGGCCCCAACACTGAGCCCTGGGGAACACCGCTCGTGACCAGCCACCAACTGGATTTAAGTCCATTCACCACAACTCTCTGGGCCCGGCCGTCCAGCCAGTTTTTGACCCAGCGCAGAGTACACCCGTCTAAGCCATGAGCCGCCAGCTTCTCCAGGAGAATGCTGTGGGAGATGGTGTCAAAGGCCTTACTGAAGTCCAGGTAGACCACATCCACAGCCTTTCCCTCATCTACTAGGTGGGTCACCGGGTCACAGAAGGAGATCAGGTTGGTCAAGCAGGACCTGCCTCTCATGAACCCGTGCTGGCTGGGCCTGATCCCCTGGTTGTCCCGCACCTGCCTTGTGAGCGCCCTCAGGATGAACTGCTCCATGATCTTCTCTGGCACCGAGGTCAGGCTGACAGGCTTGTAGTTCCCGGGGTCCTCCTTCCAGCACTTATTACAGCTTGGTTTTCTTAGGAAGTTTTGGCATAGCCCGATTTCTGGTCTCAGACTAGTTGTGTCATTCCGTTCAGGTACTTACTTACGAGCTTTACTTTAGCCCTATATCTTGAATTTCCTTGCTTTAAAGTAGGAATGATGCATGCTTGTTTTCAGGTAGATGAAAGGATCAGTCTTCAGTGGTGAGCTCAATTCTCCAGAGCAGTCCACAACTGCAAGGTATTGTTATTAATTTGAGTTTAGGTGTAGGCACAGGTCATAGGAATATCTTCAAATTTTGTGGAAACATTTTGCAGAGGACAAGCCCAGCCAAAATTCTGTTTCAGCACTAAAAAGAGAAAACCAATAAATAAAACTAGAGAGGTAATATATTGTGAATAAAATTACTCATTAAAAAGGTAACTGTATGGTAAATTATTATAGCAGAAAAATAAAAACATACGAATTAAGGAAGAATAGCTGTCTGTAACAATAACAGATAATACTTTAAGTGCTTCAGCTGATCATTTAAAATGGGACTTCAGCTTTCCAAAGCTGCTTTCAATCATGGTCAGCAACGTATGCTGTTCTAATGTTGATTCCTCATTTTCTCAGTGTTTTCCATTTCAGATGCAATTCAGCAGATGTTAATTAACACCTACAATAGCTAACATATTACCTAGAGGCATATTCATATCTACTGCTAGCCAGCTGAGAACTGAGCCAGGAACAAATCATAGCTTCCTGGCCTTGCAGAAAGAATTAAACCACCTTTAAATGTCCAGTGTAATGTCGAGTCATTGGTTTGTCTCATCCTCAAGAGAAAGCCATTGCAAAATCCTGTCCTTGTATATTCTGTACATCGACCTATTTCATAAATTCTACTTCTCTAGCTGCTTTAGGGTCCAGCAAGGAGACTGCTATAGCATTGGTATGCCAAGAAAAGAACCCCAAAATAGAGAAGCCAGAAAATATGTTTTTTCTCCTTCTCCTCCTCCTCGCAGAGGTCTGAGCTACAGCATTTCTAGGAAGTACTGTTGGCAGGATTTCTCATTTAAATTTACACCGTGTTCCTAGTCCTGAACCCAATGATGTTAAACAGGACAGGTAAACCAACTCTGATTTTTGGAAACTTCCGTCACTGAAAGCGCATGCCAAGATAAACACAACCAAGGATGTGCAGGCTATGAGGCTCCTTCTATTTCTCATGTAGTCTAAGGCTCAGTCCTGCTCCTGTTCATAAAATTGAGAGAGAATGTGCCCAGCAGCACATGCAGAAATGGATCTACTATAACTTTTCCTTTTCCCTTGGCGACTGAAGTGCTGCCCACTCTCCTGTCACTAAGCAGTTCTTGGAGATCAGTGGACACTTTATCTGCTATTTACAGGCTGAGGATAAAACAAAGTCCTGGAAAGCAAAATGGACTGAAGTCAGCAGTGAAAAGAAAAAAGTGAGACACCAAAGTTCAAGGATGCACAGTACCTCTAACTTTTCATTTCAACAGACTGACATAGGTATGGTTCTTATTTTCAGTAATGCAGAGGATCATGCTTTTTACCTCCTTAGTGTAAAAAGAACTACCATGATAAATGGTAACTTTGGATCAGGGGAAAGACCTGAGGCATTGCAAACAGGCAGCAGGAGAGACATGGCACATACAGGCTTGCGTCTGAGAATCAAGCCTACTTCACACATCCCAAAACATCTGATAGCCCGGTAACTAATAATACCCTGAAAAAACATTCTAACTCATTTTTACTTACATGAAACATGTCATCTAGCTCTGATGAGGATTACTCACCAGAGTAAATTTTTCATTTAAAATCATGCCTTACAGCTATCATGGAAAGCTGTTTGCTATCCCCCAAACACATATTATCTGATGTTATATTGCTTTATCTAGATAAAATGGGCAGTAAATCAAATTCGTAAGCTGCAGCTGCTAATCGATATGCTTTAGTTGAAGACTACATCCAAATACTGTTTCTTAGAGCTATTTATGAATTTCAGATGTGTCATTAAGGATAACACAGATAAAGAGAAACTACTGCACTACTTCTGCTGTCTATAAAATTGAGCAACTTTATCCCTTTTGTTTTATTCTGAAATGAAAAATCACAGCCAGCAGGTCTCCCATTTTATTTACAATAAATTAGTGATGAAGGAGAAAGGTTTGTTTTTCAAAATGGTGTAATTATATGGTCTCAAATATCATTCTATAACCAACCCTCTCTCACCCCAGCTTTTAAAAGACATCTCAGAAAATACCAGGTTTGGGTTTCTTTCTTTTGCCCTACCAAACAGGATCCCAAAAGGCTGCAAAATGAGCTTCCAGTTTGTACCTGCACTTGAAACCGCTTTTCTTCCAATTAGATATCACATATTTGAACGAGCTAAATTAAACATGGACTTTAACGTGAAGCATCCAGCTACACTGGCCAGGCCAAGGCTGGGAGTTCTGTCCTTCAGATTTTAGCCCTCAGTTATCTTGTTAATGGACAAGAGACTTGATATTTCAAATATAAAATTATCATTGGTTGCGCTACAGTGAAGACAGAACTAAAAAAAAAAAACCCAAACCCCCAGAAAACAGTGAACACCCCCCTCTCCTCCCGAAAACTGTAAAGTCCCCTCTCCGTTCTTTCAGTTCAGTTTAAGTCTTACCCTGACATAACATCTGAGGTTACAAGCCTTGAGGCTTTCAAGGCATTTATTCCGGTGTTTCCAATTTAGGATCATTTTCTGCAGGTGCTCTCTATAATCTTTGCTGAGGTCCAGACTGACCAGCCTACAATAGCAGGGAATGATTCACCAGGCAGCTACTCAAGAGACTTATTTTTAGTTTTGGCAAGGACAGGAATAAGCAGGCATATACTTTGCAAGTTTATTTGACAAGTTCACTCTATTTACTAAATATTTATTTTTTGCCCCAAACCTGCAATCCTTGGTAGTATCTGGAATAATATTAAGAAAATTGCACTACAACTGATGCAGCCGAGGTTGAACCTCATCTGCTTATTTCCATTTATTTTGTCAATATGTTACTGCTCGCTTTTAAAAACAAACAGCAACTACTTTCTCAGCTGCCCTATTTCCTAAACTTACTTTCCGACGCATGATCTTTTTAAAGGAGATGAGGAAAATACCTATATTAAGAATACCAACAGCCTTTTAATAATTCAATGCACAGAAATGCACTATTGTTATAACTGAACAAGTATTCTCCAATACAAAAGAAAGGTCGAACTTTCTCCACTTCAAGGGTTAAAAAAAATAATTCAGATGCTCCACAAATGCTGTCTTTTTCTGTATCAGCTTAATTCATTTACATGTGTATGGATTACTTAAAGCTTTATCTTATACTCAGACTGAGAAACAAAAGGACTATTTCTGCGCTACAAGTTGGTTATGGCCAACGGGGCTTCTCACTCCTCGCTGTGGTACACAGGTCAGCACTAACCTAGAGATACTGCTGCGTGGCCCTTGCACGGAGGGCGGGGAAAGTGAGACGAGGCAGTCAGCCCATTTTCTCATGGATCTATGTTTTCAGTGGCTGCTATCAAATTCATTGAAGCAAGGATTTGACTGAGCACGAAGATAGAATTACGTCTCCTTCCCACAGCTCAAGGTCAGGATAAAGATGGAGGATGGCTGCGAGCGAGTCATTTTATGTGTATTTACTTTGTATTCTGACCAAATTTCCAAGCTGAAAGTACTATCCACAAGGATTAAGACATGGCTAATATTTAGTCACATATTAACCAGTATTGATATCGAATCTTAACAGCAGCCATCTGAACAGCATACCAGACTTCTTCTCAAATAAAACCCGAATTGGTAGGTATCTCGTGCCTAGGTAAAGACTTGCAACTAATAAACCTGAGACATTTCCAAAGAGCAAATAGAGGTTCACTGTAGAAAGAGGTAGCTCGGAGGTACAGAAGAGAGGAAACTCTATTTTCACAACAGTGTAAGGATTAAAAATGCAGAAAAGCATCTGCATGAGATGTGTAAAACACTAGTCTGCACACTCGGGCCTCTGGATAGTTCTGAGGATCTGACCCTCACAGAGCTCACACTAAACCAGACGTAGGAGTAAGAAAGGCACCAGTGCAATAGCTGCTTACTTGTTCTTCCATTTTGGACACACACATACAAAAAAGGTTCTTTGGGCCCTAGAATATGTAAATACAGGCAGAGTTGTTTTGCCTGTAATAAATACAAACACGTTGCCTTCCAAAGGTAGTATGACAACCCTGGCAGCAAAGCCACCCCTTTCTGCCTCCTTTCCCCCCGCCCCGGGCTAACTGTAGCTGAAGTACGGTTCTTCTTCATCCGTCTCTCCATTCCCAGCTTTTAAACTTTCCTCCTTCTATCTCACACCCCTTCGTCTGAGTCTGGGTTTGCTCCAATTGCTTCTTCTCAACAGAAGGATTTCAGATGCCCCTTGACTGAAGAAAAGCATCTCCAAGGAGGAACTTTTAAGAGCTCCCCACAACCCCCCCCCCAGCTCTTTGCTTGGTCAGCATGTAGTCAGGAACATAAAAAGGCAGTCCAGAACCAGTACCTTATGGTTTTACTGAATGAAATTAAAAAAGCATATGCCTGCACTTCGGGTGGATAAAAGCTTTTATGGAAACAGATTTGATGCTACAGTCCCTTTGTCCTTGGGTTTCGGAGTCTGAAGGAGTAGCTGAGTGAAGGACCAGTAAGTACCTAAGCCAGCAAGGTTGTCTGAGTTTATCTCACAGGAGCTTTCAAAGTTCATTATGTATTATTACACCCATTGAACCATGGGGCACCTGCCCAGCATCTCCTGCATCATTTCAGTGATTGTCAGGCACTGGTTTAATCCGTGTTTTCACATGGAACTCAGCTCTTGTTTCCTTCAGGTCACTTTTTATTTTTAATTGACCTTAAATTATTAGTTACAACCGAACAAAATCATAACTGCATAATACTTGACTGCTAGGAAATAATTTTCAGTCCCTGCTACTATATAATATCTTATCTCACATTCAGAAAAAGTCTAAAACTATATTAACAATATAAAGTATATTGCAAATGCATTTAAAATAAATAAATCAGTTGTTGCTACATCACCTACTATCAAGAAATGTGTAATTGCCGAGTGTTTTTAGCTGAGTTTGCTCTGTAAGGCACACCACCAGTACGCATCTGGCTTACAGTTTACTTTGTCCAAAAATCCAGGAGCTGTTAGAGGGAGCAGATAGCTGCCCGAGTTAAAGCACATTATCTTGCTATCAAAAGAAATCCTGGGAATCTTTAACTTTGCTTCACAAGCCTTGGACACGGTAAAGTGTAAAGAACATTTCCAGTGGTGCCCAAGCCTATTTCCACATTAGGAGTACAACCCTGCCCGTGCTCTCCAGGGCTGGTCTCGTCTCCCAAAAGACTATTTACATTTTATCACACAATTTCTTCATCGGAGCTTCATTAAGCCAGTTATCACCAATTATGCAAAAATCATGTGTTCCCTGGGTAAATAGTGTGAATTGCTAGACGACAACCGTCCTCCCTGTTTAACAGAACTATGGGAGATCAGCCTCTGAAAACACCCGCTTATCGTTACACAGTAAGAAGAGGGAGAAAACCAGCACGGTCCTGCCTCTTGCATATTTAAATGCGATGTGATGTGGGGCATAGGCAAATGCAAGCACCTGCCCCTCATGATACCTCTCTTTTGACCCCCGCAGGGGAAGGAGGATGGGTTCACGGCATGCCTGCTAACAGCAGGGCAGGAGCACGTACGGCACCGCCAGAGGTCCTTTGGCCCTGAAATTAGGTAAGAGCACTTCGTTCCCCACTTCCTTCAATAAGGCAGCGTGTGAGATGAGAGCAGCAAAGCACCTCCTCAGCCGGAGAGCTGAGAGGAGCTGGGTCACAGGCCTGAGAAGTCAGCGCATTGGCTCCTGGCAAGGGCTGGAGGAAGGTACAGAGACCCCAGCGTCGGCCCTGGGATAGCACCTTTGAATCTGCGCACCACAGTACAGGGAGCGGGGTGTTTATTGGTGTTATTTTGTTAGGACAATCACATCGTCCCATCATCTGGGAGTTTGGTCTTGGCAGTGTTCATGTAACACAGCGCTCATCTGGCGGAGGTGCCGGGCTCCACGCAGTCCGGTCAGGGCTGGGGAAGCTGCTGCCACGCACCTCCATGTCACCCATGGGGCCAAGCAAGGCCAACCCCAGCTGTGAGGCAGCTGCAGGCTCCGGCCATCTGTCCTGCCGGTGCTCCGGCCACCCGTCCAGTGGCGGTTTCTCACAGGGCCACGGCTCCGGGGACGAAGCCCTGCTGGGCTACTCGCCCCCTTGGCCGGCATGGCCCGGGGCACCGCCGCCGTCGAAGACCTCGGGGCTGTCGGCCAGCAGGGAGGTGCGCACCTTCCGCCTCTCCTTGAAGCGGCCCGAGTGGGAGA
>NW_008824983.1:609725-617000 GCF_000699105.1 Pygoscelis adeliae
GGGCGGCAGGGAGGGGGTTGCTGGGCGGGGGAAGGCCGGTGTCCCCCTGAAGGGACACCCGGCGGTGAAGAGACGGGGAGGAGGAGGAGGGAGCCTTGGTGCAGGTGAGGCAGCACCGTGAGCGCGTAATGAAATCCAGGGCTACCAATGATGGATGTGGTGGTGTCGGCGTGCATGGCCGAAACAGCAACGCGTTTTGTTTGTGCGCATGGTAGATGTGCGTAGGTGTGTGTTTTGTAGCCTTGAAGAAAATAGAATTGTCTTTAGTTGCCCGTCTTTAAAAAATGAATGTAGCTGACACACTAAGAGAGGCACTGTCATCTAATATTTATACTTGAACTGGCTTAGAATTGGGACTTTGAATTTCTGTGTGACGATACACGGCCATACAAATGCCTTTACCTTTTTTTGTTCATCCAGAAAGGAAAAAAAGATTTGCTTGTGCCACGCTATGTGTTAAAAATGGTGATTTGTTCTTTGGAGAACTATGCCATGTAATATTGATTTGATTCCGAACACCCCTGCCATCAGCTACACATTCAGTTACTCAAGGACGCCTGTGATCGTATGGAGGAGTTTGTGAAAGCGGTGGTATTTCAGCCTCATCTTCTTCTGCAGGCAGATCAACTTCTGCTACTTGCAGCTTCCCCGAATAGCCCATAAAGACAAGACGTATGGAAATTGGTGAATGCAGGTTACTGAGGGAGAGGAGCCTGGGGTGTGGGCTTACATTACTCTGTAGATTGCTCTCTTCAAACCCAAAGGGTTTTGGACAGGGAAGCCTGCATGCACACAGGCAGTGTGAAAGCACTGAAAGCACTCTAAACTGTCTATCATACTAACTGATGTCAGCAGCAAAAAATCTCTCCTCTGGAATAAACCAGTAACTTCCAGTGAGAAAAGATGGCCTTTACGTTCCCTCCTAACAAGTAAGCAGCTAGCATTTTCTACGGTGCATAGCACCAGGGCACTGGGCTCTGCTGGGCCAAGGATAGCAACAGATACAAGGTCAAGTTTCTCCCCGTGACTATAACCTACTGCAATGCTACTAATTTGTATCTATGGAGAAAGAGAACACCAGCATCTCTCCTCATCTTGTGTCCCAGGAAAGTGCCTGGGAAAAAGGGAATTTATGGAGAAAAAAGGGTAAATAATATTATTAAAAGTCCTTTTCACAAAACATTACTGGTTGACATTTATAGCTTCCATTCTGGTTATAGCCTTATACAAAACATTTACCACCATATTACTTGTTTATATTATTTTGATTACCATAGACCTGACCTCTTAGCTCACATAATGCCAAACTTACATCAAATCAGTGCGTTTTTTTCAGTTCAGCCTGTTTCAAAGAATCTTACATTGTAAGAGATGCGTCCTTTTTGACACTGCACTGAAAGCAGGGTCTGCTGAAAAGGCACGGGCAGGTTGGAAAGCTTTGTAAGAGACGGTGCACGTGGGAGGGTGCTGCCTTCGTGTGTATGTGGCTGCACAGGAGAACAGCAAAACCTGCTCTGCATTTGAAAGTCACTGCTACGAATCAGTCACAACATGCTGTTCCACAAGATTGTCACTAAGGTTAGTGTTTATATAAAAACAGCTCCGACAGTGAAAATGTTATGTTCTGCCCCTTTCTTACTGCAACAGTACTTGTTGCATTCCTTCAGTATGCATAGATTTACAGCATTGATATAAAAAGGAAAGTTAAATAACCCATTGACTCTTTCAATGCATGGAAGTTAGCTACTATATTCATTTAATACGACTGCTGCAGTTAAATTCTGTTCTTTCTTTGCGGGAGGAGAGGATAAAAATTAATGCGGTTTTGTAGTCCCAACTAGGGTGCATGTGCAGGATTCTAGCAGATGCCCTACAGTTTTATTTTGCAGTGTACTGGGGCCTTTTCTCCTACATTGCAACACGCTCCTTTTGTGTAGGATTGGACCATGTTGACATCGGATCTCTTCATAATTCTGCAGGCTCTCCAAAATTCAGAAATACCCTGGTATTCTCAAGATTTAGATTCCCAAAGACTAACTTGAATGTCAGCTCTCGAACTAACCTTACTTGCAACACCTAAACTGTTACTGCAGTGAAAAGAAAGAAAAAAAAAAAAAAAAGGTGTTTGTTGTACTTCCCACCATCCTTTTTCCAAACTTTGCAGACCCTACTGTGTTCAAGTTGAAATTGGGCTCTGGAAACCTTAGATTACCAAACCACAGCCTTACCTAATTGTGTTGAGGGGACCCATCTCTACTCGCAGTAGAAGAGAGGCACCGTCCACTGCAGACATCAGCCTTCCTGACACCGTGGACTATGCAGTGTCCAGCTGCGCTCTGGAACCTTGCAGTTTACAAAACACAACAGCAACTTTAACCCCGATATTAAATGCAGTTATAATTATACCAAAGGGATCCAGCAATGCTCTCAGCAGCATAAAGGGCACTGGTGAATACTGCTATCAGATCTCTTATTTACCCTGAAGCCCCAGACCATCTAGCAAATATACTGGACTTTTGAAACTTAGGATTCTCAAATGCTAACCTTAGGGCCAAGGACATGTTTGAGCCTACTGTAGAGAAGAACATATGGCACTGGCACCTATAAAGAGCAGAGGTCTTCTTAGGTCCATGTTCCCAGAAATATTCAACAGCATGCTTGATTCTTCAATTTTCAATTCTTAAACTCTAATCCTGACCTGACGTACAACTGAGCAATTGGCCCTTAGAAAGAAAATTTGCAACACTGATACCTGCTGGCACAAGTGGGCCTTTCAGCATTCAGCATTAAAATAAATTCTTGAAACTCCTAGATCTCAAAGCCTAAATGTCACTTTAATTTTAACCAAGGGACCCCTGTGTATAGGAAAAGTCCACACAAAGAATAGGCTCCCACCTGCATCAGGCTGTCTACTTTGAAAAAGCCAGCAATGACTTCAGCTCTTTAAGCTTTAGATTTCCAAGTGCTAGCAGCATCTCAAACCTTAGCGTTTACTATAACCACAGGAAGGACTCCAACCCTTTTGTAAAGGGGAAGAACATTTTCCCTGTTGGCACCAGGCTGCTGCTTAAGGCTGTGGGACTGCAGCATCCACACCCAGGCTATGTCTGTTCTGCCAAAAAACCCAGAGCCAGGCAGTGAGTTTGAACCCTGCACCTGGCAAACTGACCCTCTTCTTAGTGGTGGCTCCCTGGCATGATCTTGGCCTATGTAATTTAATACCCACTGTTCAGGCATTGTTTGGAGGCAGTAAGAATGAAGAATTATTCCCCCCTAGGCAGAATGGACAAAACCAGTTTGTCTCCCTCCATAGTCCTCCAGCTTTATTGCAACAGGTTTTGCACCTGCAGACATTTCAATGTACAATATACTCCTCACGTTACAGTCTAGGACATGCATTGCACCATCTCAGCCTCAGGGTATGAAAATACCAGTTTGATGGGCTGCAACACAACCCTTGCATTATTATAGGTGCTAAATCACAATTTTTGATTCAGTGCCTCTAGAAAAAAAAGTACTCTCAAAGGCCATAGGTGACACCGTGGACCCCTGAGGGCACCTCAGTTAAGTAAGATGTAATGTGGACAGGGCAAGTCTGCGCTGCTTGGCATGGGAGAGGTCCTTGACCCCATTTTATTGAGTGACACAGATGTAGCCTTTCCTAATCTTACCTCCAGCACTAGTGCAGACAATATCTTTGCTTGCATGGGCCCTAACAGTAGCTCTATGAAGGGAACTAGTCCTGTAGTGGAACGTAAGATTTTAGCATGAATTAGTGCTAGTGCTCATCCTCATTCAATGGGAAGTTCAGCTTTGTTAATAAGTCTGTCTCAGAACACAACAGATCTGAAACTTTACGTTAACAATACCTATACCTATAATGAAGCCCCAAAACTTAACCAAAACAGACCATAAACCCAGTTCCTCAAACTTTCAGTTCCCAACCAGCCTCCAGCCCTTTCTTGTATCCCATGAATTCATCCCCACAGCAGAAGCAAACAGAGGAGTGTAGGCCCCTAACAACACCAGCCTTTTTCTTATGTCTGTATATCCACCAGCAAACTCGGTCTGCTGCTTTGAATCCCAAATTCTAAACCTCATCTTCTCTCTCACCCTTATAGTATCTGGGGATAAAACTAAGGTCATGTTCCTATAGCAGAACATAAAGATATTCGTGACCGTCGACCTCAGTACCCTTCCTAGCTCTGCAGGCCTTGCAAAAAAGCAGTTAATCTAATATCCATACTCCTAAGCAGAGAACCCACACACTGAACAGAAAGGCAGAATTGATCACTGTTGATACCAGCACACTGCGGTTCTTGCAACTTCAGTATCAACTCAGTTGTTTAGGCTTTAGATTTCCAAAGTCAATCCCTATTCCTACCTGAATTATAACGGTAAGACTCGTGTCTACAACAGAAAAAAAACTACCATAAATAACTGTCCCTTATTGACATCAGCCCTATTCCTAATACTGAGGGCTGTGCAGCATCCAGTAACAATACAGGGTCCTCAATATTTGGATTCCTAACTTAACCCTAGCTGTTACCTTGTTATGGACACCTATGGACCTCAGCCTCCTAATGTTCTTGGGCAGCAGCATGTGGCAAACAATATGGATCTTCGTGCAGATTGGTCATACCCATACCTGGGTATGACCATAGTAGAACAGAAAATAAGGTATCTTCAAATATTGCCAGCAGCAATTTGTGTTTTTCAAGATCTACAGTTCCAAAACCCTACAGCTAACCCTACTCCTCATTCTAACCTTCATCTTAGTAGTAACAAATGGCTCACACTTCTGAGAAAAGAGAGGATACTTTGATCCCCACCTGGTCAGGCCCTGCAGAACCCTGCAATGAAGGCAGCTTCCAGTGGTAAGCTTGGTTCCTGACATCCCCAAGTCTACTGTAAACTAAACCCTGACAACTTCTCTACTTATAACCCTCTGCTCATTTCTATTGTAGCTTGTAAAGCACTGGCTTCAACTGACACAAGCTTTCTTCCTAACTGCAGTCCTTACAACATCCTGCAATAATCCAAGTCCTTCAGGCTTTGAACTCCCAGTCCTGGCTCTAGCTATAGCATCAGCATAATTATATCCAGAATACCATGCCTTCAGAGAAAGGTAATGTAAAGTATGGCCGCCATGTAAGACCCCTTGATGTCCTAAATCTGCAAGCCCTAGAGCATTCAGCAATAATCATCGTTCCCTAAGGTTCAGATTTCTGAATCTTAACCATGATCTTTACTTTAATCAAGGAATTAATCTCTACAGCTAAAGAATATAAAATGTATTGATGCTCTCACTCTTATCTTCGTGAGCCCTATAGTCTCAACATTCCCTTTAGATAGCTGTAGGGGATATAGCAATATAATTCTGCTTTGAAGATCCAGTTAGATGGCATTCTTCTCCTTGTATAAGTGTTTTGAATTACCTTCCTACTCAGAGTTTTCATTAGTTCCTGGTTATTGGCAGGGGGGGTCTGTTGGCACTCCAATCTTCTTCCTCCCTTTTCTGCAGGCCTTGAGTCTGTACTTGTCAATAAAGAAATAAGGCCACCAGAGAGGCTTCTGCGGCTTGTGCCCTTTGAGCAAGGTTTGGGGAGAGTGCAGCATCAAGGGAAAATGTTGTTTCACCCTCCCCAGCTGCTGCCACTTTGGGGAGCTTGAACAGCTGGAGAAGTGCCCACTTGTGGACTCTTCTGTGAGCCTTCCTGCCATCCCCATCTCCTTTTCTGTCCTCTCCAGCCCCTTCTCAGACAGCAGGGCAGGACCTACCCAGCCATGAGCAGCATGAGGGGAGCAGGCTGCCTTTGCCCTGTCTGTACTGTGTTGGGGGGGGAAGTGATACTGGCAGCAGTTGAAGGTAAGCAGAAGAGGCTGTCGGCTGTTTTCATCTCCAGGTGGGAGGGAGGGGGAGACAGCAGCAGAGAGCCCAGCTGGGTTAGGAAAATGCTCTCCCTCTAGACATGTGAGTCCAGGCAGGGTCCTGTGCAAACATAGTTAATCATCTTGCAGCGTCTCATTTGTACAGGTCTGCACTGTGCAGTGTTTGAGCTTATCATAAAAGAGAAGGCACAGTTGCTCCACGTGCTCTGCAAGCCACTCTCAGTACCTACCTTCACTTTCACCTCCTTGCAACGGGACTTCAAGCCTTCCTTCAGCACAGCTATTTATTACCCCAGGCACTCCTGGCACACATCTCTGAGACCTTACTAAGACCAGAGTTTTGCCCAGTACTACACCCGCAGTCCCTCCTCCCTCCTGTATCCTGAATTTGACAGTAATGCACAGCTCAGGTCTGTCAAGCACCTTGTTTCAGAAGAGATCCCAAACCTGCTATATTCCTTCCCAGAGTTTCAGGCCAAGTGCCCCTGCAGCTCTGTCTCCTTCATCAAGCTCAAATGTGTGAGCTTTGAGACTGTTAAGCATATAGGAAAGTGTAGTCCTACGTCTTGCTTAGAAATAAAATGAATGTGGTACAAATTCACCCAGTTTTGTGCTCTGTTAGACCCAGTCTGTAGCTTAAACTGATATCAGCTCACAGAGCGGTGAGTTGAGAGCAAAGCTGTCTCTCCTTTGTAACTTCATTTTAAAAAGTTTTCCCGAGGAAACAATATCTGCATTTATGCTCTTTGTTTCTCTTCTTTTTTGCAAATTCTTCTCCTTCCTCAGTACCTTCTACATCCTTTTTCCAATTCCAATGGTATTTGACAGCGGGACAGAGATAATTAAGTTTCACAACTGGTCTCTGGGTAGAGGAGTCCCAAATCGGTGTCTCAGCTGAGGAAACCCTTCAACGGTTCCCTGTTCGATCTCGCCTGCCAGCTGCCTTTTCAGTACACGTGAGCTTTGGAGTCAGACACAGCACATGCTGCCTCGTCTCCAGCACGGTGTTCTCAGGAAACAATTCCTTCGCTCATTTGCCCCGGCAGGCTCAAAATATTTAAACCTGACAGCAATGAGTCTCGCAGAGACAGAGGTATAAAGATGAAATTTCAGCCGTTCCACAGCACTTTGGAAAGTTACTACCTTAAAACCATTAACTTCATGTAACATTTTACTAATCGTGGCTAAGACACTTCTGCTTTACGGGAGGCAAGTCGTCTCACCCCAGTAGCTCCAAGGACCAGCTATAAGGGGGTACAGAGTTGCACCCATCATACCAGAAGATGGGGCTAGCTGAATGGCAGATGGGAAGCACGGGTGGATGCCAGCAGTAGGGGACTGCTGCTGCACCCGCAGCACTCCGCCTTCTCCAGTAGCTGGAGG
>NW_008824983.1:617043-640173 GCF_000699105.1 Pygoscelis adeliae
ACACAGGCTCCAATGCAGTCAGACACAGGTACCTCACCTGCTTCCAGAGGAGCAGAGCTGCGTTCCACTCGAGATGAAATGACCTAGCAGGGATGTTACATCAGCTCAAACACAGACTCTTGGAGCATCTTTCAAATGACTCTTACTGCCCTCTAGTAGTGCCTCGTGTGAGATATGTCATCACACTTTGCTGAATGCTTTGAAGCAAAGGGAAGACCCAGTCAGACACATTTTTTTCTGTATACTGGAGTATAGGCTTGCATTACAACGATACACGCTTTGTCTTCTGCTTTAGCAGTCAGTTTTGCAGATAAAAGCCTGCTGGCTGTTTATTTCCTTGAATGGTGAATTTGGAACAGAGACAATCGGATCTCGGAAGTGCTGCTCAGCCCCAGGTGCAGCGGTGATGGCCACAGCAAGTCTGACTAAGAGATGAAGTGTGTGCAGCACTAATGAAGCATGGAGGGGGACAGGGTCCTTTTACCTCCACGCTCGGTACGCCCCTGAGTATGCTGGCCATCGGTTAGCCGAGACAAATGGGGACAACTCATTATATATTTGTGTTTTAAGATGCAGCATTGTACTCTTCCCTCCATCCAACAGATTAGGAACTTCTGCCCTCCAAAGACACTAAGCATGGGTATTTCTAAACACACTGCTGTTGTACTGTCTTTGAATCCTTAGGATGGGGCATGCGTTGAAGACCCCAGACTGAGAGACATGTCAAAGCTACCAGTTTGCTCATGGTAGAAGGAGAGGGAGAAGCAGAGGTAGAATGGCTTGTTTGTCTTCCTGCAAAAATAAAAAATGGTACTAAAATACTGTCCTTGCCTTAAAAAAATAACTCATTACTGAACTGACCAGAAAAAATAAAGAAAATCATTGTTAGTCAAATGTCTGCGTTCAAGGGAGTGGAAAAGTGCTCTGATGGCATCGATTCTTGGAAACTGATTGGATTGATACTGCGATTTGTTGCTCGCTTGAAGTTTTACACAGAGGTGGTTCGGGCTGGTCGCAGAAAATAAATGTGTGCATAGGCTTGGCTGTGGTAGTATGGGCATCCAAGTGCCAATCTGAAACTGCTGACATTCAGTAAAACTGTTCTTAAGTTTTCCAAGTAGGAAAGTTTCCAGCAATGTCAGGATGGTAATTAGCGATTGATTTTCATTTGGCAGCTTGCCATGTGGTCAGAGTGACAGACACCAGAACTCTTTAACACATTTAATGGGATTTTTCCTTCCATTTACACTATCATAAATTACAAAGCATATTTCACTTCACAAAATAAAACCATTTCCAGATAATTTTTGTGACAGTATTAAGTAGTACATAACCTACAACAAATAGTCCTGTACAAGGCAGGAGGATCTATGGAAGTATTGGGAACTCAGACTATTTAGCATTTGCTCTGCAATCTGGGTTAATCTATCTAGCCCTTAGTTATTTCTCTAGAAGACGACAAATTTACAGTCATACCCTCCACCTCCCTTCCTTATCATAGTTACACATATTTTTCAATTTGAATAGAAACATGTGCTCCCTGAAATAATTCAGGAAACTGCATCACTGAGTTACCAAGCATATGATACAAATGATCAAGATGAGGGATTATTATAATTTTTTTTGTATTGAAAATTGAGTTTGGTAGTAAAGTATGTTGATGTTCTATGCTTGCAGAAACGTCTCATGCTGAGAAACAATTTTAACATTAGGAATAAGCTGCAGTTAGACTATGAACTCTGTAGGTCAACGTTTGTGAGGGGAGAAAAATATTAAAATTTGGTAATAATTAAATTTACCAACTCCCACATTTCCTACGCATTCTTTCTTTTTTTTTTTTTTTTTAAACAAACCATCAGGAAACACATTCAAGATAAATACCTACATTTTTAGCAGATTTACTGTACGTTTATAAATACAGAAACATGACAAAACATAACTCGATTTTTACAGAAAAACCAAATCCTTCATAATTAACCCAAAAAAGTGCTAACTTTTCAACAAGGCCAGAAAATATCCAGTGTCCCAGCATCACTTAATTTACATATTACTGTTATCCAAGAAAAATCTGGCATATGAAACTGATACTACCACCAGGACTTTTGAAAAATTCTCAATACCATATTTTACATGGGAGTAAAAAAAAAAGAGAAAATACTGTATGTTTTGGGAAATATCAAATGGCTAAAAGTGTACAATCTTAGGATGCTAGTGCCTAAATGCAAAGAAACCTAAGGAAAGCTGGAATACACACAAGAAAAGAATTAAAACACTTGTACTGAAAGAGGTATGTCAGGATAATACTGTATTAGTGGTAATTGTTTTCAATATATCATAGCAAAAATGCAGGAAAGAATTATGTGGAAAATAATCAATGCACCGCATTGATTTATAGTTTGCTAAAATAAAATGCCATTCTTTCAGCTAGGTAAAGTAAAAATATCTTTATAATATAGGTTCTGTTTCACAATTGACATATATAATTATGTCTCATGGAGAGGGAAATGTATAGGCGTATACAAGAAACACTGATTAAGTACCTTTTTGCTTCTCTAGCCATATTAAAATATGTTTTGTGTTTCTTAATAAGTTAACAATAAAATTGTTTGCAACTTCTCAAAACAAATATACATCTGAGGCAAGGCAAAAGATACAAGGTAAGAGGATTTTTTCTGACCTTTTTTTTCCCTTCTACGAAGAGGCATATGTCTATGAGACATAGGCTTTCCCTAAACATTTTGGCATCCATCTGCAACTTTGCAGAAATTGAAGTGCAGTCAAGGAACTTTTCCTTTATGTTTAAAAAAATTTAAAGAAATGCTTTTTTTCCTTCAAACTAATTATTTTAAAACAAATGGCTTTGAAGATATGCCTCTCTCTGTCTAAAAGAGAACATCTTCGTTTTCTATTAAAATCTGCACAATTAACTTCTGGTACCGCATGTCATTCAGCGTAGCAAGGGTACTGTCCTCTGGAGGTCTCATTAAAGTAGGCCCAAACACTATTCCCAGGTTTTCAGCATTCATAAAATTATCCTTTTCATGCAAGGTAACCCTAAAATAGAAAAAAAAAGAAAAGAAAAAAAATGTAAGTAGCTGTTTACTTCCCAGAAGAAAAGAATATATGCGTCTTAGTCTGTAGTCCTGCTTCACATCAAGCATTGGTAGATAATGACGTTTTTCAGTAACAATTTTTACTTCCACTCAATATAGTAACTGTTTCCACAGCAAGTACAATGCAACTACAGTGGGGCTGTGATTTCCAGTGCCTTTAAACACTGCTCACGAGACTCTTGAGTGATTTTTCCATGTGGCTATTCATTAGGGTATAAGAATTAGTGGCAGTTGCTTTTCTGAAAAGCGTGATAATGATTTAAATGATGATATATGGAGCAGTCCTCTACCCTACAGTAACTACAGTTCTCTGGCATGTTGTACTTGCTGTGCATCACACCGCAGGTGCGGATGTGCTTCCTGAATATGAACCCAAAGTTTCTTTTGATTACCAGTGACCCCCATGCTTCCAGCCTGCAGGAACCCGCACATTCACGCATTTCTGCCTTGCTGGTTGCCTCAGGCCCGACCAGCAGCTGAGTGACTCCGATTCCTTGTTACACTTCAGGAGCGTGCTGAATCCTGGAGTAGTCCAGAGAGGTGGCTTGCTAAAGTCAGACTGCTATGACTGCCATCTATCCTTGACAGAGAACAGAGGCACTTCTAGGAAGGAGCCCAGGCTGTTTTGTTCCCTGACACCGGTCATATACTGTAAATACAAAAGAAGGTAGGCTACGTGTGGCTGGAGCAAACACAGGCTGCCAAGGATGCAGAGAAGTCATCCCTTAGGCCTGCTGGAAAATGCAAGATGTGCTCAGGGTTTCCCTCCAGGTAACAGAGCTGGATCACATCAGTATTGTCCCAGCAAGCCTTTGGCATTTGAGTTCAGTCCTGAGAGTGCTCTTGCACTGCAGTGTAGAGACAGCCGTGGTCCCTTCATCAACTGGTCATGGTCCCTCATGGACCAGACACTCGCCGTTACTAAGCAGAGTACAAGTGAAGTTTCACATCTCCTCCACGCACAACTCCTCTGCCAGGGTGGAGCACATCTGATTTTGGAACCAGCTCTCCTGGCAGCAGCTGAGACTGCCCCTGGCCATGGTAATTGCCAGCTGGGCAGCAGTGGATTCGCTCATGCCATCAGGGGAGCACAGAGCCTGAAACCAGAAGTAATCTGGTCTTCCCTTCTTTGCAAGGTCCTTATATGACTAGGTTTTTCTTCTACTATTTGCTCTCTGCAAAGAGTGGCTCTGTCACAGAAAAACACTGTTCCTCTTTGCTTTCAGGACAGAAGTCCATTAGTGCCCCTACTCACAGTTACATCCTCATCTTCTAGCACAGATAGCTGTGCTTTGCAAGGAGAAAAGACAAACCAAGGCTGCCTAGCCCAAGCCACCTCTGTGTGAGTGTAACTCTCTGCTTTCCATCTGTGGCTGTATGCAGCAGAGATGTCAAACAGCTATGCAATGCCACATACATCTTACTAGCACCTCTGTGCAGGAGCATGGGGCTTCTTGCATGGCCTGGGGTGAACACAGAGAAGATTCAGCTGCACAGCTTCACTGCAACAGCAGCATGGATGGAGTTGTGTGTTTTTTGCCACGGCGGGGCTGCTCGTGCTACATTATTTCCTCCAATTTTGAGCAAAAAATTATCAGAAAGAATGTTCCATTTGACTGAAGAAAACAATTAATTGACTGACAAGCTCATTTTTCATTGCTGATATTGTCCTCTGCTGGATTTTCCTGACTGCATTAGGTTATTGTTTCAATGGAGGAGGAAGAAAGACAACAAAGACAATAAACAGATTCAGGGAAGGTAACACTGATTTTTCAAAAGCAATACAAAACTTACTCAGCTTTGATTGAGCTCAATTCAGCATCCCTTCCATTTGATAAAGAAATAAGTGCTTTAAACAGCAACTCAGTGCAGTTTCTTTTCTGTTGAGAAACAGTGCTGGTGTAGAGGCTGTGATCCTGCAGTGATCCTGTTTTCTCTGTGCAGGAAGAGCCCTATGGGGCTGGAGTTGGGACTCTATATGTTTAATCTACAGAACAGCATAGTCTGAACCTAAAGGATCCTTTCCTCTTTTGCATTCAGATCTCTCCGACAGATTCTCCATAGGAACTGACATGCACTTGATTTCCATGCAGACGCTGAAAGCTACGATTTGGGAAAGGAGAGGAGATTCATTGCGTGACTTGCAGGTATTTGAGAGAGAAAGCTTAATCAGCTTGTTTGGACTATTTTTGCCTCATCAGTAGTTCAGCTCAACAGCTGAACCAAAGCCTGTACTGCAGTTCATGAAAAAGAAGGCAGGCAAGTCAGTACTTGGCTATTAAAAATTTGCTGCCAGGACATGAAAGTACTGATTCTGTATACAGGTCGCTTGTCTACAGCCTCCATGGGCCTTCTTAAAAGCCAGCATGGTTCATCCTGAGTTGTCCGTGCGTATGTGCTGACAAGGGTGGGTGTTTGCACATCTCATTTCTGCAGAGTCCGAAGAAGCTCCTGCATGCCCAGGTAATGTCTCATCGAAAGGTAAAATTACTCAGTTGTAATGACCTGAGCTGATGCAAAATGAGGAGAAGTCTCTGCATAATGAGAACCTGATTGAGCATGAAATGCACTTCACACAAGCTCTCTGATGCAATTTTACGTGAGTTGAGGTCTTTTTCTTTTCACGTTGGCATTAATGTTGCAGAATAGTGCAGAATACTTGCAACTGTGCTGCAAGTAGTGGGACAACTAAGAAGAAATCAAAAATGAAATTTAGGCACTTTTGAAAATTTTGTATGTCTTATAACTAAAGAGGCTTTGGAAAGCAAATGACGCAGTGTGTGTTTAAAACCAAAAGAGATAGGAAATAACTGGTAGGGGCCTGTATTGCTTTTACTAGTCGTATAAAAATAGTCCCTGCTTGATTCTTGGCTTAACTGTGATGTGAGCAAACAACTCGTAAGAGACAGCTCTTTCCTTTTAGGGTTATCGTTCAGGAAGACAAATCAGGAGGTAAGGGGAGGCAGAAGGAAAGCGTGATCAAGTGACTTGCTGCAGCACATCTAGCACATCTCTAAAGTACCTACCATTCTGGTATTTTTCAGATACTATCTGCCTCAGAGAAACGTGGCAAATCTCAATTAACTCTTCAAAGGCTTGCAATGATCTGCCAGGAAAAGGATCTGTGCTATCTATGTGCATAGCTTATATGCATTTATACAAACATAGCTTGCCTGTTTATTTGTAACATTATTGTTTTAGTGGCGGTGTCCTAATGGAAGGTTTATTGGTACTTTCAGTAATATCTCTCTTTCAAAGCAGAAAATTGTTAAGATCTTCAAGAATTATCCTACATGGCAATTAACTTACTTTTTGAGATGAATCATTAGGTATCTAAGTGTCTCGTAGTGAGCAGCAGGGAGTAACATCAACACTTCATGTATTGCTTCTAGTCGTTCATCAGGAGTGGAGATTTCTGTAAAAACACCAAACAGGATTAATGTTAATAGGGCTTTCCATTTGTAAACGCCAATAATTCAGGAAGCTAAGTTATTATTATGGAATCATTTACAAGCCATTGACTGTGCTTGGAGGGATAAATATTAAACTCATAAACATGGACCTTATCAGCAACTTCTGCATCCTCAAAAAAAAAAGGCTTTACAAAGAAATCAGCAATGAAGATCACTCAATAGTTGTCTCTTTGGTCTGTAGCTTTATCTACAGGCCTGCATAGGTACAGTATCCGGGCTTCATTGAGTGCTTCCTAATACTCTGCCTGGAACTGACTCTTTAAAATCTTACATAAGATTACTTCCATTAGCCTTCAACACCAGATGGGAGTGTGGATATATGCTTTAGAGACTGTGCTTGAGTATATAAGTTTAGCTAGAGGTTGCAATGATGTGGAATTACATAAACAAAGATTTCTGAACATCTTAAATACATAGGTATCAGTGATCAGAGAACATCAGTGCTCATTTGGCAATCTCTCTAAAAATCTGAGCATGATGAGCATCTGAGCAAAATGATTTACATGTATTTTACATGAAAAGTATGGATTCCTAAGCTGTGAACTGAGCCAGAGTTATATTTGCTGCATGATGTTCCATACAAATGGCACCAGGAGCTTGAAATTTTAGAAGATTAAGAATCTTTATGTCCTGCTTTTAAGAGATTGGTGTATCGACGTGATGATAGGAACTGCTTTCTCTGGGCACGTTCTTCACAGGACTAGTGACGAGCAAGAATAATTTCTCTGCCAAGGAAGAAGAGGAGAGTGCAGGAGAGAGGTATCTGGAGTTGCATGGGGAGTGCGAGGTGGGGTAAGCCAGAGGGGAAGGGAAGGCAGCACAGTTGCACAGACAGACCACTCTTCCTGCTGCTTATCCATATACTGGGTTGCATTTCAAAATTACTAAGGATACTTTTTAAAGAAGAAAGCATGCTACTTCTTAGACACCTCAGGTCTTTGACATTTTTTGCTAATAATCTGATTTTGATGTAATCCACCTGGTTAGTTTTCCTGAGTGACTATCATTATGTGGAAGGCTGTGCCCTGGAGAGCAGAATTTGAGGCGAATCTCGGCTCTCTCTGCCAACATTATGGTGTTGTCAATGAATGCTGCTGTCCTCCTCCTTCTCTGTTAGTGTGCACCTGTGACCTGCCAGCTCTGAGCGGGGGTAACTGCACATCTTCCATCTGGACACAGGTTAGGTACTGTAGGACCTAATGAACGGTGGATGCGCCTGAATTGTGGGGCAGGTGTGGTTTGTGGCGTGCTTCATTGCTCTGATCCCCCACCGACTGAAGGAGGGGACATGCTTGTCAGCGGGGCAGGTTTGTTGCCAAAGGAGGCCACAATATAGGAGATGGGGAAAATGGTGGGGAAATGGGAAGCACCCTCAAGGCTCACACTGTTCACTCATCCCTGACCCGTCACGGGTCACCCAGTCTTGCATGCATCTGCAGCTGTGACACCAGCCCTGGGGTGGTGTGCCTTCATGATGTCCCATCTGCCAATAACATTCAGGCAAAAGTTTCATGTGAAAGAAGGACGCGACAGAGAAGTAATGAACAGAACAACGCCCTTGCTTCCAATTTGTTGTCTGTCTTTTCTTTTTCTTTAACAGCTTTATGGATGGGAAATGTAATTAAAGATTGGTACAAATTACTATGCAATACTTACTTGCTGCCTCTATGAACTTGGAATAGGTGTCGTAGGTGATCACGGGAATCGGTAAGTCTCTGAAGTATAGCTTCAGTGCTCCGGCAATGATGTTTATGTCTGGATAAATACTGGCAGAAATATCAGCCTTGTCACCATCTAGAAGAGGAGGAAGAAATCTTTTTGAAACCAGGCTAATTTTGACCGAAGCAAGGCTAGGCTTCTAATTCAGATTTATTGTGTCCAACCTGACACGAAAAAACAACCTGAAAGCATTTGGAAGTCTTAAATGAGAATATATTGCTACTAACTTCACAGTAAATGAATGAGGAATGGTAGTTTCTTTTTAGTAAACAATTTATTTGCTTACATCTTTTGGAGAGCCTGGTGATTACATCAACGATATCTGCAGTGTACCATCTCACACATAATGTTTTAATGTTGGATGAAAAATCATGTTAATAATATATTTATTGAATTTGGCCCATTTATTCACTGAAAATAAGCTATTAATAACTTGTTCTGATATTGTATTTTGTATCTGCAGATCAACGCACAGGAGTGTGAACCATTCTTTTGATTTTTACTTGGGGAAACAGAGGCACAGAGAAATAACATAAATTTCCAGTGACCCTCAGGAGACCAATAGGAAAAATCAGAGTAAACATCCAAATCTTGTAAGTCCTGCACCAATCTATCTATACTGATTAGCTAGTAAGAAAGCCGCCTTATTTTCTGAATGTCCTCTAATGTCTTCATATTTGACTTACTTATTTATAGCAAAGATTTGAATTTAAATAGACATGCTATGGCATTTAGCTATACAATTTATTCTGAAATGTGGATCGCAATTTGTTAAATGAATATGGATACTTGTAATGGATGAAGAACTAAATTGATGAATTATGCAACTGAAATGACATACATCTTGTTTGCCACATATTATAACACAGTTAGTCAGAACTCCATTACGAAGCACTTTTAATCACGAGCTTAACATTTACAAGTGCTGCTGGCAAGCCCTTGACCAATGCATGGCTTGCAACAAGTGAAATTACAAGAACTAGCAGCGAGGCTGGATCACTATTATTTTTCAAGTTCAAATGACTACATCGGTTCGGTACTACCTAGTATCCTCATGCCCACATTTTTCTCCAGACGGAGAAATTCTGCTGTCCTCCCCTCCTGGGGCCTGTCCTTGGCGGTCTTCCAGTAGAAAGACAGGTTAGGGCACTGGTCAAGCAGGGGCTGAGGCTGTCTGGATTTAATCCCCAGCTTTACCTCAGGCTTCTTTGAGATCAGCTATACTCTGTAGTCCTTATTCCCCACCTTTCAAGTGAGGATAATAGTGCTTCCCTCACAGGAGGTGGTGAAGATTAGGAGCATATGGTGAGTGGGGCGATGTGAAGTTATGCTTGCTTGAACAACAGAGAGGAGTTTGCTTGTATCTGCCAGGAGGTGCAAGCACAAGCTCGGGCTGTTACCACCGAGGTGCTGACATGCTGTAAAGCCATCGCCTTGCGTGTCTCGCAATAACTAGTGCTTGTAGACATGCCCTGATACAGACAGATGAGTGGGTGTGCTTGATACTCAGCGTCTAAGATGGTGATAAAGGCTTTCACAGCAGAGTAAAATAGTTTATATTGATTGTAGACATTTTATACAAACCTATGGCATTAATCTTGAAGGGATATGTCCTGTCCAATGTATGCACATAATTCTCATTAAGACTAATAGCACTACATGTTCTCATCAAGAGGAGATTATATGCTTAAGTGTTTAAAACAAGCAGCCTTTCTTGATGCAGCTGAGCAGTCTGAATACATCCATCAGCATTTAATTTAATACAGCATCAATAAGACCTAGGAGGATGTTTACACTGCCCCAGTCTTTTGTTTAATCCACACGTTCCAGGCACGGTAGCATTAGTCTTGTAAAGCTTTGTGTGGAGAGCTCTATTTAATTGATGGACACTGAGCACTCAAAATGCTCCACTGAAAACAGATACCTCCAAGGAGCCAGCAGCTGCATCAGAACAGATATAGCAAAGCAGAAGGTTGCATCTATTATCCAGGTCAACAGTACACTAAATGGAAGTGTTATTTATTTAGTACTTTTACAAAGCAGCCCAGCAAGCTTCCTTAAAGGGGCACTTCAGCTAGAGGTACTTCAAACTACAATGTACTTCAAACATACCTCTTATTTACATATTCGCTTACTGTAGGAAAAATGCATTAATTCCCGAGTCAAAGATTGTAGTTTTTTTTTTTTCCTTTCAGTTTCAGCAATTGAAGGCCCTTGGCAGGCTGCACTTATTTCTTATCCTCACCAAATTCCTGGATTTGTATTTTTATTTAAACACACTTAAAATTCAAAGCACTAAGAAAGGAAAGTTAATTCATTGCTGGTAAATTCATGACACATAGTTCACAGAGGATCCTCTGCAGTAGCATACTGTATGAACTACATCTATTTTATATGGTACCTTCGGCATTACCACAATCTTTTTTTCCACTCTTCAATACAGTAACGTTCCTCAGATTGTAATTGGTATTTTCAGTATCATTGAGGTGGCCATACGTTAATACAATCTTTTTTTTCAATTTTGGATTACAAACATATAGTTCATTTCAGCTTTACAAACCTAATCCTACCCAAATCCCGTCATTTCTCTTTCCTTGTTACTTTGACTCTCAACATATTTCGTTGCATGATGTTGAAGTTTGAATATCTCAAGACAAAGAAAGTCTTTATTCTGTTCCTTAAAGGTTTCCGTTGACTTTGGATGCCATAGAAATATATCAATAGTTTATTAGAGAATGAAATGGAATAAGTATTACATTCTTAAAGCCTCAGCTATGCCCTCTGAATACTGAATTACATTTCTACTTAAGTTCCTTTTTCCTTAACGCTTTGTTTTTATTGCACAACCTTCGCCATGCTAATGTGCTTCTGTGTGGTTTTTCTTGGATTTGGCATTTGACAGGTTTTCAGCTATGCTGGCAAAAGAATGAGTATGAGTTAGGATGCCTCTAAGTACTCATGTAATATTTAACAGCATAATATTTTTAGCAAGTGTATTGTACCAGCCAGTCACACAAACGAGTGGGGGGACAGAATGCACTGGTGACAACGGCAGCTTTGTGGATAAAGCGCACAATGAGTGTTCTCTGGATGCCACAACGCCACAGCTCAACGCTGACAGAGAGCAACTGTCGTTCTACAGCACCAACATTCACCAGATTAAATAAATCCACATTATTCCCCTCCTTCTCATCACAAAAAATCACTAAAATGGAACATTGTCAGTGCCTCAGAGAGCCTAACGCTAATTTATAGTAAGGGTATTTACACTACGTTGGCTGTGGAAGGGAGTCTTAGTTTAAATCAGATGAGGACCAACTTCTCCCTGTTTTTTCAAACCAACTATCACAGCTTCATTGGGCCCAAATAATATTATGTGGGATGCCATTCTCTTCCCGAGATGTTAACTTTCAAACCTGCCTTTGCTTTTCTGTTCTCGCTCCAATTCTTAGGAAGCAACAAGTGAGTGTCCCTTTGGCAAAGCAGAATTAGTCAGAGGGAAGGCTGGCTTCTCTTCATTGCGCCCCTTCAGCTGCACATGAAACCAGCAGGAGAGGTACCCTACCTACGGCCGAGTCAGCCCCTCCGCCTCATCCCTGTATCATACCGTCTTCTGGCTCTCTGTGGCTTGACAAAGAGCTTGGGAAACCAGAAAGCTTGATGGCGTTATTTGAAGGATGCGTCCTGGGCATTAAATGGCAGGACTCCTTGCTTGTTTATTTTCAAACCCATTTATTAAAAGCTCTATTTCCAGAGATGCAAAAGCGTACTGGCATTCTAGCCAGGTGCCTGGGGACTGACTCGGAAACGACGGGCAGGGAGGGACCTCTGTAATGCCAGAGCGCAGTGCCCTGCTACTGCAGGCACCATGCCATATAACCCTTCTCTTAAACCCCTCAACTTCCATTATAAAACTAGTTAAGGTTTTTATCCCTGCTGTTATTCGGAGGTTGTTTCAGAGCCTTGCTTTCAAGTGGTTAAAAATGGTCTTTAAATTGTCAAACTAAATTTATTCCTGACCAGTGTATATCCTTGAGTATTGTGCCAGGACTATCCATTAGATTAAACAGTTCTCTTCCCTGGTTCATTCCCCTGCTCTCACCTTCTCCTTTGACAGCGAACTATCCCAAGCTCTTTTAAAACACGTTTAACTTCTGCTTATCATGCTTCCAGCATGCTCCAGAGATGTCTGAGATAGTGACGTGGCCACAGATATGGCTGCTTCTGCTGCAACAAGTATCTATTAACCAGAACTGATCAGGAATTTTCCATTTTATATTTCAGACACAAATTTTCCTTTTTTTTTTTTTTTACTTTTGCAAAAAATATGTTAATTTCCTGTAGTGAATGTGGAAACAACAGTTCTGTAAAGCTCCCACAAACTTAATTTTCTGGGCAGAAAATGAAATTTGAACAAAAACCTTCCAGGCATTGCTGGAGGTGAGACCTGCCACCACCTGGCTCTCAGCTCCCTTCTCTCCCAGCTCTGTCACCTGGGACAGAGATCTGGGATATTCCACATTCTTGGGATAGTCCACTCCCTGCTGCTCTGGCTTCTAGGGCTAAGGAGGGGTAACTGGGCAGCAGAAAAGCGATGTTCCAACCTGCAGAGCTGGGATGCAGAAAAGAGGGTGGGGTCCCTGTCTCTGTAAACTTGGATCTCATAGGGAAGCAAGCCCTGAGCTGTCAGGTTGGAAGCGTCTTGCCAATTCAACCTTCTGCCAGCTGACAACCACATTCTAGCTGCACAATCCACAAGTCAGAACAAAAAATCTATTTTGGTTTTCTTTAAATCTCTTCTTGCAAAAAACTCACAACTCCTGCTTTTCCATCTCTAGTTCAGGGAGAAAACATTTTCAAAACTGTAAAGTGAAGTTCTCAGCAATACGCTAGTCATGCAGTTCTCATAACAAGGTTTTGTTCACTGTTCCACTGCTTTTAGCACTATTTATGGCAACACTCTCTCTTTCCTTTCTTATCCCTTTTCCCTCATGAGATTGTTAAAAGAAGATGAAGACACAGCTTTTTATCAATTTATGCCCAATGGTTTTCCCCACAGCCTGTGTATATAAACTCTGTTCTTGCTTTCTCCACTTCCATGTTTATCCATGCTTTTTTTCCTTTGGAAATCCAATACTGCTAGTGACCTTACTCTTCTTGTTTCTAGGTGCTGCCTTCTTTGCCAGTAAATCACACTTTCTTCCTTGCTGTGGGTCTAATTCAAGTGTGTGTTGCCACCAGATTATGCCATGAGTATAGGCAATAATAAAAGATACGCTATCTGTAAAACTGAACTGGCTCCAGTGATTCGAAGCATTTGCAAAGGAACTACAGCTGCAGCAGTATTCAAGTCATGCTCAGACATAAATTTCCATCTGCTTTCTTCAAACTCTTCCCTCTTCAACCTGTGCTTCTCCTTCTGGGTTTCATTCAGGTTGGTACACTCAGAGGAGAATTAACACACAGAACAAAAGGGTTTGCCAGGCCAGATCTACCTGCAGGGAGCAGAGTGGGACCTACGGGGACTGTGACCCTCTCAGCAGCACTGCTTCATGTGGCACACCTGCGACATGTATCTTCCTATGATAGCAGTCATATCACTGTGCATCTCTCTCACCCAAATCATGGCTGACCTATGCATGTATATGCATATGTTCACTACTGCAGCATCCAACACATTTTAAAAGGTGTATTATTTTTAAAAGGATATTTCGGTATAGCAAGAAAACAGTCACTTCGGGAATTCCTAATTGGACTTTCTTTGCCAGTGACATCTGCGTGACCAACTGTCTCCAAACAAAAAAGTATTCAGGCAAAGTAAGCGTAAGACGTGCCACCCATAGACCTTGCTGGCCCTGCCCAGCCTCCCCTGGAGCCCCCAAACCTCCTGCCCATGGGCCCCCAGGGACCCCAGTCCCTGCCTAAGCGACATCATAGCTGGCTTCGGCTTCAGCTTCAGCTGGGTCTGCGCCTGGCCATGTACCCTTCTGGTTGGTACCCTGACCCCCAGGCTGACTTCCTGGCTTGACCTGGACCTGCCTCGTCCCCATGGGCCTGCGATCACTGGGCTGTGTCTGACCCTATTCCCTAACGTGGGAGAAGAATATTTATGTAACTTCTTAAATGTACTTGAAAATGTGTTTTCTGTTGATGAAGGCCCTACTCTGCACCCACTAACATACATACTTAAAATTAGTCCTGTGTGCAAAGACTGTGTGCACAACCAGAACCAAGGCAATCAGCTAAATCAGTTCAGAAGGGCTACTAGGATGGTAATAATGATTAACAGGTAGTGTTTTAATTATTAGTTTTTCAATATGCTGTACAACCAATCTCCCCGTTGCTCCTCTCATCTGTTGTGCAGATGCAATCACGTGCACAGTGGTGCGGTGCTTTCTACAAGGCTACATGCAGAATGACTTCCCAGTTGGAGTTCCTGGTTCTTAAACACATAAATAGATTGTTGTATTTTAAAGCACTGAGTCTACTAAAGATAGGACTAAGAGCTTTCCCCTGGTACTATCTAGGCTCGAACTTGAACTAGGAGCCTAGGCTGTGCTGCTTGGTTGAGGAATCATCCAGTCCCTCAAGCACTTAGCCTTCTGCCTGCCATTACTTACTGTTTAACTATTCCTTCCAACTACAAAATACGATTTCTTCTTATGAAAAGCACTACAGATTAATGTGAGAACTCAGAAAAGACAGGTTGCTTTCTGTACTTCTGCTTATATGCGAGTTTCATTACCACAGTACCTATATAAACACAAGAACTGAGAAGTCCTAGAACCGAAACCTTAGATTGAAACTGTACAAGGTTAAAAAATGGTATACCTCGATCAAAGGCCATTTTCACATCTTCAATGTGCTCAGTGAAGCCTGAGACTCTATAGAGGCCCTCTGACTTTAAACCTGAAACAAAAAGTTTTTGGTTAACTTTGCTTCAGTAACCAACAAATATTCAGGCTTAAAAACAATAAAGCAAGAGCAACAGATCTAGTAAGTGTAGCAAAATATGAATTGCAATGTGAAACTCTGGAGCATTTAAGGAAGGACCAAAGTAATTTTAAGTTGTTTTTTAAAGGATTAAAGAATTTTAGAATTTATACTTTCTGATTTTGTTAGGTACACGGTTGATTATGTTAGAGGAAAATATTGCAATTTGCTAATGGTGGGGCATGTGATGTTATCATGATTTATTCATTTCATGTGGGAGATTTTCCTGGATTTGGCTATAATTAATAAAGCTTTAGAGGTCTCCTTTCCTTTTACCAGTTGCTTAATGATAAATAGCAATGCAAGTAAGAGACTGCCTTTCCCTATGAGCACATTTGTTCCCAGTTTTGCTCTCAGCTTTTACTTATACACAGCTGACAGATGTGATGGATACTGTTCTTCTCCACATCAGTACATCCCTTCTACAGTTCACAAGAGACCTGCTCACTTGCACAACTCTCCCCCATTGCTCCACACCAACATGAAATGCAGGGCAGCCCAGCAGAGCAGGCAGAGCTAGCCAAGCAGAGTTACACACACGTTATTTATTTTCATCCCAGCGCTCCTTATTGTGACTATGCACAGTGCTAACCCACTTGTAAGAGCCAATACCCTTTGTTTTCTTAAGAACGAAATCAGTATCTTACATAGTTCTACAGCAATTAAAGAAAGAAATTTGAAGATGTTGAAAAAAACAGAGAGCGGGCAGCAGATTTTATCTTAATAAATGTACAAGTAAGTGATTAGATCTCAAATGCAACGTAGCTTCCTGCTGTATCATCGGAGTAAAGCTCTTCTGTCTTAGTCCAAACTATTCTTTCTATTTGTCCCTGCAATGATGATATAATCCCGGTAGAGCTTTACGGAGCAGTGCAGGGGATTTACTTGTAAATCTTTGATTCATTTCAGTAGATGATGCGTGGCTTTGAAATCCCTATGGCTAGTATCAGTGTGTTGCCATGCAGATTACTGTTACGCCATGAATTCAACATTATGAGATTCCTGTGCTGAAGCTATTGGCTTATTGGGCAGCATGACATACACATTTGCTATCCAAAGCAAAAATACGTGATCATTACTGTGTTGTGTTGGAGGGGATATGGTATTTCTTCAATCTGGCATGCTTCTGCATAGCAAAAACCTGTCACAAGCTGGAGCTTTGGCTGTGACATGCCACCAGAGCCACGGCATCCATCAGTCAGTAGCTGAGCATCGTGCACAGTTCGTGACATACCACAAAATGCCACAGCCTGTGACCTCACTTGTCTGAGTCACTATGTTCTCCTGCCCATAGTGTCCAGAAAGGTTATTAATAACGGGTTTGATTTAAACTGATTACTCTGAAATTGGAAGGGTCCCTAGGTATGTTAAAAGAAAATAATGAAAAAAGACACATAAACGTGAACTTAAAGTTCACTTTAAAGTTCACCCCTTTCAGAAGTGTAATGTAATACATGTTTTGACGTGTTTTCAGAAAGCATTTCAGGAAATTGCATTATGAAATGTCATAATTTAGTTTTCCTAGCTAATGCAAAGCAATGTATCACCTACACTAGAAAAACCCCTTCTTTCATCCTGTCTTCAGTGTGCATGAGCATATTACCCTATCCTAGCTTAGCGCGTAATTCAAGTTGTCTCCATTTAATTGTGTCTGCTGCTTTCCGAAGCATACAAACCTCTTGCTTCGATCTCTCGAATGCATGAATCCACAACCATCGGCCTCTGGGTATTGTGGGCTTTCACTAGTGTGGTGAGATCGCAGCAGTAGACTCGCTTTATCCTCTTGAGGTCTGGTTGGCAGTCGTTGGGCACGTATTTGGAGCACTGCTTATGTACGTTCAACCCGCAGTCTGTAAACAAAGTTAACCAGGTTAATTAATTAATACTAATGCTGACAGGTCTTGTCTAAAAATTTATTTTCTTGGACCACATCAAGCAAGGGGCATAACTTCCCCATCAGTCAGCGAAGCTAGAATAAATAAGATGGAGATGAGAAAGACGAGCATGGAAATCTCCTGTAAAAAACTTATGGTGGGCAAAGTGAACTCCAGCATAGTTGTTAAAAAAACTATATAAGCTCTGAATGTCCTTCACACACCTCTGAGCTGGAGGTGACCACTGGTGCGGTCTGGAGCAGTTCACTGCCAGACATGTAGCTCTAGGTGTTGCGTTTGAAAGGACGTGGGACTTAACTTCTGAGTGTTTTAGTTTAGCCTTTTATAAAATTAGCACAGTAATGATTGTCTTCTGCTGGCCAGCTTGTGGCTTAGTGCTCCTAACAGGCGAAGGACCTAAGATTCACCTGAGCACTCAAATTGGGATAGTGCTTTGAGCCAGCTTGCCTCACTTCCCCTTCCACATTCCTGCAGTGTTGCATTTTGGCTCGCTCTGCCACATCAGCAGCCTCCCCATCCCTGTCTCATCACTTCACTGGCGACTAAAGTGTCCCCTGTGTTTAGTCTGTAGGTCAGTTTAGGCATATAAAATGCTGTGAAAGACATGATGTAAAAAAGTTTAATTTTATAAATGGTTCTTGGTGTCTTACTCCAGACTCAAATCCTACTCTTGGTTGCACGGGTGGGTTTCTGTTAACTTAAACATCACTGCTTGATCTCTACAAATTGAATTTTTCTAATAGATTCAAATATTCAGCCAAATGAATTTATAAGCTTCAGTAAAGCAAACACCACCGTTGTGAGTAACATCATCTCACATAACTCTGATTCCTCTTTTAATGCCCTCCCAGTCATGCCCATCACTGACAGTACCTTTTGGGCTAACTTAACATGTCTACTATCATCACTATTAAGTTACTTACTGTTTTTTCATGTTGATTCACCGCCTGAGCTATTCAAAATGTAAACATGTCTCTATTACTTGCAGCACATTTCAGTATTATTCTCTAGAAAATATTAATCAAGCAAAATCATATCATCACTACAAACACACCTACACATTTAATGGAATTGGTGGTTTTTGTGTGTTTCTCTATACAGTTATTACTGCATAATACATTATTGTTCTGTGAAATCTAAACAAATGTGACCAGCTGCAGTTAGGATCCTCCCTGTATTGTTTTCAGTGCTGTTCTCCAAGCATGTGAAGTTAAATCCAAATGCATCTGTCTACTTAGAGTTAAATGCTGGTAATTTAATGAGGGAGAGTATTATGTTTCATACTAAATAAATAAGCCTTTTCGTAAGTTTAATATTTTATGTATGTGAAAAAAATACAGCTCTATGCATTAGTGAGGTCAGTTTTTGCACACTTGTGTTTAAGATCAAATAGCTTGAAAAGCAAACTACTATTAATTTTCCTCTTTTTTAATGTCCTTCTCATATTCTTTGTGGTACCATTATTCATCTACAGGCAGACAAGATGTAGCAGTAACTGAGACTGCACTTACTAAAACTTTGCATTTGCGAAAGGTATTTTGACCCTTCAAACTGCTGGCTAAATTTTAGGCAACAACCACCTCCTCTACCCATGCAGGGCAGATGTTGGGGGCAGATGTGTTCGGTGCCAGTCTGAGACCAGGAACGCCCTGGAAGGTCAGGGCAGGGAGAGGTAAGACAGAAGCATATTCAGTTGAGACATGGAAGGGATTGAAGGTCCGTAGAAAGAAGTTATGAAACCCCATTTGCAATGCACCAAATACCATTTCACTTGCTGAATCCAAAAGCTCGTGATGTGATGATTATTGCATTTTTGCAGGATGGATTATTTTTTACAAAAGAACAAACAAATTTAAAGTAATTAAAATGCTATTAAAATGCTGATACAATTTGATATCCATCAGAAAACTAATCCTTCTGGGAAAATGGTTGTATTTTTTGCTTTCCCTCGAGGTGGGCTACTTAAGGCTTGCAGCAACGCATGGCATTTTTATAGGAAACAGGTGACAGTCTTTTTGCAGACAAGGGCACTTCTCAGCCATTGGTGGCAAAAAGATGAGTTATGAAGTGTAGTTGCTGGCTGGCTCTGTCATTTCCAAAGCTTGTTTCTTAAGACATAAAAACATTCAGGGATAACTTAATGACACCATAAAGAAGAATTCTTAATATATACTCCAAGGCACATGCATGACCAAGGTACTACTGAAAGGATGTCACCCTCAGCGACCAAGGGCTGGTGGCTTAATTTCTAAACCAGCTAATGGGGAAAATGACAGCACTCTAACTTGCGCGGGAGGATTTCTTGCCTTGTTCTGTAAAGTAATCCCTACCCCCCTCCTGCAGGGAGTGCAGGCTGGGGGTGGGAGGGACCCATGAGCATTTCAAGGGAAGGACAGAAAATGTTGAAAGGGCTACCTGAACACCTCACTCCCTGAGCGATGAGACCCCACATGAAGTTGGCGCAGTATTCACACCAGTGCGGACCTCGAAACGTATGGACCTGTAATACAAACGGGGGGAAACAAAAAAGAAATGGGGTCATTGGGAGGCAGATGGGCTGACAGATGGAACAACTGAAATGGATAAACAACAGAAGACTCAGTAGGAGTAAATCTTTAGCACACAGTGCCCACATCTTTCCAAAGTCTAGATGAAATAAACCATGGGAACAGAAATTTGCTTTGATCTTGAAGTTTATCTTTCAATAGGCTTAACATAACAGAGAACTGGGCTGTATACGGCACTGAAAACAAATCGGGTTTGCTAGCTGACATTTTAGCTATAGCGGAGGGGAGGAAACCAGGTTCACTAGTCAAAGGAGAAAAAAGTAAAACAAATAATCCAAGGAACTGTAGTCAGTGCTTTTATTTGACTAGTTCAAACAAAACAGGAATGATTCAAACGCTCTTCAACAGATCCCTTGAAAATAGGGGAAATGGAGTGACAGAAAGTCCCTTCGAATGCACCACATTTTGGTTCCCCATACATCCATGTGACCACAGATCTGGTGCAAGACCCATGTTATAAGAGCACCAGGCAGGTTCGAGCATGCTACGACTATGGTGTTACATGTGTATTTATACGCCCTTCAACACTGAACAAAACTTGGGGCAATTGCTGTAGATTTGTATCGGGGATGATAATGAATGCTTTGTGCAGCCACTCCAGGCAGCGGTTGGGTACTGATCTGATTTTGCACACTAGAATCCATTAGTGATAAAAGCAAACGACACCCTTCCCCACTCTAGTAAGTAAACTGAACTCACATAGGGAAAAGATGTCAGTAGGCTCTTTTTCAGTAGAGCAAACTTCATTTTGCCACAGTCCACACATGAGTAAATAAGGAGGAATAAAATGACCTGCGTGCTGACAGAGCCCATGGCTCCCCAGCCAGGTTTTGCACAGCACTGCCGCTTCCTCCACTGCTTTTCCAAAGGCTACAGCAGAAGACCTTTTTATTTAAGAGGTATGTTCTGGTAAAGTAAGCATTTCATTTTCATTGAAAAGAAGAGTAAATAGTGAGGTGTATGCCTGTGTGAATGGACATGGTATGAGCTAGTTCTGGCCAGAGACTTAATCGAGCTTAACAAAACATAAATCATGCACACTCTGGCTGCTGATGCTTCCTTTTCCTTCTCTCTGCTCTTGTTTACCCATCGGGTGGATGGCTGAAAGGCCGCTTCCACCCCCTGGGATGGGGAAAGCTGTTCTTTACTTTTCATAGAGTAAAAAAATGGTCATTGCCCTTTTCAAATAAACTTGGTGAAGTTTTAAGCCAAGCATTTGGCTTACTAATGTTTTTGCCCCATTTGTCTGCAGGATCACACCTAAACAAGCCTGTACTCTTGAGTCCATTGCCCAGGAAGATGAAGTATTGTGATTTTAATACAGACCTCTCTTTCTGATTTACTGATAAAAATGTGAGCCTGACCACAAATGACTCCTGACCAACTACGCACAGTCAATAATTGCGTGAATAAGCTTAAAGCAATAGTAATCTTCCTCCCTTTTGATAGTAAAAGGTCAAATTGGAATGTCTGACTGGTCATATTTATTTTTTGAAATGGTATTTTACCTCTCAGAAAAATGTGTATCCCTGGGAAACAACACTTTGCAATGAAGTTTGAGATAGCTAGATTGATAGATATAGACACATACTTCTTTCTCATTTAATCTTATTTTATTTTGCAGGGTGAGTGGCATGAATTTCAGACATGGCTTTTAGTGGGGGTAAATGGCCATACCTAACATCAGCCGGTGACCTGAGTTTCAGGCATATGCTCTATGTGACCTCCAGTGGATACAAAACTACAGATACAACTAATTATGCCTGCATCTTTACCATTTTTAGACTGATATCCACATAATTAGTAGGTCTGCACCTGCATTTAATTGTGGGTGAAAATCATCTGCTGTGGGAAGATAGCTAACTACATCTTCTGCTTTGCAGCAGTTTACAAAAGCTAAGCCCGTGAGAAGTGGCTGTAAAAGCTCATTCAGGATTTTTAAAACCGCACCATTTCACATTTAAAGTCCATCATAGTTGCTAGGATATTTGGGGCCTACTTGCTCACTTTACAAAAGCTTATTTCAGCTCATCTCACTGCGGCATATTTAGAAAATGGTAGCTGATTATTCCTTGATCTTTCCTGTTATTAATGGGAAAGTCATCAATGCTGACTGAGGGCTCCATCTGAGAAGTGCTGACTGTGCACCCTTCCCTTGTTTCCTTCAGCTTGGTGGCCCTCAAAGGTTTAGCTCTCTTTATTCATTCACTTCAGTTTTTCACAGATCTGCATTTTAGCTCAAATGGCAAGTTCCCAGCTGAAATGCCCTATGAAAAGCTAGTCTTGGTGGTGTCTGGTCAAGCTGACACAGGGAAATATTTGCTATCTCTAACTGAAAAAAGGGAGATCTTCAAAAGTTTCTAGATGAAGGTGCAAAAAATCTCTTAAGATGCAGTTTTGAACTAGGTCTCTTACGGCTTGCCATTAATTTTAAAGAAATAATGAAGGAAGTCTGTTCTTATGAGCACAACACTTGAACGCAGCCCGAAGCTTGCAAACAACACTTTTGAACAGTAAATGGGAATTTTGCCTACAAGATTTGCCTCATCTCTATTTTAAACAAGGAGAGGTGACAGGAGGTCTTAGGTTTTTGACATGGGTTTTTAGGTTTTGTCCCATCCTTTGTGACTGCATCATTACAAATGGACTGGGCTTACATTTTTTGGAAACATGATCAATATTTATTTATTACTAGTCCCTATCCCATCCTGCAGTCTCAGGAGACCTCTCTGTGTACGCACAGAATAGGCTGGGGCTGCTTGGGCTACAGTTGACACATAATTCCAACTTTTAAAAAGATTTTACAGGGAAGTATTTCTTCATATAAGCCCAAACCATGACGTTTCAGACTATACACTATAGTTTTCCTGTTCAGTCTTTCATTTTCTTTCCACAATGTCTAACACCTAACTTCTTCACCCTGTTTCCTTTCCAGCTGTTTCAATGAAAAGTTCATCCTCTTCTCTGCTGGACAATCTCACCCAATACTATACTGCGTGTCTGTTCTTATTGCCTTCCTGTGTTCTCACCTTCGCCCTTCGGCCTTCTGGTGCCCTTTCTTCCAAATGACAGAATTCCCCCCATGGGTGCTATCTCATTCAGTTTTAGTTTGTGTCTGAGCCGCCTTCACAGAGGGAGAAACTGAGACGAAAATTAAGGAGTGCCAATACAGTGGCAAAACAAAATAATCCCTTAAGCAATGTTGCAGAAACAAACTAAAAAATTGCCTTGAATTGGAACGCGTGTTTTTTATTGGCATTATATAGTGCTGTTGCTGAAACAATTTTGTTGTTTATGTGACTGGGTTTGAAGACTTTTCTATTTGCCTTCAAAGAAAGGAAGTTTTTTCAGACTTTTGCCTGAATACATG
>NW_008824983.1:640210-662609 GCF_000699105.1 Pygoscelis adeliae
TGCTGAACCTGAGCCATTTGCTGGGAAGAAAAGCTGACTCTGCTGTTATTTTTGTTTAAATACATACACATAATCTTCATGATGTCTGTAAAAAATGCCTCCCCCAAACCCTTTGTCTCCCAGAAGCAGTGTTTATCTGCAGTGATTAACACAAGGGGAAATTTATCCCAGAGCCTCCTTTCTCCCGGCAGGTCTTCTGACTTGTCCGTAATCAGCTGCCTTTACTCTGCTAGCCCACCTGCAAATGGGATTTGCCTATGTTATAGTGGCAAACAAGCACAATATTGTGGTAAATGCACATTATTCAGCTGTATTTGCTCACTTAAAGCAGCACAGAGCCCCTCTCATTAATTCCCAGCCTAGAACAAAATGTGTGGAGCATCCCCAAACTCCACGCTGCTGCCCTCGGGCATGAGGTTGACCTCGCCACCAGCTGGGACCCCACTGAAGCTGGCAGGTAAAGCACATCCCAAAGAGCCTGGCTGGATCCTAACTGTAACGAGATGCAAGAGGACTTTGCGATCCAGTTAGGCTGACGCCCACATAGTTACAGAAATACCTCTGTGTTTTTCTAAACAGGGCTTCAGAGATTTATTCTCTTTCCTGAATTACGGTATGTCTACACTGGCTCATGCAAAGTCGTCCCGCCAGACAGACGCCAGGTCCAAACCTAAATCCATGTGACTGCGTTGTGTGCTCAGGATGAACCCAGCTTAACAAATCAGTCTGGATGCTAATTCTTTTTTTGTTCATTTGCCTTGAGTGCCTTGAAATTTGGAAGAGAGGCTGAATGAGAAAGCACGGATGCTCAGAAGGGCATAACCTGGTGCCCTCACACTCCAAACTCCAGTGCTCTTTTTTAATTTTTGTACTAGCTTGGAACAGATGGAGGGAGAGCCGTCCTTGCTTTGAATTTGTGCCTTCAGTCTATTTCTTCCCTTTGTTCCTTCTCCCTTCCAGTAGGTAAGATCTTCGGTGTAAGATCTACAAAAATCTCATCAGCTTCGCTTAAAAATGTGCCCTTCATTTTTAAGATTCTTCATGGCTAAAGGACAAGAGCTAAAGAGTGTCTGTTTGTTCATGAAGAATTGCCTATGACAAGATTATGAGTGACACTGTGACACATAACCTTTGTCCCTATGAACTGAGATGAATGATACAATACACATCAGCATTCACCTAAAAATGGGGAAGACAATTCTTTGAATGTCTGCAAAATAGTGTTCTTCAGATAAATCCCATATCATCATAGCCTGAGTGCTGTCAAAAGCCATTCAGAATTTTGCCCCAAGACCCATAAAGCCATTCTTTCTCTTTTAAATAATTTCTTAACCCTTTTATGTCATGAATATGGAATATATTAAAGATATTAGACTTGAATTTAGCCGTCTTTCAAATCTAAATATTCTACTCTAAGCATTCTATCCACATTTTCTGTTCAACAGCTAGACATGTTCTAACATATGCCTTTGGAAAACTAACTGTATTTGCATAGTGAACATATTTGTTCATTGAGTGTAACACTTTTGACTGGCCTTTCTGGGCAATTTTTTTTTTAAATGTTTCTTCCCAAAGTTTTTTATTGCTTTACTAGGATAAAACAATAATTTTCTGCTGTCAAGCCTTTGAATACATATATATTTTAATCATGTGATTTACCAGTTAAACTATGACTCTTTTGAAACAGAAAGGAACAGAGACTGTACAACAGCTAGATTGTGCAAACACAAAGTTAACTGGGCACATGTCCAATTATAAATCAAAGCCAAAACAAGGGGAATTTTGAAGAGGAAAGAATGCATGGGTCAAAGTGGAAAAAAGTCTCAGTCATGAGAAAATATTTTCTAGTTAAACTAAAATAGTTTTGATATTAAAATGATAATGAGGGCAAAACCCAGAAAGAATGAAAGCTGGTTTAATCAAGCAAGAAAACACAGAGTATTTCCCCTTTTTCCTTCAGCGCTGATCAGTGAGATAAATATTGACTTCTGTAGACTGGGTCAAGGAGGGGGAATGAGAAAAGGGATGCTATTATTTGCTTTGCTCACTAATATTAAATTACTGATTTACCAACCACAGCAGAAGCACTGCAGAGGACAGCAACGTCTGTACAGCAGAATATGGAGAAAAATAAGAAGTGAAGCTTTTTTGCTAAACCAGGACATCAGTGAAGTCATTTTAATCAGTGCTTCTCCTTTGTTGACAGGTCCAAGATGAGTATCAGAAAATTCTCTTTCTGCTAATGAGTTGAACTATTCTGACAGTGACCCAGATCAGCATCCTCAAGGAGCATTAAGTAAACTGAGGTTTCAAAGCTGAGATGCATTCCTTTCTTGTCTTGTTACTGCCTCTTATTCTCTCTGTATCCATCCCCATAAGCATCAAACCGCAATTTGACAGCATTAGATACGGTAATGGGCTGGCATACTCTGAAACCAGAACAGTCCTTTTGGCAAAACATTTTAGTACAAGCTGCCTGGAAGGTCCGTTTCCAAAGCTGAGTCACTTCCCCGCTGCAGCATGCCAGACACAGCACTTGGGGAAAAAAACCCCTAAGAATCCGATTTTGTATGTATAAGACAGCAAAAAGATGATCCATTTAAACATCCCTGTGTTTGTCCAGCTATTTGGTTTAGTTTGACAAGCAAACACAAGCTCAGATCCTATAGCTCAGTGGGACTCTCAGAGCATTTCCTTAGCATATGGTGGTGGAACAAAAGCTAGGAGACAATACCACCGCTGTGCTCTGCTTTGTTGTTAGGGAGCACCCCAGCTCCCTCAACTTCTTCTGAAAACAGACATAGTCCAAAATGTTTGCTGGTAAAATGCTACTGGCTTCTGATAATAGCTAGATTTTGAAAAGGGGCCTTTTTCTCATTTAAAAATGGATACAGTTTAAGATAAAGACAATCAATATAAAGTACTTTGTTTCTGAACAAAAAAGAAAACTGAATCTGGGCAAAAAGAGCTAAAATGCCAGTCAGGTAGTACAGTGAGTAGCAAAACTGTTATTTGGATTAAGTGCCTATGTAAAAACATATTATGAATGCAGTCAAGGGAACTTAAAGTAGAAAGAAAAATGCTTTTTTCAACACTTTTCTCAGAGCTAGTATAGACGGGTGCGTGAAAACCCCATCACAGCAAAAAATAAAATGTGAGGCATCTAAACAGAACTTTTTAGCCGAAAATAATAGGAAGTTGTGCTTACCTTAAAATTGTGTGCTTTTTCATAGTTGAAGTGGTTGTCATTTTGAGTTAAGGCTGCTCTTCTGACCAAGGAGGTGATCTGTGAATAGGCAAAGAGTTTCAGAGGTTGCCACAAAAGTGCCCCCTTGACTCCCACCTTCACCCCTAGGGCCACGGCCAGGAGCTCTTGGCGCTTCCTTCCTCGCTTCGACTTGTGAACAACGGCACAGTTTTTCTCATTTTCCAGCCACAGATCCTCCGAGAACATAGCGCTGGGATCCCAAATCTTTTCCCTGTCTTCCTCGGCGCCCGGGAGCCTGACTGTAGTCAGTACGGTACAGTTTGTCCAACTGCTTCTGATGTTAGACAGCAGATTTGAAGCAGCTGCAGCCCATTCTGCCGAGACCTCTGGCATGTGACTTGAATGGGCCGTCTTGTGGGACGGAAGGAGCTTCTGCATCTGAATAAGTAACGGCCTGTGCCGTGCGATTTCTTAAGGCAGATGTGTGCCTCGAACAATAGCCCGAATTCATACACTGAGCAACCTTTACCCCCCCCTCCCCGAGTGGTGGTCTCCAGCTAGGTGCTGCTGAAATACCGGCTGGCGGGGGATGGCGTTACAGCTTCACGCCCAAATGCATTTCCAGGGGCAGATCACTTCAACTCCACAGCATGCTAAAAATGAACAAACAAACAAAGCCCTGGGAAAGTCCACGCAACTGAATCCAATGCTGCATCCAATTACACTCGGACTCGGAGACTTATCAGCCAGCAGCCTGCATGCCAGCAGATTAAAACCTTAAAATCACGATGATTGTTTAATCTTACAGGGCTAAAAATATCTTTTTTTTTTTCCACATCCTGTACAAAGCGAAAAATCCAGCAGCAGTCCAAGCATTAATAGTACTTTTATGCTATGTTTTAAATCAGAGCATTTCGTCAGTGTGCATTTGGAGGCACAGAGCTAGCTCACTGTCAGGGAAAGTTGAAAGCCCAGCTGGGAGGATGCAGGTAGGAAGCCCCGAAGCCCTGTGCAGCGCTTCAGTGAAGGCAGGGGAGCTTCATGCGGATGTAGAAAGCCCACGTGCACAGCCCTGTTTGCAGAATAGGGTCTGCAAGGCAGCAAGAGCAGTCGTGCTTCACTCTGGTTACACACATCTATAAATTTGGGGGAGGGAAGTGATTTCTAGTTAAAAGCCAGGCACAGGAGGGATCTGGACCCTGACCGGTCTGCGCTACAGCTTGCAGTGTTACTTTGGGCACCTGATTCACTTCTTTATGGGCAGGTATTTCCTCAGCCCAGGACACAGAGGATGTGTGACACTGAGCATCCCCTGGGAAGCACGTTCAGTGCCTCCTCCCCATCGGCTTCCCTCCCTCCAGCTCCCCTTTCCTTCTCCCATAGTGAGTATGTCCATTCTCCACCCATAAAAGGAAGATAAGAGTTACCTGCTCGGCAGAGCACTGTGAGATTTAATTCTCTAAGGTGTGCCTAATGCTCGAGATGCTGTGACACAGCAAACTGGGGGCTTACCATTGCTACTGGGAAAACTGCCTCTTTGAACTAGAGACACTAAAGACCACATCAGCCCTTTACAGTCTTCCCCACTTCAACTTACCCAGAAAATATGTGAAATTAAAGTATTTAATTCACTCATGTTAACTTTTGAAGTTGAACTTGCCTCTATTTTTTCAGTCTGCTTTTACCTCAGGCTGAAAAGTCATCTAATTCACTTACTAAAACCTCCACCATATAGACTGCCTGCTCTTAGTAAAAGCGATGCTCTCCTGATTTGAAAGCCCGTGGGGACAGATGGTCGGCCGTCAGTAACATCAGGCTGTGCAATTTCAGATAGTGCCCTACTTAGGGTTTTCAAGAAGTTGTGCACCCTGCAAAATTAGCTTCTCAGTTATAAAATGCTGCACTTACTTCTATGTATAGCATACTTAATTCCTTTCTTTTCCAGGTAACTCACAGCACCTCTTTTTACGTGCTCCCATACTCCAAAGCTTCTGCTCCCCGGCTGGGAGGACTTCCACACAACCCCATTGCTCCCCGAGCAGTTGCTGCCCGCCCGGCCTTTCCCCAGGGCTCGGCACTGTTATCTGACCACCGGTGACAACTGGCTGTGATGTATGTATGAACATTGCTCTGCCTGGAGGAAATCCCTGCTGCTCTTCCATATGTCCTCCCACTAGTGAGTCCTGATTTCTGCTAGCTCAAGACCTTTATCTGCTTTCCAGCAGATAAAGGCTATGGCTCCCCAGCTCGCTCTCAATGTATTTCAAGAGATGAGGAACACTGGTTTCAGGGACATCTCTGACCCCATTAGCAGCAATGGCTTCAGTTTGGGCCATCACGAAGGAAACTTTGGAGCAGCTTGAAGTTCTTATCACACTCCAGTTTCTTTCCTCAGTGCCATTTTAAATGTATTTACATTTATCTGGAACAAAGCCCCCAAACTAGCTTTGAGTTATTAGACACCTCTGAAGCTACAGCATCTAAATCCCCATATATACAGAAACTTTCTCTGACTTGCAGCGTAACAGATCCAAAGTCAGAGAGAGGTCGGTTTCCTAATAATGCTCTAATATTTGTATTTATGTCACTAGACTGGTAAAAATCCCATTATATAACCAATATTTTTTACATAACATGGCAGATTTGATGTTCAAGCTACAGGCTTATGATGATACATCTTGGAATTTCTATTTATTAAACTATTTTTGGAATATCAGCGTGTCATCCTGGGATCAGACATACAGTACTATATTTAATGGAAACTCTGAGTGTTTGCACAGAAGCATTAAACTTAATAGACTTGGAGGAGGAGAACTCCGCCAAACCAGTTCATATGACTAAGGCAGACAGTATTTACTGTTTATCATGCATGAAATGTTATTTATCCCCTGGGTTGCTTTTTCTGCCTTGCTTGGGCCCTGTTTAGACAGTTGTTTAATGGGATCCCTTGCAAACACAGGATGTGTACAGAAGGCCAACAGTGAGTATGTCCTCTTAAGAAGCTTAGTCATACAAAGCCCTATAGGTTTGGTGTCTAAAATGGTGCTGTAAAACTGAGATGAGCTGGACCACATATATAACCCCTTCCCTCTCTAAATATAATGCAAACAGCAGCAATGACAAATTCTCAGCAGCAACCAGTTCCAATGTACTGATACTACAGGCCAACCCCAGTGCTCTCTTTTATCCATTTTCTTTTTCTTAGTACAAAATTTACTGCACATGGTGTCAACTCATTTAAAGAGCATCTCTTGATCAAGTTAGCAAGTTAGCCTGCAGCTAAGGAGGAGAATGCCAGCAGCTAAAAATATTATTGCTAGTTGTCACTGAACGTCTAAGCTAGTGAAGGCTGAAAGGCAAATATGGGTTGTCTGCATTTTCAGACCAAAGGATTTCTGCATAACGTATGATTTTAGTTTACTAGTCTCTCTGTAAAGCACATGTACTGTATAGCAAATTGGACATTTACAGCAAAATAAATGTCACTGAACCAGAATAATAAAATTAAAAAGGGGGGGAAGAGGGCGGACTCAGCTTTTGCGCCATTTCCAGCATGCCTTCGCAGAGTGAGCTGAACCACACCATTGTCTCTTCTCTCAAACACTGGCGTCTTGTTTGCTAACAAAGGCCTCAGGGGTAGGAAAGAACAAATTTTAGTATGAAAAGCTTTCAGTTTTGTACATGTGACATGATTTCTGTTGTAGTCGTGTGGGCAGCGCTGAGGACTCACTGGAAGCAAGCGGCGGGGAACTTCGCATGCTGCCCGGCTCCTCTGTGCCAGCTCCAGCGTGGCGGGAAGAGACGCTGCGGGAGCGATGGCTCCTCTCCCCCCGCTGCTGCCGTGCCCACGCAGGCTGGCAGGGACAGGGGATTGAGTGGCAGGGGCCTGGCGCCCCCCCGGGCGCAACTATGGCGGGCAGAGGAGCGGCATGGGCATGCCTCCTTGGACGACACCACAAGCTTTAAAGGGAGGTTGCTCGGTGATGAGGCGTTGTGACCAATCCATGACTGATCTCTAACTAAATACACTTAACACCGCACACAGATACAGTCATAGGTCAAAGAGAGGCCTGTTTCCTCGCAGGCATGGTATACTCGGTAATCTGCCAGACAGATTAGGTTTGCTCAATTGCAAACACGCTGTGGAGATGACACACAGTGCAGGAATCTCACAGCTATTGGGTTTTTCTCCCACGGAGCCCTTCCCACGATGCGCTCGGGAGACAACACCGAAGCAGCTGGCTCTTAGCAAAACACAGGGCACAGAGGGGAAATGGTGGCGAAGGCTAGTCAGCCAAAGGCCTTCGCCATACCACAATGCCGCCAGCCCGTGCCATGGCACCGGGAGCTGCCATTAAAAGGCTTCTGTGCTGCTGAAACAATGGGAGGAAACAAGCTCCAAGCAGAAAACATACTGAACATGAAGCAGAGCACAATGCCTGCAGAGTGGCGCTTGCCAACCCCATCTTGCAAAACCCACTTTCCTACGAAACCCTCCCTCTGGCGGGAAGGCTCTCGACGACCATTAGGTGAATAGAGACTGCAGAGGTGAGCCCGGCCAGGAGGCTCCGCAACACAAAGCTCGGGTTTAGGAAGGGAGTCGGGCTGCACAGAAACTAGGCTGCTGCTGTTCTCTGGTTTATTTTTGAGGGGAACGCAATCTACTTGCTCCTGGGGAATCAAAAATACACAAAAATAATTAATTGGCTGCCACCCTCCTCTGTTCAACAGAACTCCAACTGCAATTGCTGAGAGCTTCCCCCGAACACAGGTCCGTGTGGACTCCTCAAGGATAACGTCTTGCCTGCTGAAAACCTCTCTCGTTTCCAGCACAAAACTTCCTTTCAGGTGAGCTGGAGCTCAGTAAACTGAATATTGTGATTAAAAAAGAAGCACCGCAGGTTTTTTTAAAGGATTAAGATATATCTATAGTTTTGCTTTTTACTCCTCAGAGTTTCAACTTTCTTTTGTTTTAATAACAACCAGTCCCTCTGCAAATGATGAGTCTGAGGAGCTGTCAACGATATGCTGGAAGTGTTTATGGCAGCAGATTATCTGCACTGGGCTCCTATTCTGGAGAGCCCGGGTGCACGTCCATCATCACTAATCCCACCTATCTTTTGAGGATAACCCACTTCAGAGCAAAAGGAACTGCTCATTTAGGAGGACTCCTGCAGTAAATGCTCTGAAGTTAAAATTATTAAAATTTTAGCCTTTACACCTCTCCTAAACTAATGCGATTGATTGTATATCAGCATTGCAGTGGCCAGTTGTCATTTATATGCACTTCTTTCTGACAGGGTATTTGGTCCCCTCCCCCACAGATAAAAGATATAATTTACCTATAGCAAATGGAAATATAATATCTCTTAAACTTCCGATCCCCTTTCTAAATCCTTCTCAAACAGATTTTTCTGTACACATCATGATTATTTTTCTCAAAACAATGTAGTGAACCAAACAATACAACAGCCAAAGGTGAAATGCTGTAGAATCAGGAAGGCACTAGCGAGACTATTATTAAAAATAATAGTTGCTGTAAGCCTCTTATAGAGTATTAATATAATAAGCTATTGTCTATTTTGGAACAACAACTGGAGGTTACATCAAGTGGTATGCAATTACATAGTCATCTCCAATTAAAAAAATAATGGGCGGACTAAAACCTTTTATGTTGTCAGGCAATTGTATCACTTAATGCGTTAAGCTGTGTATTTCACATCTGCCGTTGTATTTAATATGTCTGAAATAATATTTTGACTTCTCATTTTTGTAAACTGTAGTAAATACGCATTGTATTACAAATACATTGTCAGTATCAAGGAAGAAATAGTCCAGAAATAAGGAAAGGATCTAGGCATAGGATGAACTAATTCAGCGATTCCCCCGAATAACCTTGTAGAGATTAACATGGTAACAGCAGGTCTAGCCTATTTATTGCCTCGACTTCCTTTCCTCCCACTCTCTCCTTTATCCTTACCAATCTATCTCCATACTTGTCAAGGTTATTAATGACATTTTCCTGGCTAACTTCATGAGCCTCTCCTCTGTTCTTAATATTCATGACCCAAACAGCAGCAGAGGGATGGAAGAGAGGGGGCACGAGGGCTAAGCAGGGCAGATGAGAACAGAACTGGACACTGCTGCCACTGCTGCCGCCACGGAGGAGGAGGAGCACCAGGTCCCCCACAGTGGGGCTGGCGGGAGCCACTTCATCTGCAAATAGGGCTTTCTCAGGGAAACGGCACTGAATTTATTTCTGAATTACTTCTTGTACTCTGCGTGGATACAACACACGTGATTGACTGAATTTGACTGACTGCAATATACAGGAATGAGTACTGTTATCACACCTATAAATTAAAGTGTATCTATGATAACATCTGGTTTGTAGTCAAACCAAAATTCAAACATGATATTTATCCCGATATTTGTAAAAAATCTTCAGTGATCCCATTATTTTCTCAATGATGTTGTTTTTGTTCACAACAAAACTAACAGAGTATTTTTCTAACAAGTAGACATTTAAGGATAGGATGGATGGATGGATGGATGGATGGATGGATGGATGGATGGATGGCAGGTGTCTGATCTAAAACAGTAATCTGGTCTCTCTTTATAACCAAAGGAGAAAAACAGAAACCTCCAGCCAGTCGTTCATCCTCTTCTATGACAGACCAAGATTAAAATGGGTCTTTGCAGCTCATAAGATAGTCAAAATTAGGTAAGATTAATCTCTCTCTGAACTCTTTTCTATTTCTATTTTTCTATTGTCTATTCAATTTTAGAATAAATGAAACAAGGAATCATTCATTTTATCAGCCTCAACCATATCTGTAAGTAATTATAGAATAATAACTGTACTTTGTTTTGCTTATCAAGACTTCCCATACTTTAGACCTGGCTAAGACTCATGCTCTGGAAACATGGAATACCCAGTTTACTGTATCATTTGTTACACAGCTGCATGTACCTTTATAGGTTTATCTGGGCTCATTGGATGAACTTTTTCAAGAAGTGTAACTACAGAGGAATCAGTCTGTAATTAATACAAATTTCTGATGCTGACTATATAGGTAGCCAGTATTTTGACATTTCACCCACAGAGGAAATAGTCTGGCAACATAATGAACTTAATATGATATACAATGGCCTCTCTGAATTAAGAGGCAAGTGACTCATGCTCTCTGCAAGATACGGGACTATTAGTCAAGAGACAGAGATTTAAAAAAATATCCTAAACATTATAGTTTTTTTCCAGACCCGCAGTGGATGCTGGCTCAGCACCACGTAAGCTCTACGTGTATATGACCTCTTGATCTTTTTCCGTTTTCGCTATGAAGCTCTTGCTTTCTGAAGAAACAGCACTCTGTTTAGGAAAGCCAGCTCGCCATTGATTAAAACCGTCATTTCCCTGCAAGGAGACTGCAGAACTTGAACTAGAGCCAAATCTGCTGAGCTACCACAATGAAGTGGAGAAGTTAACATGCTTACTTCCCGATCTGGGGGGAGAGAGAGGAAGGCAAGAACATCCCCTCTGAGAAAGGTGACGCCTGTGAGCATAGCGCAGTGCCCTTGAAGGGATGGGAAAGGGGCTAGAGGCACCGTAAGCGCAGCAGTCCTGCCCTTGGGGCCCTTTCGGCTTACTCGTGTGGGGTTGCCATTAACCGTAACTGCTTGCATTGAAGGAGCTGGTTGGGTGCCATGCTCAATCACAGGGTTAAATTGAGGACTGTGTTTTGTGAGACTGCATTAAGTCTCACAAGTTTAATGTCAGGACATCAAATGACTGAGCTTGATAATAAATCCCAGTGCTATACAGCTACCATGTTGTATAGCTGGTGGGCGTAAGGCCTGGATGTTTGACCATGTGCCTCATCACACCCCCAAACACATACATTGGACAGTACACAAACACCTACCTCCACGCTTTTGGGATAATTCTCATTTCTGTGTCTCAAACACTACTACACCCTACAGGCAGGTGTTATCTCAAAGCACTACAGTAACTGGCTCTCTGTTCCGTACACAGTAAAACTTAACACAACAAAAATAAATGCAATACAAAAAATAAAATACAGAAAGTTCTTCTGTTTCTCACTTTGAGTTCTGATACTATATGCTGGTGGGAGTAAACTTCTCTTGGAGTGAGACCAGCTCAGCCTTGCAGCATACGCTTTAGGCTGAATCTTATGGACCACAGTCAGAGCTTCTTTTCATATAAAGAAGCAAAAATCCACCCCTCCTGGGATTATGACAAAACGTGGGGGAAAACAGGCTTCCGGAAAGTTTCCCAGAAACCACAGAGTCAGACAGCAATGGCATTTATGTTCGGAGCCACTAACTGCTCAGCAGAGCCAGCTGATCTCTGGAGGGGCTGTAAAGCAATGCCGAGAGAGCTGCCAGAATGTAAAGTATGCTGTGGCAGTCTCGGGAACCAACAGCAGTGCCGTAAGTTTTGCCCAAGCTCAAGACAGCTTGAAACAAGAGACTTTTATGTGGGTTGAAGAAGAGATTTATGTAAGTGAAAGAGAACAAATGATTTGTGAACCAGTGATTCATGAACCGGTGATCATCTTGTCTAAAAAACTGGCAATCTGTAAAATTGTTCCTGGACAGTAACAGTTTAGGAGTGGATTCTCGATGGTGTGATGCTCTGTTTGTTCAGTGCTCACAGGGAGATGGGGATGATAAGCAATTTGCAGGGAGGACAGTGCCAATATCAGCATCAAGCAGCAAACAGGATTTTTCTCTAGTTTTGGCAGTTTCTGGGTGGTGTGAAGGAACTCTAAAGCTTCAGCCTCAAACTTACAAACAGCATGACCGAGTTACACTGCTGCTCAGCAGTCATGACACCTTCAGGTAAACTACACAGTGCAAGGACCTAGAAATGCAGTCATGCATCTTCCATCATTAGTAATATTTCTGTCCCCTTTTACTGCAGCATCTTGTGACTTCTGCCTGTAAAAATGCATAAACTAGGTAGACAATCTAAGGTGAAAGGAATTATTCGTGCCATTTAGGACACAAAGTAGGCAATTAGCAAATAAGAACACAACATGTTTTCAGGTTGAAACAATACTTTTTAACAGGCCTGAGCCATTGCACTTTACCGCAAAAAAAGGAGAAACGCTAGTTTTATAAAAATGCTGTGCTTTATGACCGTGAACTTCTATTTCAATATCCTTTATGAATCGCATGGCAGGAAAAAAAAAAAAAAAAAGAGGGCAATAGGGAACCATTTTCCATGTGCATAAGTGGAACTCTGGCATGGAGGGGATCACTGGTTTTGATGCTGGGCTAGCCACGGCTGTCTTACAGCTTGCCTGAGCTTGGCTGTTTATCTATGAATGCCTCTGTGTCCCAGGATGTGTTCCCCTGAGGTGGGAGCATACAGTGTTTACAGCTTACCCATTTGTGAAATATGTGCTTTTGTCCCATCGAGCTTCAAGGAATGTCACCCTGTTCATGAGAGACAGGGTCAAATCCTGGACTGTCATCCCAAAAGAAGTGGTAAGGCTGTATGATCCCTGGTGTATCTCTGACTAATGGCTTCAAAATGTGTGTTTGCTTAGAAACAGAGCAGGAATCCATGCAGACAAAAGTGATGTGGGGTTAAAGAAAAGATAGGAGGCTCTGCACTAAGCTGTGATCACTTATTTATTTCATTATATGCATGAATTTTACTCCATATATTATGTTCCCCCTTGGTATATAATAAAGGTTCCTGTAGCTTAGACCTGTATCAGCCTCTGTTCTCCTTATGGACACAGCACAGAAAGAGAATAGTTGGGATAGGACTAGCACCACTTGAAAAGTAGAAAGCTGCCTGCAGGAACGGGCAATTTCATCCTGTAGAGTATGTACCTCCCTTGATTTCCTTCCAGCTCACCCCGCAGAAAAAGCAGCTCAATGCATAACCAACTTCTTCTCCTGAATGCGGCTTCTGAGCAGCACTCGGCCCTCGCTCAGCTTCCCTTTTCCCACAAAGAGGCAAGGGAACTACTGTGTGCTGCAGACCGCAGATGAAAAGCATGGTTCACTGCGCTTTTACAAGGGCATGTTATAGGATATGCAAACCACTTGAGATCACACTTTGAACTTGTATAAAGTACCAGAATGTATCGAAGTTGTTTTATTTTTCCTTCGAAAGAATTGTTTTGTGTCACGTTTGCTTTGCCCACTGCTTGAAGCTGGTTTTGTTACTCCTTTACTCTGTGGGTAAGTAGTGGTGCGGCTCCCCTTGAAGACACATATGCATTCCCATGGCCATTAGTGAAAAACTCAGACAAAGCCTGACTCCACTTCTCCGCTAGTGAATGAACACATAAAGGCCGTATAATCCTAGTTTTATTTTTCCGTACAGCATGGCATCAGGTGTCATTTGACCCTGATATCCTTATAACTCCCTGCCGACCTGCAGCCCACTGCCCTCTGGTATGAAGCAGCGGCTTTTGTTCCTGATGGCACACCATGCACAGCTGCTTCTGCCATTGTTCGGAGGGGGACAGATGGCTGCGCTCAGCACAAAAAAGAGATTAAAAAAGAACTGGGGGAATGACCTCACTACCCAGCCTGGGATTTAGTTCACGGGACCCATGGGGCTACCACCAGCATGAACTCAAACTGCAGTTGACTCTGCCCACGGAAAGGAAAAAGTTTGTATTTTGCAGAAAGGAAGACGCTTCTTTTAAAATATGTAGTTGCCATCACTCTAATATTTATATTCTTTTACAGCTGTTTAGCTAATCTGTACAGATACCATCCTATCATCATCAGCACTTTTAAAGTACTCAAAAAGCAAGACTGATACTGTACCCTACCTCTATCCATGCCCTTAGTTCAACTGCAGTAACTTGGTTTACAGCTTATTTATTTTGTTTTGCTTCTGATGAGGTGTTCATAAGAAATGGTTGGGGAAACACGGAACAGAATAAATGAGTTTCACCATTAGGACCAATCCCGCTAAGACATTTTGTAGGTAAAGGATTTAATCCATATCTCATAGTCCCACTTAAGTCAATGGAACTAAATAGCACAAAACTTTAGTTCTGGAAGTAGTTAGCTTTGTAGTCACTTTTCTGCCTTGAATTCAGCTCCAGACCTATGAAATCATGCTGAATTCTCCCCTTTCTGATCACTGGACACCAAAGGATGGCAGCCATTGCGGTACTCCAGGATGAACTCTGTGGGGAACTATGAAGACCTTCAATGGACTGTGTATACAGTGATCTTGTCCAGCTAAAGTGTTTTCTGCAGTTTACCTAGCTAGTATTTATCTGAATTTACATATTATCTTAAGTACATTACCTGATTACTGTTTGGGAGAGGGGAATTTGGCCTCTGTATGTGTGGTACTTGGTGCCATCACGTTTTTCTGCAGAGCAGAGATTTTTGCTTTGCGACAGATGACATTCCTAGCAAAACCATACAAAAATCATGAAATGAAAGTTCTGAAATGGAAGTACTAGTAAGATCTTTCCAAAGTGTTAACCTCCATGAAAATGGTTAGCAGTATACATAAGGTGCAGTATACACAGCGAGTGTCATGGATATATATTTTGTCATCAGCAATCAGAGCAGGATTTCTGAATTCTGCTTGTTGTAACACTGTTGACCACACAGACTAGGCTAAAACGATTAATCTTGCTGTGCCTCTGTTTTTCCAGCTGTAAAAGTGACGTAATACAAGCCTGCCTATGATCCCGGGGCTTCTGGAAGATGTAATTCATACTTGTGAGCCTCTGTGTATGGGGAATGGCATAACAGCAGTACAGTTATATAAGGAATACTAATAGTTTGGTAAAATTTGTAAAATTCAGCAAACTTTTTTTTTTAAATAAAACTCAAACAAGCACATGTTGATGTTCATTTTGATCCATTGTGTTTAGTGGATTGTTACATTTAAGTGACATTACTGCTTTCAGGAATGTCTCATTGAAGACACTCGTCAATGTGGCCACGTAGCTACTACCACCCTCTTCATGTTACTAGACATTGCCAAAAGGACCAGGAATGATTTTTCTAAACTGTTTTATTTCACCCTTCCTGTTAAACAACTGACAGGCACTAGACATGTAGGAATGCCACCATGTGAAGATGAAACCATTCCACAAAGAATAAAAAGCTCCTTCAAGGTGAGTTTTTTTCCCTGAAAGGAAAAAAAGGAAGGTATTGAGCACCTTCTGTCTCTTCAGAGACAACTGGGAGTACCACACATGGGCATTACTGACATCAAGAAAGCCCCCAGCATCTTCTCTCACTGAAGAAATTTCTTCTTTCCTTGAGTGACTGGGAACAGCAGAGACGTGCTCCTCCACGCAGCCCGCGCTGGGGCTGGGACCCATCATCCAACAGTGTTCCACTGCATCTCCTGCCCCAACCCCAGCGGCTGAACCAGGCTCAGACCCGAGGATGGTTTTACTCCTAAACGTAGGAGTAGATCAGCGTCCGTGGGAGATGTTACTGTCTATTTGTGGTTTTGCCCAAAGACCCAAGCTGAGCCTTTTTCCTCTTGCATCTAACCACACAAAGTAAGATTCAGATTATCCCCTCGGGCACAGCTGTACAAACCAGCTCTATCTGGGAGACTTCTGGAGCAAACCCGTGGCTTTCAGTGGATTTGCACAGCTGCGGCCAGCGGATAGGAGCACAGAAAACCATGATGCTGATGAGACAAGAGACGTAACAGCTCCCATCAAACATGCTCTGAGTTTTAGTGTCTCAGCAGTGCTGATGGCAGCACCAGCATATACTGGAAGGGCTCGAACCGACAATGTGCTGCACGTCTTCCACTGCCACTAATTCAGACCTGAAGGCATTCAGACCAGAGGTTATGATAAAAAAAGGGGAGGACTCATTTGCTTCATAAAGTACCATCATTTTTTACTTTGCTAATCTGAAGAGTAGAACAGCATATCAGTCAGTATGTTCGAACTTGGGGGGGGGAGGGGATTTTTCAGGGAAACATTTTTTGTTGCAGAATACGTAACTCATCAGACTGGGAACTCTGCACAGGGAAGTTCTGACCAAGATCCAAATTCCATTTTTTTAAAACTGTGGAAACATTTAAGTTTGAAATATTTTAAAAAGCAATTTTCTGTTTCCCGTTTGAAACACTTCGTTAAAAACAGTTAATAAAATATTAAAAATAGTTGGAACAGTTTCAGTCAATCTAATTCAAATCTTTTTCTGCCTTTTATACTGCTTCCTCAGTGCTCGGTCATGAAAAGTTGAGTGTTTTACTTTTATCGCAATTCAGAACAAAGTAAAAACAGAAGTGCAGAAATTGCCCATTACTATTTTAACCCTCCACTACGGTGCTTTGATAAAATGTTAGTTTCAAAGGCGATCCTCTACCGACGACTGCCGAGCAAAGTTGTATGCCCCTGTACGAGTTCAATACAGAGACACAGGAGCTTTGCATTCATTTTTTTTCTGTTAATCAGTTGTTCCCCAGAGCTCTTTTAATCTGCAGTGACAGCCTCAGTCCCGCCGAGAATGCCTTTTCTGCTACTAAAACAAAAGGCACATCTCTACATACTTTATAATTTCAAGCAGAAAAGAATCTTATTCTCCTGGTTGAAGAAAGCAATAACACAAGACTCATGTCTTAGCAGGCTGATGTGAATCACGGCCATATTCTGCTTTCTTGTTTGCTCTCTTGGGACTTCAACTGAAAGACAGACTTAATCTAGCCAGCATGGAAAGAAGGAGCCACGCCACAGCCATGCCCTTGCAAAGGCCGATCGACGAGAAGTGCCCCTGAAGGAATGCCTTAGAAAGACTCTCAGCTGTTTGTAAAGTATCACACTTCAGCCCCGGTGGAGGGGACAGACATACTTAATATAGAAGGCATTAATGAAGGATTTACTCAGCCAGGAGCAGACAATGCAGCATTTTAAACCTCATGTTTACGCGAAATAGCCAAAGGCTTGCCAGAGCACAAGACAACAACTAAAATCAGACTTCACTGCATTGAAAGAAAACCATAGCTCCACGGCATGTCTTTTTGGGTGGTATGTTTTCACACCACGCTAATTGCCTCATTTATATTAAGTTAATTTCCAAATTAGAGGAAACTTTAATTTTTTTTAATTGCAACATTAACAGCTCTTTGGCTCTACATTTTGAAAAACAGGCCGAGCACTGTATTGCCCATTCAGACAAAGTAAGTTAATTTATCACTTAAATGCATTTTCACTTCATTCTAAAACCATCTAATCTGCTTTAAGAAGTTTAACAAGTTGGTTTACTATTGCTGTAATACAGGGAGATTTCATTAAATGAACTGCCATCTTCTATCAGCATCATCATGATTACATCCTGCCCTTGTTTTATTTTAATTTATAGCAATTTTTTGCAATTTGCCAACATGGGTTCTTAGTAACTTAACAGAAGTACAAGACTGGCATGGAAAGCAAGCCAGTCGCTTCCATCTCCCTTGTGCTCCACACTTCATTTGCACCCCAGTTTCACAGCCTTCAGTGCTGCATGGTACTTGCAGGGCACCGGACCTGGAGACTTTCCCGATGTGTAGGATGAGGTCTTCCTAACTGGGCGCTTTTTGCTTTCTTACTCACCTTCTTCACTAACTTCAGCAGTGGCAAAATGTTGCGAAGAGAAAGGTTATCTCCACAGGCAACGGTTCACAAATCGTCTCAAGCTTTATAGGTCAAACCTCAACATCCTAAATTTGTTTGCAAACTAACAGGCAAAACGTGCCTTACAACATGTGTACCACTTGCTCCGCAACGCACGAGCTACTGAAGAGGCTGTTGCTCTAACACCAGTTTCTAGCTTAGTTTTTAGGAACAAGCAGCCGGTAGCAGCAATGGGACAGATCGTGGTGGCAACAAATGTTTCTAAAGGAAACCACTGCAATCCCCAAGTAGATGCAGGTTAAAAAAAAAGCGCCCTTACTAGATATTACTGCCTATAAATGCCGGAGAGCAGTGGAGAGTGTAGCAATACCCCCAGCTGCAGGCTCTAGTAACATGTGCCAGGCAAACACCCAGACTTGAAGGAGCAGCTGTAATCCCCAATAGACTTTCAGGTTGCTTCATCACATCACCCAGATTCAGCTCCACGTTATCCAGAGCTTGACTGTGCCGCTAGCTTCCACATTGCCGCCTCTGTGCACGCAATGAGAATCAACCGGGTGTTGTTGAGATAAAGCCCTACACCTCTGTATCGCTGCAGCTGCATGGACTCAGCAGGGCAGAGGCAAGGGGGAACATCTGTCCCAGGGAGCCCCTGGGACAAAGAACCAACACCTGGAAATGAACAAGTGGTGGCTCTCAGCTAACAACAAAGCCACTAAAAAACAACTATAGCTGTTCCCCCAGATGTTTGCACTGACACAGTCTGATCAATGATGGTCTCAGCAGTGTGAAAAACATACATGTTTACTGCTAAGGGGAAGAGTTAGGAACCATCCACGTACCAGCTCTCTACACCCAGCCAGTAAGGGCCAGGTTTTGGCACATTGTGTGCAAAGGAAAGGGATGGGGGAGGCATCACCTCTTAAAAACCACAGCAGGTGCTTAGCACCAAATGAGATCAGAAGGGCCTTGGAGTTCAATCAGGGATGAGGAGATTAGCTCCTTGGTTTCACACGGACCAATGTCATGGGAAGTTGATGCTACAGGTGAAAAAGAATGGTGGAAATTGTGGCAGATTTTTCCCTATCAGAAAAACATCAGCTGGGCAATCAGAAAGCTCTCCTGAGCAGCCAGAGCAATCCATCTAAAGCACTCCTCCTCCAAAAGTAGAATGTCAAAGACAACTTTGAACTGCAGTACTTTTATTTCTTATTTTTGAATGATAAAAAAGTTCCACTTGAAAGGAAGAAGAATTCAGTGAATCTTCAGCTGAGACTCTTTCATAGTTCGGCACCAGCTCTAAGCAGGGATCTCTCCCATCTCATAACGACAGACTTTTACCCTGTATATTTTTCACCTTCTGATTCCTGCCCTTGTGTAATTGCCTGTCTCATGTTAGAAGTGGGCCATCCATCCTACTGAACACATTTGGGCCACTATTTTCAATGCAGTTTTACATATGCTATCCATACTATCAATATTCCCGTCATTTCCTGCTCATATTCAGCTGAGATGACGCTGGTCCCATAACTGCATGAAGCATCAAATGAGAAAAATACTTACTGAGCTAATTCCGTTGGCAAAGTTTCATTTTTATTGTCTAAGATGTCTGGAATCACTAATACACATAAACTCATTGCCTAGAGAAACTTTTTTTTTTTTTTTTTTTAGAAAAAATGAAATGTCCTCTGTGGTTAACTATATGGTAATTAATGTATTGAATTGAATGATCAGACACTCTAGATTTACAGAAGTACTTTGCCGTATGCTTTAGCAATTCTGCAGTTTACAGTGATTTATATTTACAGAAGCCCTTCAGGATTCAAGGGCTTTTTAAATGGCAGGGTCATAGAGTTAGAAGAATTTTCCTTTGTTTGGCAAATCTGTCCAGTCTCACTATTTATTGTTAACAGGAAATGTCATCGTATTTATCATCAGCAAATCTTCTAAAGTCTGCAAAGTATCAACAAGCTGCACGGCTAATTTATAAAACTCATTACTATTTTAAATTGTTACTATGTGCTAAACAACCCATAATGGAGAGCATTGACTTTGACACCTAATTTCCCTGTGTTCATACTTGGGTGCAACTCCAATTGACCGAACAAGACTCTTTATTTTTCAGTAGTGTTTATTATTTGCATTGCAATAGTGCACAGAAGCTTGAGCCTTCGACCAGGTCAAGCCAACAGCGATGCTGTACAAACATGGAGTAAGAGACTGTTCCCTGCCCTGAAGAGCTTACAGTCTAGAAAGCTGCCCCACCTTCAGAACAAGGACTTTTTTTCGCTCAAGAGAAAATATGAAATGGAACATAACCACAACAGACAAAGACATTCATTTTTAAGCTTGTGAAGAAGAATTTGCAAATATTGGATCAAGTACCCAACAGTAGATTACCAGAGTTTTTTAAAAGTGCACTATATGTAATACCCCAGATAGTAAAGCTCCTGTCTCTCCTTTGGTTAAGTGCTGAAGCAGTGATTAACACGCAAATGAAGAGGAGGAGGGACGTAGAAACCCCCTTCCAATTCACAGGTTTTTTGCCTTGCTGTCCCTGTTTTGCCCAGAATAACCAGATCCCTTATTTCTTCAGAGAATAAATCAAGAAAGAAATGTGTACAACAAAGGCCAGACAATTTATTCAATGTTTATAAAAATCTAGAGCTCTCCTTTAATATTATCATGGGATGTAGATTATTTTTACAACCTGATACTCCATTTTGTAATTCCTAACAAACCCCAATCTGCCTGAACCAACCCTTGCTATTGCAAAAGTCTGCAGTCCACAACACATACACAACTAAAATATTGTTAGAACATCTACTGAAAAATTACAAGTATTCTAGTTCAAAATGAGCCTCTCTTAGACTTTCCATTAAAATACATCTTTAAAATAACTTCCTAAGTTTATAAATAGACTGCAAACTAAAACGTTTAGGAGCCAAGAAATACCGAAGTTAAGAACTATCTGAAGAATTCCAGCACTGCCCTTCTGGGCACAACACGAATCTACCTACTTACAGACAACGTATTTTGTCTAATTGTGTGTGTGTGTGTGTGTGTGTGTGTGTGTATACACACACACATATATATACACGTATGTATTCATAGAGTCTGTCATTCCATGGACATAATAGGAAAGAGGCAAATATTAAGATAAAGGTGTTGTGGATTAACACGATGATTTATCAAAGAATGTGAGTGGACTAGACTGGGCTGAAAAGCAAGGGGTTTATTTTGTGTAAAATTTCTTGTCTTTTTTCCAAAATTTTAAACCCCAGGGGAAATGGTGGGCATTAGGGGAAATCATGGGCATTTGGTGAAAGGAGTTTTCTGGCAAAAATGACACTGTTGCAGGTCTGCTGTGTCTGGGGAAGATCTGCCAGCTAGACAGGAGACTGTGTTTCGGGTTCTCAGCTTAATGGCAGGCTGCCTAAGGCCCGGGGATCATTAACTTCCAACATAATTAGCCAATCTATCAGGCAGATTACACCAAGGCTAAGGACACCCAAAGAAATCCAAGGAAGTGCTGAAGTGTGAGTGATGAGGATGGAGGTGTGATGTGCGAATACATATGGTCACTTGGACTCAGTAAATTTTTTTTTTCTTTTTAATGAAACATTTCAGGCTCAAACGTACATTTTCTGAAAAATAAAAAAGAAAAAAACTAGGTGTCGCTGGAAAACTTCCAAATCTCTCTAAACTGGACTCCTGCCGAAGGAGATAGACTGTGCTTACGGGAAGAACCAGGACTAATTTAATGAGCAGTGGGTCTACTTTTTCAGCAATGAAGATAAAAATAAATATTGAGCAGCTGCCTACTTCACTATGCAGCAGCCACAGGCTTTAATCCATTTGATAGACCATAAATCCGCACGGAAACCAAAGAACAGTGGGAGTATTTCATATTTATGAATCTATTATACTCACGTAATATAACATTACACTATTTGTCTTTAGTACATCTGCATATGTATATATCTTTTGATATGCTATGCACATACTATATATAGGCATGCAATACGCATATCAATATAGAAGCACCTCTATATCTAAATTTAATTAGTTGGCCATATTTGAAAAATGTATTACAGGCAAAAGAAAGAGTTGGCATGTCAAGTGGAGCCATGCGCAGTAAACACCACTCTCACGTACCCAAAGTCTGTCTCTAAACCAGACATAAATGTGCTAAATTGTGTGCAGGTAAAATATAACTATGAGGATGTTTCATCAGAAATATGCAAATATTTAGACTTTTGGAATCACAATTTTGGATATACAGTCCCACATGACTGCATTTTGTAGTAGTGGATATATAGGGGGAAAAGTACAGTAGTTAGAAAGATTGAACACATTTTTTCATATGGATCTAAGTTCATAGCCAAATCAAAGTAGTAAAGCTTTTTTCCTAAGCAAAAAGTGCCACCTGCCCTTCTTCCTGCATACCTTTCAAATGTTAGTGTTCAAAAAAAGATTGTGCTAGGAAGTATACTATTAAAATAGCTTTCCATCTCGAGCAGCTGTGTACCTTTACTGTCAGCAAGTCTGTTCGGTAAATAAGAACCTGAGCTGTCTACCGAAGGAA
>NW_008824983.1:662649-676699 GCF_000699105.1 Pygoscelis adeliae
AATTTATTAGAACTAGCATCCCTTCTCAGCCATAAGGGAAGAGTAGTGCCTTACATCATTTAAAATGCCAATGAGGATGTGAATTTTTTTTTTTCTCTCATGTAGACTTTGCAATCGACTTCCTTGCTTTACCACCTTCAGAGTGAAGGTACTTCCACACCATTTGTTTAGGATCAAACCTGGAGCACCCACCAGAGGCTCTGCACGACACAGGTTGTAGCCACCAGCCTCCTTGGTGGGGACAGGATGCTCAGAGCACCCAGCATCTGTGCTGAGCTCCCTGTGATTCACTGCTCCCCAGTGGTTCTCCATCAGCACCGGGAACTTCGCTTCTCCCATTTCCTTCTACAATACAAATTTGGCCAGCTACACAAACATCTACTTGGCTGAGTTTCTGAGATGGCTAGATTTTGGAGGGTAAACTGGAAGAAAAAGAACCAGGCAGGATTGATCTGGGAACCTCTTTTTGGTTTCTTGTTTCTTAAAATATCATTCCAGCTGCAGGTCATGCTTAGATTCTGCTGTGGGTCACCTACTACGTTTCTAGTTTTTGTAAAACAAGAGCTGTCACGGCCAGGCATGCAAGATAAATCGTTACAGGTAATAGATAAATAAGTAGAGCCTGGAGAGATTAATTTTACGCTACTTCAGGCAAGCCCCTATCGATTGCAAGTTTCTAGGAAAAGTAACTTGCTTCCCTATTTGTCTGTAAAGGGCCTAGTACACATCGGTGCTTTTGTAGAAAATAGATATTAGTAAGAGGAGAAAATATTAATAGTAATCCTCAGGATATCTGTGAGACGAGCAGATAACTTGCTTCTGGGTGACAGAAAGCAAGTGACAACTGAGGGAGTGAGTGTGGTCTAGGGAGAAAGCCTCCAACATGTTTTCTGAAAAAGCCATCTGATTCATTTTCCTTTCTTTTTATTACAATGTTGTGACTAAAAATTTTGCTTGTAACAAGCACAAAGCTGGCAGACCACTGCCTTACCCTTAGTGGTAAGAAATGCTCTATTCAGTCACGTTATGCTCTTAAAAAAAAAATCAAACACTCCCTGTGTCATTTGTTTTATTCGTTTCTTCCCATGACTTTATGGAACAAACCGGTGGCTATTTTTCCATCATGCTCACTTGCACTCAGTGAACAACTGACTGCTTACTGTCATGCATGTAAGTCTTTGAAATGCAAAGAAAAGAACAGAACGTCCCTATTTACTTCTAAAGTGAAATCCCAGCATCCAGCAGAATTTTAAAACTGATTTTTCTAGGGCAATACTTCTTTAACCTTCCCAACACTAAATATTAAAGAAGAGAGATCTCTCTTAATTCAAGCTGAGCTCTGACCCTTGAACTCTTATGATGCTGACTGTGTTTACACAAGCGCAGACTATTTTTCTCCAACCAGTTCACATCATGCACGTTCCTCTCAAACTCTCTTCTCAATCCTGAATGTTAGTGTCCCTCCCTTGCCCCCTGGCTCGCCGGGGAATCAGGAAGCTGTGCAGTCTGGATGCTGCACAACAATTTTCATCAAAAGGCGGGTTTTATTCCCATTTTATTGACAAGAGACAGACTTGTTATATTAATCTTTTCTCTTTTTTTTTGGCACCTAATTGGAGTCACAGCTTGTATTTTTTTTTAGTAACATTTAATAGGGTATATTATTTTCTATATTCAGATAACAGATCCCATTAGTTTCACCTGCATTTACTCAATACTTCTGCAGAATCTAATTTGTGCACTCAGTAGCAGAAGTAGCTTCATTAGCCTCTGAACATGTTTGAGCTACTTGCCAACACGAAATGAGGGCTCAGGGCAGGGATGTAATCCAGCCCATTGTGCAACTTTCAACCAGTTTCATCACTGCAGTAGACTTTTTTTTTTTTCCTTTTCACCACATGCCTTTCACTTCCATAAATAGCAAGGCAAAGCTGCTCGCCCACAGCCACCCACAGCCATGACTTAACAGTCATCAAGAAGTGGAAACAGTAGAAATTGTAGCCAGCTATAGCTGTGGCATTCAGGGAAAGGCAAAATGTGGAAATTCTTCTTGTTTTTAAACCACTTGAATCCAACCCATGGACAACAGCATGTTTAACTACATAACCATGCTGCTTTAGCTGAGCAAAGTTTCCCCGGTGCACTGAGCGAGGCAGGAGCCCCACAGGAAAGGAATGGGATCCTGTAACTAAAACCAGTACCATCATGTAAACGCACAGCTGGAGTTGTACTGGCGACCCTCTGTTTGGTGTTCCCTAACTTCCAAATGCTTAACTTTGTGCCTTCAAAGCTCTTTTAATGTTGACTCTTCTCCCTGTTTTCTTTGGACCCCTGCAGCAATGTGAACCCCTTTCCCGGGCTAGAGATCTGAACTGGGGAACCCCAATGACCCCAACATGGTTAATCGCGCAGACTGGACCACAGCTTAAAAACCCAAGGACAGATTATCTGTAGTACGAGCCAGCACAGCGACTGTCAGCAAGGAGCAGGTCATGACTTTGTGGATGGGTCAGTCATGGGAAGAACATGGGACATCAGTGGATTTTCACAACTGTTTGCCGACAGCAGGGCAACGATGAGACCTCGGACACAAAAGTTTTAAGCCCTATAAGGAAGAGTGTCGTGGGGTACAAACATCACCCTGTTGGGCACCAGCCTGAGCCGGGCCTCTTCTACCTCAGGCTCCTTCAGGCTGAATCCATTAAAGTGAGTCATTTGTTGGAGCTGACCCTCCTCCACAAGGACTTGGCATTTTTCAACAGAAAAAATGCTGTGTAGAAAAATTCCCAATGAACTCAATCTTCTTTGTGCTGTCAAAACCTTGTACTTCCCCTTAACCTCATCTCAGCAGTTTTCTGCAGTCAGAGAAGAAAAGCCAGCTTGACACATGATGTGGAAACCTCCAAGCCAAATGGCTGAGGCTGAGCAGAAGCATTTTTTGGGGGCCTTTTTCAAATGGAGAAGATCAGGCATTTATCCCTCTGCACAACCAAGACAGTAACTCACGGGGAGCAGTCTCATTAAAGAAGCGAAGGAAACTCAATCTCTTTTGGAACTAAGCAGCCAGAAAAAGAGAGAACATGTTTTAGAAGTTTACTTGGAGATTTAAACCAAACCAAACTAGAGGAGACCGTCTGATGCATGTTTTTGTGAGATAATTTTTTAGTATTGCTGAGCACACATAACTCCGAGCACAGTCGGGGAACTGAATGTTGCAAACTGGGTCAAAAGAAGATTGTCCTGAGTGGTACAGTGTCTACTCAGGTACAAAGACAAGACCCATTCTGGAAGCCCTTCTCGCCATTGCAGCGAGGACACAGTGTGTGCTCCTCAGCCAGGGACCCAAGTGCATCGCACAAGGGTGAGCCCCCATTTTGAGGAGTGGAGGTAAAAACGGGCACCTTCTCAGGGATCTCTGCTAGAGGAGGACAAGGTAGGAGATTCCCTCCATTTTACCCTCTGTAGATAGAGATAAGGGCACTTTGCCACTTCCTGCTATAGCCCACCTGCTATTCCCAGAGGCTAAAGACGGCAGCAATTGCTCTCCTCTCTTCAGTCCACCTGAAAAGGGAGGAGAAGGCTGGGAGCCACATGTTACTCAAGAGCATGAAGAACAGCTACAGTGAAACTTCTTTTTCCTCCATCTCATACAAAAACCCTAGCCACTTTCTGGAGAGGCAGGAGTCACCCACCTCACAGTTTCAAATGAGCAGGTCTCGGACGCTGTCAGTGAGGTGCTCAACCCACCCACAGCCACATCTTCTCCCAACAGCCATCAAGTAGTGGAAATTGCAGTCAGCTACAGCTGTGACATTCAGGGAAAGGCAAAATTTGGATTATTTTTTTTTAAAGCCACCTGAAGCCAATCTGTGGAATGTAGTAAGCTGGCAAATTGCAAGGTACCTGGCTAGCTTTCTGTAAAACACCAGAAGCAGTCTGCACGGCACTGGTAGAAACCAGTAGAGCCCTTGCAGACAGGTATTTTGCAGAAGAGGTATGTTTACAAACAGGGTGGTGGGGGGAGAAGAGGTGGATCCTATCACTACATTTACACTTACAGGGAGGTAAAAAACATGCCTGGGAACGGTACCTATGGAGCTTAAAGAAATTACTGTTAAAAATAAAAGGTAGTATCAGCCTCAAATTACCCTGGTTGCCTATAGAAACATGATTGCAGTGTATGTCAATCTGTCTAGCCACTTGTCCTGACTATCTTTTGAACCAGCTGACTAATTCTAGCTGAAGTTGATGGAGCAACAGATGTCTGAGTTTCGTGACATTTGGTAGCTGGACTGAGGTGAGACACGCAGCCTGAGGTCTGAGCTCCCGCGCTCCCTCCTGGCCGGCCTGGCAGCCCAATGCAGAGCTGCAACGCCTGCCGCCGCCTTCGCAGGTACCGAGAAGGAAATGTCGAGGGGAGAAGAGGGTAGGAGGAATGGGGGCGAGAGAGGGATGTGTGAAAGGTCGGGAGGGATGGCTGGGCTTACTGAAGTGGGATTAAAGTGTGCAGAAAGATAGAGCACAAATCCATAGGGAACCAGGCATCACAGATTCCAGTGTTCACAGAAAAAAACCCTATATAACTGGTTCCAAGTGTTTTGTGTCAACCAGAAATATCTGGAATTGCAAAGATTTATTCTTTTATGTATTCATAGATTCTAGTGCTTAAAATTTCAAGGCATTGCATATCTTTGCTATGGGACTCCCTTTAACCCCTTTGCTGTTGGTCCTTCTTGCATCTTCTGTGCTGTGGCAGAAGGTGACTGTTTTCCTTTGCTGTGCCGGTGCTCCATAGGTTGAAACCAGGGTATCTGTGTTGGGGTTTCTGAAGCATAAAGTGGGAAAAAGCCAAAAGAAAGACTTTTTCTTGTCCTGGGGAGGCAAGAGGGGAAATAATGAGGAAAAATAAAGGTGGTGTAGGGTGGTTTTTAGGATGATAGCTTAAATTGAAGGGGGGGGGGGAATCTAAGGAAAACCACAGGGTAAGGGGGAGATATTCCACTGCATCATGTTGTAGACGGATCTGTTGGTTTCTCAAGTGACATTTTTACCGAGAAGATCCCTCTTTTTAAATTCTTAAAGAGTGTGAAGGCAAAATCCCTACTGGGGGATGATTTTGAGAGATGATAATTTTATTTAGCAATTGAACTTGCAACCTTTGCTGTGCTTCTCACAGAATACTGGGGCAAAAGTTGTCTTCAATGCTACTTTCTCCAAGATTTCTCAGAGCAACACCTGAGAACTTTGCAAGCAGAATCCCAACGTAGGACCCTGCCTGTGAGACCTGAAATGTTGGGACTCAACATGTTTGGCTGCTGCCAGTGAATGAGGAGGGCTGAGGAGAAACAGAAAGCACCCCGTGTTTCCAGCCATGCTGATCTCTTTGACTCCCAGAGAACAGGTGCATTTATGTTTTTTCACAGAGCAGCCTTTTTCCCTCCGGATCCCTGCTGTCACCAGTCCTCCTCCTCTCCCTTCCATGCTCCTCTTCCAAAAAAGCTACAAAGAGAAGAGCATGGAGGCAGCCGGGCATGCCTCTTCATGAGCCTCAGCTTCACGGAAGGAGAAGCAATGACGTACTGGGGAAACCAGCCTTTCTTATACCCTCCCTGGGCATCCTTCTCTCCAGATTCTTGGGAGAGCCCTTATTTCCACTTTGACATCTGAAAGAAGGTAGCAAGGGCTGACCTGCGAGGACTGAGCAACCTTGTACAGACTGCCTGTTCTGATGTTGCTCTGATTAATCCTGCTATGGCCAGCACAGTGTGATGTCCATAGTTCCCTTTGCTAATAAGGGAAAGCTGAGATTACAACACACCTAATGTAAAATATTAAAATACTCCCCAATGAGGGCTTTGCACAACCAGCCTGGATGACCTTGCTGGGGAAGTTAAAAAAGGCCAATGATGACAGCGCCAATGCTTTTTTCCCCTGACTATTTGTGTACATGAACACACACTAAAAAAAACTTTTTTTTTTTTCTAGAAAAAAGAGAAATGTTATGGACATAGAATTCCTTAAAAATTATAGTAAGAAGAAAAAAAAATTATATATATATATTTACCATGACCATAAAAATAATGCTTCCAATTCTGCAATGCCTGTTTTTGGCAGGCAGATCTTACACCAGCCTCAAGCTGATGCAAGCTGTTGGAGAACCAGATCCAACAGTTTCTTAACCCAGAACTTCTTTTGCTTCATGTAATTTTCACATTCACGTATTAGCGATATTCAATATTCATATAATAGTTATGTTATACATTTGGGGCCAAAAAAACCTAGTTTTATTTCTTCATAACCTTGTTCCTTTAAATGATGGTAAGCACAGCATTTATTACCATTCCCAGATATTTTAAAAGGGCTGTTCCTGAAAATGAATACTGTAGCTTAGTATTAGATATTAGCTGGATCCAACCCTTTATTATATATTACGTATATATCTGTAAGATATGGCCATTTTGTTCTGAATTTGGAAGACTTCTTTCCACTCCTTGCTGTGCCTTCAACGTCACTTAAGACTAAAGACAGCTAAGAAGGCAATTTCTGTAAATCCCTCAATAATTCACAACTTTAATCGTTGATTGTTTAGAAATGTGTCTACGTTGTTTAAATGAAAAGAGAAGTCAACGGAACTAAGATCTGCCAATAGACAGGTCTTTATTTCCTATTTTTTATGTTTACTTCTTCCCTCGTTGCTTCTCTAGAAACGATGTCACTTGTCAGAAGAATTTATTAATGCTCTGTTCCTTAGTAGCAGCAATAGGAAGCCACATTTCTTATCGTGTGCTTCTCTTTGCAACAGAATCTGGATAAACCTCAAATCCCATTCTTGCCAAAATTATTTGTCATTTCATCCCGTGTGAGAGATCCATGTTGCAGAATAGGGACTGAGGCCGACCTCCTGCCCTTCAGGGTGGTATCCAAATGGTGGGAAAGATTTGCAAAAATCCAATAGTAATAGGTATAAATGAGGGCTGGTGCTACACCCTCTTCCTTCTCTGGGATTAGGATAGACACCACAACACAGCTATGATTTTTATGAAGTTTGGTCATCCCATAGACAAGCAAAGGATGGGACAGTAGGACAGATCTCCGTGTTGCCTCTTCCCAAGGTCCAGGCACTTGAATTTCTTCTTCTAACTGTCAGCAATGGCCTGTTGCTGGAGTTTCCCCTCCGCTGAAGGGTGGCAATGGCAGTAACTCAATGTCTCTCACCCTGGGGCAAACTGGCGGTGACTCTTTGTAGCAGTTAATATATGGGGCTTTCTAAACACCTGTTGGTTGCATATTCCTGTTGCTCGCCAGCTTAGGAGTGCAGACAGGCTAGTTACAAATCACTGCCTCTCCTATCCCTCTTGCCCGGTGGAAGAGGCTGAAGCATAGCCGGAGGTGACCGCAGTATTGGAAGACAATATTAAATTTTATTGCTGCTGCCTTTGAACAGAGCAGCAGAACCTCTCCTGAAGTGGCAGCACAGCACCTGCATTTTTACAAAGTCAGCAACACAGATTTAAAATAGAGAAAAAAATTGATTACTGAGGTGGGACATACACTTTCTTATACAGACCACATGGTCAGATTCAGCAATACTTCCTTGTTTTGAAGTGTCTGTTTCAGAAGATGTGGAATATAATCACATTAATGTTTTTAATTTTTTTAGAGGGTGTATTTTAAAACCTCTCTCCTCAGTTTTGGGCTTGGACAGTCTCCTTTGCCAGAACAAGTTCCCTGGACTCCTTTATTACACCACCAAAAGTTCTCAAGCTTGATTTTGAGAGAAAAAGTAAAGCCTTGTAAAAGCAAAAAAATTAGACTGAATGGAAAGGTCCAAAGCTAAGGAAGGTAAAGCCTGAAGCACCATTACCGGAGATATATCCATGAGGGGTTAGCAAAGTCATAGATGAGAAAGCTGCGAAGTGTTTAACTAGGAAAAGAACACCCTACTTAGTACACTGTGAAATCTTACTCAGATTTGCAAAGCTGAGGGCAGTGGGACCTATTGAACCGAGGGATGAACCAAGAGCCAAAAGCTGCTACGTTCAAACCCGGGCTTTGCCCCTATCTCACTGTCCACAGTCAATTCACTTAATGGCTCACCAGGTGCCTGAGTTGCTATGTTTAGATGCAAATCATATGCTTATCTACTCATCTGAGTGAAGAGTCATTAAAATTAGGGGAATTTGAAAATTCAGACTTTGGAGACTAAATCTGATTAAATTTCTAGCACTATCTTCTCTGTATCTGTTTTAATATTAGCTATATAGATGTAATAAAAATTCTGCAATTTTTAGATCCTATACTCTCAACTATCAAGACATCTATAAAAGTGTGGTTAAGGCAAAATGTTTTGTCTTTGATACTGTGCTACAGAAGAATTTTCAAGGAAAAAGGCTGATGATTGAGAAGAAGAAACACATTTTTTAATGCTTTTTATGCCGTTTCTGCTATTGTTTCTGTCTCTTCTGGCTCTGTAGTTTCTTCACAATAGCTGTCTTTTCTTCATTTGCCTCTGGGATCAATAAACAGATGTTAATTAAAAGAAAAGCTGCTGGAGGTTGTACTTTTCTGTTTGGGATTTATCCCGAGCCCTGGCTGCAATGCCTCACTGGCCTTGACTACAATGCCAAACTAGGCCTAGCCTTGTCTTGTCTTGTCATGGATGCACGCTCAGGTACAACCCTGCCTTCAATGACAGTTCCGCTAGCGCAAGTGTGCCTCCTTAACATCTTCCCGCCAGACCCCCTCCTTTAAAAAGTGACTTCTGAGGGCAGTTAGGTATACGAAATACATTGCGCATCAGTATTGTTACTCCAAATAAACCATCATGAGAACATGTTTACAAAACAACCCTAATTACCACAGGTGCCCTACTGACACATCATTCTCGAACTAGACAGACTTGTGTCCTAAATTCCCTGTTGTTCCTATCTGTGAATTGAAGGAAGAAAGTTTCCACATGTAAAGCCATTTGTGCAACGGCACGGAGCTAAGGACTCAGTGGAAGCCAGAAGGGACTTCACCAACTGCTGAGATACAAACATTAATTCGGCTGGGTACAGCATTTAACCCTACAGTGGTGAACGGCAGATAGTGAAGAATTTCCAATTATTTTGGCTAGCAAATGCCAAACACAACAGGTTTTAACTATACCAGGCAACACGACCACTGATGGACCAACTGCCCTGTGTAAAAATGGTGAGGCAGACAACCAGCTCAACAACGTGGATTCAAGTTCAGCAGAATATGCGCTGCTAATGGAAGGAAAACCAAGAAGGACAAAGAGCAATGACATGCTTTCCGGGAGCAAAAAAGGCATCCTCTGATGCTCTGTGTGACAACTATTTTCATTAGGTTCAGTGAAAGCGAGACAAAAAAAAAAAGGCACCCCGCTGAAAATAAAACACAGTTCAAGGCTCATTACTGTGTGTTTTGCCTGCACCTATGTGTGGGCTGAGAATCCTTTCTACTAGGTTTCTTGCTTTTTAAATCTATCACAGACACACGCACAGACGAATCATGAGGCATAGACCTGTCAGGCAGCAGACTAATGTCAGCACTTCAGCCTCCTGGCTGTCAGGTCTGATTCCAAATAACCTTTTGTCTTCTTGTTCCAGCTACTAAATTACAGATCAAGTGAAAAACGTAATTATACCCCAAAAGGCCATGGATAGCATCTTGAAATACACTGAACTGTGAACGGAGCAACAACAATAATAAAAAGATAAACTAAGATTACCTGTGGTGCACAGCTAATCCAAAAAGCTCCACGGCCCCACATGGGTTATTACAGAACGGTTTCCTATTTGCTGATTTCTGTTTTGCAGGGACAAGTACCTCCCCCCCTCTTTTTAGTATAATTTTGATATTTGAAGTCTTGTGAAAAATACATCTCCCCTGTTGCAATAAATACTCTGTTACACTGTTACTGAATTCTATTGTATTTGGTTTTTTTCTGAAGATGATGCAGAACTTGAGCACTTGCCTTTTTTAAAGTAGTATGAAGATGGGACTATCAACACTTATTTTCTATGCACAAATTTAGCTGCTAAATTTTTACAGAAAGAAAAAATATCAAAAGCCTATAGGAATACATTCTTTTCTCAATTAGCTCTGCATATGTTATGTTGGATTGGAAGTGCTATCAAATACTGAATTAACTTGTTTTTTCATCTGATTATTGGAATATTAAATATTCAAGGACTTTTCCTGGATTCTTGCACGTCTATAAAAATATAACTATTCGAAATACTATATTATTCTTAGCAACACCTGGCAAGATAAAAATAGGCGGTGGTGTTAAGAGTGCAAACCTCCATAACTGTTAACCCAATCTACATACAATCAGAAAGTCTGCTGATGGCTGAAATTTTTAATCTCCTCTTTCTTATTAATGTCATGATTCTTACTTTTATTCAAGAATTTGAAGTCACGTTTTAAAAGGAAAATAGACAGGCAATAAAATGGGAAAGCATTAACATTTCTGTCACTGTCCCTTTATTTGCAATCTTAATTTGCAGAAGAATCAAATTCACCATCCCCATCTGTTTGCACCAAAGAAGGTTCTTCTGAGTTAGAGAACATACGAATATTTATTACTCCGTAGATAGCTCAGGCACTAGCCGATACAGTACTCCATTCCCAAGTCCGATCTTGAATTTTGCTGCAAGTGAGATGTTCTGCTTGTGTACTAAACACTCTAGATACTAAATTGAACTAAATTTATTCCCATTACAAAATTCTACTTAAAAGACACTGAGCAGATAGATGTCTGAACTCCATCTGTGTTCTAATGTGCGGTGCTTTAATCTCCCCATTACTGTCATCCAGTAAGGTGCATGTACCAAGATCTCCAGGTAACCTGGTCAGAGCACTAGCCCACGTGCTCTGTGAACTGCTGCTTGGCTGTATTTAACAAGCCACCTGAAACGGCTGTACGAGCTGCCTGCGCTGTACCTGTTCAGTAGGCTGGCTCACCACAGCCCAAGGCACTGGACTCTGCGGTGTATATCACAACATACGTATCCACATTTCTAGTTCTGGGCAGCTCTAATGGGACACCTACGTGCCTCGACCCATGGCTATGTAGGCTCACTCTCATTTCAACTGGGGCAGTAGCGTGTCTTTGTTGTAGAGCATACACTGTGATCTGCAAAGGAAGAAAATGCTACATGTACCCTAACTACTTTTTTTTTTTTTTCCAATTTGCAACATAAAATTTGATGAGGAATAGGACAAGGGAAATTACAGAAGGTTTTGTATTTTCTCATGAAATTCAGTGTCTATAGCTGGACGATACAGAGCTTGTACACTGCTCACATGTGGAGAATGAAACTTCAGCCACTGAATTGAAAGCTTATTGAAAAACCACACATGGAAAAATTCCCTACAAAGCATCGTGTGGAAGTTATACAAATCCTGCATTGCACGCAACATCTCGTAAGAAGCAAGTTCTATCAAATGGTGACTTGACTTTATTCAACTGGGATTCTGCCAGCCCACAAAGGAACCACAATCCAGCCTTCTCCCTTAATTCCTAGTACTTTGAGGTCTACAAGAAACCAAATGATGTGAACAATGTCCTTGAATATACGCTCTCTTTAGTCCAGTCTCTGCCTGTACACTTCATTTTCAGCCATTCTGGAAGTGCCTTAAGCTTTGTCTGCGAATTCACTTGGCCTGACATTTGGCAATGCATTATAGACCAGATGGATTTAGGAAACTGCACTGATTGGATTAATCAAATTAAAGAGAGGGGAAGAGGGAAATAAAAGGAAATTATTTTTTCCTCTACTTCCTAAAATATATAAATAAATAGAATTAATTTATTTTAGAGAGTTGCCCGGGTGTCTCTCTGTGTACTTATATTGCAAAACACAGCCTTGTGAGTGCAGCCCAGCAGTGGCCAGGGATCCAGCCACTGTGTGCAGGGGAGCAGACTTGGTTCACTGTCCAAATTACACACTGGTCTACTAGTATTTTCCTGAGAGCTGGGAAAATAACAGACATAAAAAACCTTACAGAATATGGGCATCAAAAGATACTACTGAAAATGAAAATAGGTATAAATTCATCTCTGTGGTACGCACCTGACCAGATTCTCCTGATGCCAGAGCACAGATGCTCTGGACACATTTTTGATGTCCTAAGGCAAGCTGTAAGATGTTCAGCTTTTGCCCCACCACATCCCCTGGCATCAGATAATGCAGTAGCTACACCCTGCTGCTTGTGTGTGAGGATAGGACGGAAAAGGGAAGGGGAATGGGACTTTCTTCTCCCCTTGAAGACAGGCATGTCTGGGGCACAGTCAGTGTCAGGCAAGGAAAGGATTTGTCCCCATAATCCTGTTCTCATAGCAAGGTCTATTTTCCACACTCCTCGGCACTGGCATAATGAGCACACCCCAGTTCAGACCTACACATTTAGCTCTCTTTTTATACAGCTCACTTTGTTTGTAAGAGCTCACACTGAACAGCTATAGGAAGTTCTGTCGACTCAGAGGTCCATACATGAGTTACAGCAGAGCAGACTGACGGATGACGGGATTCATCTCAGAAATCTGGCCAGTGGTGGACGCAGGTCCGCAACCTACAACTCCCTTCCAGGGAGAGCTGCAACAACCTGCGCAACCAGCAGTATGGGTATCTCCTGAGCTAGGGAAGATTATCTTCATGGTATCTGCAGTTAGTCCAAAGTATCTATCCGTCTTCTTAAAATATCCATAGGAAGAATTAAGAATTTTTAGAGCAAACATACTAAACATGGTATTTTTTCGGTAGAGGCTAAGTGCTCTGCTCTGGTGATGTTTGTGGCCCTGCGTTTTCTCAAGGATGCAGCGTGTGAAAAGGCATTTCTGTAAGCTAGGTGTATTTATTCTTTCACCTATGGAGAAGCAGCAGCATATGGAAAACTGCAGCCTGGATGACTTAACAGGTGTCATGCAGACATAGAATAAAGGCATATTTTCTGCCTTTGAGTATTTTGCCCAAACCACTGGATGCTATTACCTTAAAATACCAGTTCTGAAATCAAAAGCTGTGCTTTGCATTCACATAAGGAGAAACGTTCGGTTTCCTTCATTTGACTTTTAAAGTGCATTATATATTCCTACATTCAGCCTTTCAGACAAGTAAAATAAGTAAATCATACTATGCTTTTACATATTAACCCCTCTCACTATTTACACAATTCCTCTGAGACTGGACCTTCTGTACGACCATTGCCATGCACACCTATTCCTTACTGCACTGCATTTAATAATCTGTGTATTAATACAGAAGTGGCTTTGAAGCTAAAGAACAACTTTAAGGCTGAAGTAAGCAATGGTGTCTTTGTGTCAAGTTTTTTAAGAACAAGATGAATGCTTGCTGTTAAAAAAAGGCATCAGGTGGTCATGTTCGCATGAAACCACACTCACCGTGCAAGCACAAATGGGTGTCAGCAGCGTAAGATGCCCTAATACAGTCCCTGGAAACTCTTAAGTAAATATGCCACCTAGTGTTTAATTGGGACAATTTCATTCATAAATCATCTTGATTGATTCCTCCCAAGCTGTTCCCTGCAAGTCTGGGTGGTATAGGGTCTGGCAGAAGTATCTGGAGATGCCTTCTCCACCTTCGCCCCCTCCCTCCCCCAAAAACCCCACCCCACAGCTTTCTCATTGAAGAAGTTTCTTCCTCCTTAGGGACTGTTTAGCTCCTGATGAACTCTGCCAAATAGCCAAGCTACAGTCCCAGCTCATCTTTCTCATTTGAGGAGCCCACACTTCAGACTGCCACGAGCAATCCAGAAGGCACCGAGAACTGACCCTGGGGGGTCACCCCCACTGTAAATATCCCAAACAAGCCTGATGGACTTCAGAAAAGCTGCCTTGTACCACCAGCCAAAGGGCACCTGGTCCAGCACATGGGCATGGAGAGAAGGAAGCAGGGCTTTCCACATCTCCCTGCCTACAGGTGCTGGGCACAATCATTTTGACAACCAGAAGCACTTTTCCCAGCTTACAGCTTGCCAAAAGGGGACAATGAGTTACCACAGCAATAGGTATTGTTTA
>NW_008824983.1:676899-705007 GCF_000699105.1 Pygoscelis adeliae
TCTTGACAAGCAGTGGAGACATAATCCCTCCTGAGGCTATGGCAATGTTCTCCTTCCTAGCCCCTAGCCCCTGCTTAATAGTGGCACAACTGGCTTAGATGCAGCCAACCCTCTCACTCTTGACAGAAGAGATACTCCAGGTATGTACGTGGCTTGGCCCCTCTTCATGTGCTTAAAACATGCCAAATTGTCTTCTTATTTTTCTAATTTGAGATTCTCTTAATGTTTCTGTCATGGACACTCATTATGTTTCCAGGGATTAAATTCCTATACTGAATCACATCATAGCACAAACCATCCTCAGCTTTCAGTAATGTCTTGTTTGCACTTTTTCCAGATCAATAAAAATTTTAAATGAAACTCCTGTCCCTGCAGTACTTCATCAGCTACCTTTCCCCAGCTTATCAAGCTGCTGACTATCTTTATTCTTTGCTTGAAAGTCCTCTACCTATTTTTGGTCCATGTGACCGTGTTCATGCGCCAACCAATTTGAATTAATGTCAAGAGTATGATTTCATGAGACATTGTACTACTTTGCTAAAAATCCAATTATTCTGCATCTGCTGCATTCTTTTCATTCAGTACTTTTGTAAATCTATCAAAAAGGCAATCAAGTCTAACTGGCAGTATTCATTCTATATAACCCACGCTGACGACCGTGCGCAGTCCCACTGTTCTCCAGGGCTGAGAATACATTACAAGAAAGAGCCCATTGTTATCATTGGTACTTTTCACACCACAGCGTCCTCTTTTCCAAATATTAGCAGTTATAAAAAGCACTGGTTCCTGACCTTTGTCGTCAAGCCTCAGCTGAGAACGCTGTCAACAGCATGTGCTTCACTGTGACCGTTACTAGTTGTCATCCCGCCCAGCCTGCTGCCTTCTCCTGCCTGGCAGCTCCAGCGAGCTCTGCTAGCCCTGCGGCTGAGACTGTGGCCGACTGATAGCTGCTGACCAAGCCCAGAGATGACCGGGGAGATCCCCGCACCTGGATTCCCAGTATCCCAGCTGCAGGGTGAGGGTGCAGGCTGCTGAGCTGGCTCACCGTGGCGGCAAGAGCCCAGATCAAACAGAGGGCATTTGCTTGGGCTCTGCACCTGACTTCACTCGAGTGCCCACATGCCTCAGGGGTGAGACCTTCTGCACCCTGAGTATGGAAAAAGATGCTCAGTGGATATGACATACACGTTTTATGCTCAGAAAGGATAATATCTAGAGCGTGATGGGACAAGTGCCAGTCAGCATGTAGGGGCAGAGAAAGCCAGCCAAGACGTTCCTTGGCAGGAGGTCTGCAGAGCGCACAGGATATAGAAGAGGAAGAACTTAGCGTATCTTGGCTAGCATTAAGCATTTCATGGAAGCCTTGGACACTCGGATCGTAGCTGCAGTTAATTTCTCACTAGTGAAGTGACGATTCAGAATTGAATCATAGAATGGTTTGGGTTGGAAGGAACATTAAAGATCATCTAGTTCCAACCCCCTGCCATGGGCAGGGATACCTTTCACTAGATCAGGTTGCTCAAAGCCTCATCCAACCTGGCCTTGAACACTTCCAGGGAGGGGGCATCCACAGCTTCTCTGGGCAACCTGGTACAGTGTCTCACCACCCTTACTGTAAAGAATGTCTTCCTAATAGCTGATCTAAATCTACCCTCTTTCAGTTTAAAACCGTTATCTCTTGTCCTATCGCTACATTCCCTGATAAAGAGTCCCTCCCCATCTTTCCTGTAGGCCCCCTTTAAGGACTGGAAGGCTGCTATAAGGTCTCACTAGAGCTTTCTCTTTAGGCTGGAATGTACTCCCCTCCCACAGGGAGGAATCAAATAACTGCTCCTTAGCTACATTGGTAAGATATCTTCATCTAGACAGGATGAATCAGAGCCTAAATAATATTTTTTTCAGGCACAGAAAACCACAGAGAAATAGGACTAGAAAGTACTTCAGGAGGTTTTTTCTCCTGCCTGCCTCAGGTATCAGTGGTACCTGTGCCATTTCTCCCAGATGTTTTCTAACATGTTTCTATGCCTTATGATGAGGGAGATTTTGTCACTCCCTCAGGCACTCCATCCCAGTGTTTCACTATTTGTTCTTTTTTTCTCCCTAACCTGCAATGTCCATCACTGTATTTCAGGCCTATCATCTCTTGTCATGTCCAGCATGAGCACAGAGGACAGGTTATTTTTTTTCCTTATAATTAGCCAAGCAAACAAGCACATCACTAAACCCACTTATTTTCTAAACAAAATATAAAGGATAAATATTAGTCACTATTTAAACACCCTCCTTTTGACACCAATTCAAAGTCCTCCACTAACAGAAATTAATATCTCTCTTATTCTTAAGAAGTTGAACACTTGTCTGCCAAGATCAAAACATGGCAGTTTAGAGGTGCTTGTAGAAGTTTAGTGCCTATTCCTACACAGTGTCGCAAGATTCATGCGAGATAGTCAAGTATAGTTTTTTACTTAAAAAATGGCTTTTCATTTTCCAGTGACTAGACAAATGAAATGTTTACGCTGAAGGCTCCATCCCAATCCCTATGGAAGTTTGTTTATACTAATTTAATACCTTCAAACTATGTAAAGAGGATAAAAGCCAAGACAAAACCCCCCTCATATAAGCCTTTTATTTTTAATACATCAAACTAAGAATGGGTTTTATGCAACAAACATTTAGCTTTATTAGAATTATTAATATGCTTGTAACAGGAAAATACCCAAGAGGAAAAGATTAATTTACGTATTCAGCAGAGCTTAGCGGCAGATACAGTACTGTACTTGAAGAGCCAAGTGGCGTTTGCTTTAGGACTACTATAAGCACTTCTGGTGTATCTAATCACTTTTAGTACTAACCTGACATTCTCATTTGAGAGAATTTCAATCTACAGTTGTGGTATTCAGGTATGAAGTTTTAGCACTGCTTCCATTTGGCAACCTTTCTAAAACACTGGATTGGGAAACACTTTGGTGGTAACAAACTTCATATTCACCTTTGCTCCATACGCTTAGCAGTGCCCTGAACTGCTCCAAGAGCCAGTGAAATCTTTGGGGGTCTTCCCATTAATTTCAGTAGCATTTGGATCAGATCATATCCATCGCATCATGTCATCTGTGTAAATCAGTGTTGTCTCCAACTTGCAAGCTCGGCATAATCATATCACTTATTCTGCTTAAGGCAAAAGTCATGAATCCTAAGTTGATGGTAATAACATAACATAAACCAGGAACCTGGAGAGATGTTAACAGCTCAGGGAAGCAATATAAGCAAATACTTTGCAATGGAACCTCTCTTTCTCTTGATTCCCTCAATTGCCATTACTGTTAAAATGAGCCCAAATTATTCCTCTCAAAAATCCTTGCCTAATCAGGCAAAACATTAGGTATTAGTTAGGAATGCCATGGTCAACTACAAAGCAGTGTCCCTTTTCCTGTGCGTAAATATAGACAGCCAGAGAGAAGGAACTGAAAAAGATACTTTCCACGATTTTACTTTGGTAGCTTTCTTATTTTTATTTCTTATATATTGCCTATTTCATATTTATGATGCTTTAAACAAAAAAGAAGTTGTATAGAGACACAGCTGGAAAATACAAAAGAATGCCAACATTGAAAGGCAAAAGAAAATGATCAGTCAGCTATATTTCCAGCAAGATGGTATTTCTCACTCAAAATATAAAACTGTTTACTACAATACATATACCGGTAGATCTACTGTATTCATATAAACACCTCCTCGCTGTGGTATAATACCAAAGAGTATTCTGGACGAAATCAGTACTGAATTGCTAACAGTTATTTAAAGAAGACAGTCAGGTATGTAGTTAAGTACTCATGTCAGGGCATGCTACAATTAAGTACCTACATGTGGTAACCTGTGTGTAAAATACTGCTCTTGCGGACAAGCCTGAGTGACTGATGAAAGGAATTAATTACTCCCAAAGTCATTTTGATGTATGTTTGTTGCTTCTAGCAGCAAAAATGCCACACACCTTTTATCACTGCATGTATTACTGAAATCTGCAGATAAAGGCCACCTTCGTGTACAGGCTTTATCTTGCTGCTAATCAGTGTGGTGTCTGAGCATCTTCCAGGGAGAATCAGCTGGGGAGGAGTCCCTTGTGAATTCTGTGGATATGCATACAGGAGTGAAACTGTAACCCGTAATAGAAGAAGGTGGTGGGTTGTTGATGTCCCTGTAGAACAAATTTTAATTTGTTCTGACCAAGCTTGTTGCAGAAACCAGGGAGTTGAAGGCAATGTAAAACACACCGGGTCAAATTATCAGTGCAGTTCCAGCCCCGAGTCTGCAGGAGCAGCTATTTCTGCTCACTATCCTCTTAACCCTGTGATCCGCTGCTAGGACAGCACAGTACCCTGCAGCCCTCGTGTGGAAGGACATGCTCAACATCTGGATAGACATCCCAGCAGAGAGTTAAACACCAGCTAGCAACCTGTAATAGGATTGTTAGAGGTTTAGAGGAGCTGCAGAATGGGAAGAATAATGAATAAATGAAAGACTGAAAAGATTTCTTTATCGTTGCCTAACAGCAGTACCTGTAGAAAATTCAATGAAGAGACAAAAATTGAGTGGTAAGATGAGGCTAAAAGGCCTTCAGAAAGAGACGGGGTGTGAATAACAATGTAGGAGTGTAAATACTTACAAAAATTGAACCAAACCAGAGGTTCTCTTAAAATTGGCTGCCTCCTGTGCCGTTTTGATGTAAGGAAAACTGCAGTGCCCCTAAAAAATTCAGTTCTATAACCAGATTACATCTCCAACTAAGGGATGTTAGAAAACAGTCTTTCCTGGAAGTCCTGCATTTTTTTCTGTGGGAAACTGTGTGTGAGCAGCATGACTAATGAGGACAGTAATACCAACTCCTACTTCCAGCAAAGTTATCCTTCCTTTTCTGTCACCTTTGCCTTAACAGGAATAGCTTTCTTATCTGTCTATTATTTGTGTGGGATTTTCTGCTGAGGAAATCTACAACCTTCCAGACTCCGTAATATGCTTATCATTTCAGCTCTTCAGTTCTAGCTGCAGTATTAACTATGGGCTCTGTCATTTGTGCTTAAATGCCCGATAATGAGTTCCAGCAAAACAGATAGAGAGGTTACCGTGTCAAGCAGCAATATACAGTTTTCTGCACTGTCCTGCTGTTAAGTGAAGACTCCACATACAGCTCGCTCTTGGTTTAGCTCAAAATGCTACACTATTCTTTACAGACCATCATCGTTAAATGCCTCTTGTTGCTCCTGGTGTGTACAACCACAAAGCAGAACAAGCACTCCAGCCCAGGCTCCAAGCAAACTCATATTTCACGTACAACTGGTATGTTTGAACTGACTGAGCCAGATCCTACTTGGAGAGAAGTTGACAGGAGCTTTGCCAGGATCCGAGTAAGTGGAGACCTGGCACTGACAAAACCTTCCTTAATCTTTACCGCGTTTGCCAACAGTTTGTCCTCTGTCAGATAGGTTAAGATCATTCTTTTTGCAAATACTTTAAGCTCAACCGCTGCCAAAGGTTTTCTTTAACTCCAGCCTGTAGTTCTCATCACGTCCTCTGTGCTAACATGAATACTTGAGAAGCTAGAAGGCAACCCAAACTGAGGAACTGCTCCTGCGTAAGGCCAGCATAGCAAAAAAACAAGGTGTGGGGCACAGCCTTTGCCTGATCCAGGGCAGTGTGTCGCAGCGTCCAGGTCTCACCAAAGGCACGGGGTGGCTGCAGTAGTGCACAGGGCAGGTCACAGGAGTGGGAATGAAAGTGCAAGAGCAAGGAACCAGGACGGTTTCTCATCAGCAATCATAACAGCTTTTACCACCTTAGAGCATTCACGAAACTCCAGCTTGCATTTACTTCCAACATTTCAATTCTTTGAATATATTTTCCCAAATTACACTTGTCGATGTAGGAAGGAAGAATTTTTTCTCCTAGCCTAGGACACAAGGACCACTGACACAGTAAAGGCAGCAGCTGCAGGATAACATGATATGTGATAGCGATGAATGTTTCAGAACTACATATTTTACTGACAGACTACTGCAATTTTTTCTCCTACATGTGAAGATTAATTGCTTACAGCAAGTTACATTTCTCCTACATTCACCAGTAATGTGAATTACTGATAATTAATTACAGTACGTACCAGCACCAGGTACTTATCTGCCCTACATCTTCTAGTATACGTTCATTTGCCCCAAGTACAGCATTCCATAAGCAGAGCAAACATGAAGCAGACAATTACAACTTGCCCAAGCTTAAATCACAACCCTAAACAGACAACATACAATCTTCAAGTGTTCCTTGCACAAAAAACTATTTCTCTGTTAAAAAACCTTTTTGAAGCTGGATCCGGATCCCATTAAAATGACAATTGCCTACAATGCTAAGAAAGTATTTGCAGCATGCTATTCTCCCACAACACCTCACTCCCAAAAATCGTCGTGGCTCCTTTCAAATTAAAGATCTGTTAAACTATTCGGACTAAAATTTGGAATCCGTGTCTACAAATCTAGCACCTCTTTAAAGCTAGACAGAAATAACTTTCGGATGAAATGTCGGCATTAAGTATCTTAAAGCATAAACTGTTACAAAAGGCCTGTTACAAAAAACGTTGGATAAAAAGGCATGAAAAACAACAGCTTAATCCAGCCCATGCATCACATCCCCCTTCTGGAATGGGCATGACTCCACTAATTACAACTCGAAGAAACTATCATTATGGGAACAGACAGGTACCCCAGGCAGTACCAAGACATTTCATCTGAATGCATGCTCCTCCCGCCAGCCTGTGCCTTGGTGGCCCCCTTCCATCGACCTACCCCACGGAGAGCGGTGGCGTTGGAGTGACTGAGACATTGAATAATCTCCACTCTCAACGTGGGATGTGACAGAATAGCAGACTCCCCAGATGGTGTTAACAAACCTGCTATGGAGACGAATGCCTTCAGCTGCACTTTCACACTCTGGAATTGGTTTCAGTATAAAACAAAATCTCACTTGTAAAAAGCCTAATCTGTAAGAGGAGTACTGATGCTTAACCTTACAGTGCTGAACTCTCACATTCCTCTTGAGAAATAATGGACGTTTCTGTCCTGCACATATAGCTTTCCCCCGGGCTCCGTCATTTCAGAAACATTCAAAATACTCCAGGCAGCGCTTTCAAATAAACCAGCTCAATTATAAAAAAATTACATTTTACCTGTTCAATTGGCCAGAGAAAACACACCTTACAAAAAACACAATGATTTTCACACATGCAGCAAAGAATACTGAATATTCATTCACTTATTTCTAGGGGTCTGAAATTTATCAGAGTAATTGAAGTGGGTGAAGGTTTTGATTTGTGGGCAGACCACGGCCTTTGTCTAAAATGCTGTACAACATGACAGCCTCAAGCAAAACATCTGATACAACTCCCATTGAACTACCACTTCCCCATATTATTTTTATATTTTAGAGGACTTCTAAAGTTTACATAAAAACAAACATTAAGTTCCCTTTATCCTCCTCTGTCCCTATATGCTATTACGGACAAATGCTCAATATTTCACCAGTTTATTCCAAAGCCCAGTCCATACTTTATCTGAGGTTACTGTGAGGAAGAAATGGGAATCGTGAACTCTGAGGCTTCGTCTGCTACCCAAACCTCTCACGAGCTTCTCCCAGGAACATATGAAGCAAAAGCAACCATGGTAGGCTTCACCATATAGACTTCTGTGAATTTCTTTCAGTTGCTAATAATTTAGCTGAAGAAACCTTTTTTTCACATGGATTTCCATAAGGTGATGGAAAACTACTGGTACCAGTAGAGAAGCCCATTGGGAGTCCTAATCATCAATAGTGAGGCCTCAGCTGCTACAGCAGGTCTTCATCCTGTGAGCAGATCACCTTGCCTATTTAGCCCCACTCCTCTTGTAGCTGTGATTGCTCCTACTCCTCCTGGCAAGAAAAATATGTTAGAAACAGCTGCTACTCCTCCTTCTGCTGCTTCCCCCCAGTGGGAGGAAGGCAGAGAAGGTTGCCAACAACGTAATGGTTTAGCTGAAGCCAGCTATTTTTACACAACAGCGCAGCCATGCAGCCCAGTCTTGCAGGCTGCTACTGCCTGCACGTATGGAAATTTAGATGAGCACTAATCCTTGTAGGGTAAGGACCTGTGGTACTACCTTTTGCATCGTGAACCACGTCGGAGGTAAATAATACTTTACACGCTTCACTTTCATTCAGCTGCAATACAAAAGAAGACCTAGTCGGTCTCTTTTCCCAAGTAACAAGCGATAGGACAAGAGAAAATGGCCTCAGGTTGCGCCATGGGAGGTTTAAATTGGATATTAGGAAAAATTTCTTCACCGAAAGAGTTATCAAGCACTGGAACAGGCTGCCCAGGGAAGTGGTTGAGTCACCATCCCTGGAGGTATTTAAAAGACGGGTAGATGAGGCGCTTACAGACATGGTTTAGTGGTGGACTTGGCAGGTTTACGGTCGGACTCGATGATCTTAAAGGTCTTTTCCAACCTAAATGATTCTATGATTCTACGATTCTAATCCAGTCACTAATGAGGTCCAGAGGTGTATTTTCACTATCGACAGCAAGTTACATCAAGTCCAAACATTTTCAAGCACAGGTACCTGGAACTAAGGATGCAGGTCTACAGTCACTTTAAGCCCATTTCATCATTTTTTGAGCTGTCATCAGAAGAAAGTCTTGCCCTCTACTTTGTGCTGTGCTTCCACTCATTAAAGTTGGATCAGGTAGCAGATCTGGCTGAAAATTCATGTGGTTTTTCTTCTGGCTGAGTTAGTTTTAATCTGGAGCACTTTTCTAGTGTCACCTACTGTGTAGCTGCATAAAACTGTACATCAGCAAAAAGGAGGTGGTGAAGGAGAGAGGGCAGGGACCCCTCCAGCAACAGTTTGCCTTCCGTTGGTCTAAAAGAGTTTTTACAGTACTTACTCAAAACTGCCCAGCCTGAAAAACAATGTCCAACCCCAAGCACAACAGAAAACTCAATCTGTTAGGAAATACATGGTACTAAAACAAACCCCTCTGAAGTGTTTGAGAGCACTTTGGGAGATACAAAAGACCATTGACCCTCAACTGCAAGAACTGTAAGTAAAACTGAACACAATTTTGAAATTGGGTTTTTCCTTGTACAAAAAAATTTCTCCTGATTTCCTAGAGAATGTAGCATGATTTTCAACTGTCATGATTGCTTTATTACACTACAGTCATGTAATAATATTTACAGTCATCCCAATGATGGTCCAGTATTTTCTCAATATGAAAGAAACTTTTCCAGAACATCCTCTGGATGATTCTCCTACCTACACAAAAACACTTACACAAAAAAGGCTGTCACACTGCACTATGTTTATATGTTTATCGTGCCTCAAATAAAGTTGAAATTCACTTTCTTGTGCCTGTTACAGCATTCAAAATCAACCAGTGTCCAATCACAGGAATCAACTGAACGAGCACGAAACCTGTCTCAATGGCATCCACTCCTCTTGCATATTACAATACCATCCAATTGAACCAAAACTATTGTCATCAGTGGATTCCTTTTGAAATAAAACTTGAATGGAGGACTTGTTGCTGTGCCATTCTGCAAAGGACTTCCCTGCGGCAGTATGCCTTCCCTAAAAAATGTCATTGTTAATGGAGTTAATTTGTTACAGAGGATGAAATACATGTCAGGTCAGTTACTCAAGCAATTATTATTACTGAGAAATCCAAACCAGTATATAATCAGCCAATGCAGAATCCAACAGATAATTATGCTAGAAATGTCCTAGAGTGATGAGGATACACACAGAAAAGCTGATCTCTTTTCATGCTCCATATTACTATATGACAGCAAATTCACTCCCTGCTTCCCAAATACAAACCAGGTCTAGTTCCCAACTAGCTAGCCAGCACACTGAACACTAAAATCATCAGTCACACTGCAGAAGTACGCTTACAAATGTCAGCAAGTCAATTCAGCACAAACACCGGACTCAAAAAAAAAAAGTTTTGTTTGACAGCTCTTACTGCCTTACCACCTGGGAAATGAAAATATCCATGTCAGTGCTTACAAGACTGTCTTTCATATGTAAAAGAATTTCTAATTTTACATCTTCAGATGGCTGCTAACTGCACGAAATTCTCAATTTATCATGTAAATAAGTCCTAGTCCATACAATGCTATGGGATACAGGTGCATGAGAGAAGATCAAGGAAAGCCCACTTCAAATGAGAAGAGCGAGAAGAAAGGGAGGCAAACACACAATATCCCAATTTCAGACCCATGAGAAGAAAGGGAAGAAAACACACAATATCCCAATTTCAGACCCCTCCACCAAAGACTTGGCAGAAAATGGAAAGATAACAAACTTGAGCTGTGGTGAAGGGTCAGTGGGAAACAGTTTCATAACCCTACTGTGGAATATGCTTGAGTATACATGGACAAAAACATAAATTGTGAACAATTTTAGATGCAGTTCCTAAGTTAGACAGTGTATATATATATATATATATATATACACACACACACACTTACACAGTGAAAGCATTTGCATTTGGTACTTATTAGAAATCTTCCATCATAAGCTCCAGTCAAATATTAGTTTGGAGCCAAGATCACATTAACAGGATATAAACTCTTCAGTGGGATAGTAATACTTAATGAAGTATAGACAAATAGAAACAGGTCTTTAGACAAAATACTTTTTTCTCTCAGATTTGATAGAAAGACTGGTATTAATTGCCAAAATTTTAAACTGAATACTTACCTTTTCAACTGGGGTATTTTCTTCACTTGTTACACTTGCTTTTCTTGATTCATTTTTTGTTCTGCTCAGCCTCCGGGACACTTTTTCTCTAAGCAAAGTGGCGTATCCAATGTGTTCATAGATGGGGTTTGTTGTCATTTTGGAAATATACTCAGAAGCCTTTGTTTCTATATACAATGTTATCAAGCCATCTGTAACCAGATCATGGATTGACTCGAATCTTTTCTCCCCAACAAAGTGCTTCCCATCATAGAACAACCTGTAGTTTAAGGTCTGATTACCAAATCTGCAAATACCAGAAAAAAAGGAGGGAGAGAAGAAAGAGAGAGAGGGAAGAGTGAGAGGGAGAATTCATACTGGCAAAACACTCAGGAGGTAATTTGCTGATGAGTCTGTATGTCTGGATTACATATGGAATACGCACGTGGCTGCAACTGGATCTCTGTGGACAGACCAACTCAAGTTGAAACCCAAACTTGACTGCATCACATGGACTGGGCTACAGAACTGAGGCCAAGCCTCTGCAACAAGCTACGCGACCCAGACGTACGTGGTTTAAATCTAAATCTAAAGTGACTACCACAGCAATCAGAAAGGCATGTTTGCATTGACAAGACATTACACCAGGATGCATAATTGTCTTAAGGGCTCTTCCATCCCGAAACATTTTTGAGGTGCAGAAAGCAGATGCTTAACCAGCATGGGCATATTTACAGTCAATGAAGAGAGATGGACATCTCTAGTAAGTAATTCAAATCCTAAAGGTCTGAATCACCCTCTGGCAGGAAGCCAGAGAGACCAAGCTCCTAATGCAGGGGCCCAATTAAACACCCGAAGTTCTGTGGGATAACTCTGGCCCTATTTATGGCAGGTGTAATCTATGGGGTTTTTTTAAAGTGTTTTAAAAAGCAAAGTGCTGTGGTAGCACATTCAGTTTATAACACTGAGGTTGGAATCCCATTCTTGATTAAAGGATTCAAAGATACGACATTGGGTTAAACGCTCCTTATACTGCATCAAATGTGCATGTCTCTGCATACTTTGTTGGGCATTCAAATCAAACTGTTTAAGCCTCTTATTTTTTCGCCCACATTTTTCATATGAATTCCCAATTTATAATCAAATTCAGTTTTTGATTCTACAAACAATTATCCAGATGGATTTAGAAATCATGCTGTTGTGTCAAAACAACAGGCACTTTGCCACACTCCCCATCCTTTAGTAGTTCTTTTTATTCTTTATTTTCAAATCTCTTTCCAAACCCTAAAAGATTATGTTTGTTCTTTTTCAGCTGACAAAAGTTGCTTTTAATGTACACCACTTTTTAGCTGACATGACTCACCAGCTTTTCCAGCTCTACCATCTGCACATCAATATGAATTCTGAGGATGATTTCAGTACCGTATCACAGCTACTTGGGGTAGCTCCTTAAAGGATTTTTCCTTCTGGCTTACTAGCAGAAGGGTAAAAATGCAGACTTTTATTTTGTGTATATCTCACAGAAGTAATAATGGTATAAAAATTGCAAAAAATTGCAAAGGAGTTGTTTTGTCAAAACCCAATAAAATATCTTGTCCTCTTGCCACCAACCCACAGCAGCTTTAAGACTGTTGCATGGGCAGGTTTTGAATGGCACAGCTAAGCCAGGAGTGGCTGTATTTTCAAGGAAAGGCACCTGTGAGGGGCAGAGAGGTTGTAGCTTGGGCTCCCACTGAATTTTTCATTCAGTTGAATAGCAGGCTCTTACTTCTCTGAGCAGCAGCATCCCATGCTTCACGCCGTATTTCTACAGCAAGCTGGAATTCCAGTTAGGGAATAAAACTGAAGTCCAGTATGCTGCCTTTGACAGCTGGTCAGCCACTGGACTTCATGATTTTCCAGGTTTATCCAGGGTTATTATCGCCGATGGTTGCCGACATTTGTGTACAAAACATCACTGAGCTCAGATGGGCATTCAAATCAAACTGTTTAAGCCTCTTATTTTTTCGCCCACATTTTTCATATGAATTCCCAATTTATAATCAAATTCAGTTTTTGATTCTACAAACAATTATCCAGATGGATTTAGAAATCATGCTGTTGTGTCAAAACAACAGGCACTTTGCCACACTCCCCATCCTTTAGTAGTTCTTTTTATTCTTTATTTTCAAATCTCTTTCCAAACCCTAAAAGATTATGTTTGTTCTTTTTCAGCTGACAAAAGTTGCTTTTAATGTACACCACTTTTTAGCTGACATGACTCACCAGCTTTTCCAGCTCTACCATCTGCACATCAATATGAATTCTGAGGATGATTTCAGCACCGTATCAGAGCTACTTGGGGTAGCTCCTTAAAGGATTTTTCCTTCTGGCTTACCAGCAGAAGGGTAAAAATGCAGACTTTTATTTTGTGTATATCTCACAGAAGTAATAATGGTATAAAAATTGCAAAATATTGTCAAGGAGTTTGTTTTGTCAAAACATAATAAAATATCTTGTCCTCTTGCCACCAACCCACAGCAGCTTTAAGACTGTTGCATGGGCAGGTTTTGAATGGCACAGCTAAGCCAGGAGTGGCTGTATTTTCAAGGAAAGGCACCTGTGAGGGGCAGAGAGGTTGTAGCTTGGGCTCCCACTGAATTTTTCATTCAGTTGAATAGCAGGCTCTTACTTCTCTGAGCAGCAGCATCCCATGCTTCACGCCGTATTTCTACAGCAAGCTGGAATTCCAGTTAGGGAATAAAACTGAAGTCCAGTATGCTGCCTTTGACAGCTGGTCAGCCACTGGACTTCATGATTTTCCAGGTTTATCCAGGGTTATTATCGCCGATGGTTGCCGACATTTGTGTACAAAACATCACTGAGCTCAGAGGACAACCTGGCCGTGTCCTCTGGCAGGACACTCCCCTGTTCTGTACTCACTCACATCTCTCACACAGTTTTCAAGGAGAAGCTCCATCTTTACAACACTCAACTCTAGGTACCAAAAATTTTGAAAATGGGGACAGTCTTCTTCTGAAAAGGGACTTCCTAGCCAAGTGCTGAAGGAGTGACTGAATTGCTGCAGTACTGTGATGGTCAAACTGCTGACAAGAGGGTGTAAAATCTCTCTGACACCATGAAGTGTAGTAAGTAACGGTGGACATAGACTTCACTCAAAAGGGACTGAGATAATCCCCTCCATTAAACACATTTACATTTGAACTATAAGGCTCTATTAAAACAGCATTTACCTGAGAGCAAGAGTATAGCAGCCAGGTTGCCGCTGGCTTTCTCTAAGAATATATGCTCCTTCTACGCCAGCAAGTATTTCATCTGCTTGTTCCCGAGAAATGATCCCGTGAAACCTAAGGGAAGACATTTCAGTGACTTACAGAACAATCCGACCAGAAACACCTCCCCCTGCACCCCAGAAAACATTTGAAAACTTCTGCACCGCAGAGCCTTGTGGTCTCAGCCATCAGGACAGCTTCCAAGCATCTAAAAGTGGCAGCACAGTCATCCAGCCTGGGCAAGTCCAGCATAGAGGCAAAACAAAAATTACACTGTATATGCAGTTTCAGTCAGTATAAGGCAGTATGACACTTCAGCTGTACCCAAAGATTTTTTTCTGTAAATGCCCCATCTTTTCACAACTTTTTCTCTTCTACCAGTCTATGCCCCTCTTCCTTGTTTCCTTTCCAGAGGCCTTATGACAGAATTGAAAACTAGGCACAAAGGCTTTTTTTTTTTTTAAATGGAGATGACTTAACATTAAAATGAGAGGTCATTCTTTTTATCAGCTTGCTTTATTTTTATATTAACATTGCTTCCTCAAATTTGTAAGGGAAACTGAGTCAAAAAATGGCAACAATTACTCAAAATTCTATTCTGCATATATTAAAGTAGAAGAAGATACAGAGTAGCCTTGAGAAAAATATTGTTTTCTCCATTTCAATGAGTTCCTCATTCAGTGTTGGAAAAAAGCAATACTTCTCTGATTCTTTTGTCATTGCTATTTTAAGAAAGAAAGAGGCCCTTGGATGCACAATTAACCTTACGATTATCAATATCTAGCGGTGATCTTTCCATAAGTACAAATGCAGTCTTTACAGCAGTTTGAGTCTTAACTCCTACAAACATTTTGCTAGCTGATAAGTCTCTGAGGGTCTTCTCAGAGGTTTTGAAAGTTTCTATTTTTGCTGCTGTCTGAAAAAAAAGCACCAAAATGTACTGGCCATCAGCATTTTCTCTTTTCTAACAATACATATGAAGTGGCATATTTCTAACACTGCCTCTGGCTCGGTAGTGAAAGAGAAGAAAAACACTTTGGATGTAAATGCAATTGTTCTGTTCTCCTTACATTGTCTTTTCACAGCTAATACATGTTGGAAATATTAGGTTTAGGTGATCTTTCCAGAGTGACTTTCTGTTCAAAATGATGTGAACTGATTCATACCTTCTGTCTGTACCGGTGGGGAGACACTCATTTACTGCCACATCCAAATTAAAATGAGCAACACCTAGATGACATAATTTAAGCATGTCTTCACCAGTAAACTCATGGCATTCATAACTCTAGTTAAAAATAATGAGCATAGGCTATTCGCCACCAGAAGCTCATTATAAAATATAGCAGGCTTTAGGTTAGATATTAGGAAAAAAGCTCTCTTGGTGATCAGTTTAAGAAATCTCTGGGACAGGATACTTGGGGCACCCGTGAAATCCTTTAACCATGGGTGGCAAGCACTGGGTAATCCAAGCTTCCTCAAGGATATTTCTGGTACATTTTTATAAGGGCATAAAACCAGCTTGTACACAATACAAGATTCCTTGAACTCAGACTCCTGCCTCTGACAGCAGCCAACAAGAGAAGCTTACAGAAAGAGCACAGGACGCAGTGACATATTTCTTTCACTTCACATCCCTGTCCATCCATCACTGGTTTAGCCAGAAGTTGTGTCCGATCAGCTGTGACCTTACCCTTCACGAATCTGAGAATCTCACTTGTAAACCCTTTAATATCTTTATGCTTTTGGCCTCTGCAGCACCCCGTGGCAATGAACTTGAGAGGGACACTGTACATGTCCTTCTCTTGGACATCCACTGAGGAATACCTGTGCATTTTCCTCATATGGTGGGAGCTGCATCCCTTTGCTCCACCGTTGTTGCACTTTGCTGTCCCTTTCATTTCTTCTATACCCTTTCCAAAAAGGAGGGAGGAGGAGGGGGTAGAGAGGGACTAGAACTACATGCACTATTTAAAATGCAGCTACGTCATAGATTTATATAGTAATAAATTATGTATTTTCTGTTTCTCTCCCTAGAAATCCCTGATTCTCTTTCCAAGCACTACTGAGCACTGAGTCAATTGCTTTTATAGGACTGTCCCCAGTGGTCCTCAAATTTTTCCAAATGATAACAACTAATGTGATCTTGCCTGGGCGGGTTCACCCAGGTGACTTCTTACAGTTCCTGCCAGCCCCATCGCTCCGCAAACCCAGAGTATGTCAACAGCCAGGCAGGTTCCTGGATAAGAGACTGCAGTAATGAGTTTTACAAGTTCTGCTGTAGGAAGCGTGACGGGTTACTCAGGTAGGTACTGTCTTCAGCTCTGTTGTACTCTAGTGGCTAGATCTGAACTCCCTGTTGTCAAAGGTAATATTTAAAAAACACAATTTCAGTAATTAGGGGCAAAGCTACTAGCTCTCGAGGTTTTTGAGGGTAGAAAAGGATCATTAAACACAGATGATGTGTCTGGGATGGAAATAAAAATAGAACATGGGATCTAAGTAATTTAGCTAGCGATAAGGGCTAGGGCCTCAGCAGATTACTCTAGTAAAGGCCAAATGCCAGACCTGGGTGGTTGCTGCAGTGGCTATGCCCTTCAACTTCACCTGCCCAAATCTCCATGCCAATACAGGATCCAGCCCCTTTCAAGCTATTTATTGGCAAGAAGACTGCGGAGCCCGAAGAAATTATGCTCTAGTGGTCCGTTATTTTCCTCACAACAAAAATACACCTCTTCTTTGGGTATTTCGGACCTCGTAACTTTAGCAGGGAGAACAGCATTTACACATGCAGTAGTACACACGCAAACTCCTACAACCATGTAGGGTGCTGAAAGTATAGGAACACACAAAAAGGCAGTGAGAGAGGCAAGCTGCTTCTCTCCGCCCCAGGCCATGGCAGGACCACTGGGAGGTTAAAGCGACAACCAAAATAAAAGGAAGAAATACTCCAGACAATATTTCTTTCCCAAACTGTCCTGAGAAAAGAAAAATAAACATGCAGGCTCACATAGCAGCACAGTCCGTGGATTGTGAGCGGCAGTACTCGACTGTAACATAGCTAAACTGTTATGCTTTCAATATATTTAGCTCCCAGTTGAAGTGAAAGGTAAAATAAAATATTTTATCAGACCTCCATTGTGTCTTTTTTTTTTAGTTCTAGAACAACAACTTTTGGACACACCCAACAGGCACTTAAAAGAGGAAAATACTTACTCTCTTCCATAATACTTTGGTCTGTTCTCCACCTAAATTTTGAAAGAAAGGAAAAAAAAATTAAAAACATACTCAATTTTAAATAAATGACATAAACATAAATTATGCTTGATTATTAATGAGGACTACTGCACCCATCTAAGTGACGAAATTCTGCAGATTTGAAACAGCGACCGGAGCATGACTACACAGAAGAACAGAAAAATGAAAACAGAAGAGGTGGTTTTATTGATGGATTTCTGGGAAGAATAACGTATTAATGGTGACAAAAATAGACATAATTGTATTAAAAAAACATATAATTGTATAGAGTCTGATCAAATGGATAAAGAATAGTTTACTGCAGTTTTGCAATATACTGTAAAATAAGACTATTTTTGTTATACACCCTTCAGCATCTTAAAAACATTTTTTTGCCTACATACGGCAACTAACAGAAGATTAAAAAAATGAATATTCTTGGGAGAGACAAGGTTTCCGGGTTTAGACCGAGTCTTAAATTCCTTGAAGTCTCAAGCGCCCGTGGGCCCGACCCAAAGCGCGCTGACAGCTGCTGGAAGGCCTCCCGGTTATTTCAAAGCGCTTTCAACCCAGTTTTCGGAACGCCACGCTCTCATCCAGAAACCCTGGCTAGGCCTGGCGCCTTGACTCCTTTCTCCGGCCCCAATCTTTCGGCAAGCTGGCGAAAAGCAAAGCTCCCCAGCACCCCCCCTTTCACCTTTCGCCAGCCTTTTGCCTTCACCCCGCCTGCCCGGCCCCCCCGCAGCAGGGGCAGGCGGTGCCGGCAGGGGGCACGGCTTCCCAAGCTTTCAGGCTGGGGCTGGTGCGGAGCCGCCTCACCGCGCTCGGACCTGTCCCGATTAATTGCATACCCGACCGCTGCAAACTCATTTTCGGCTGTTAAGACGTACTCGTATGTACACGCACGCATTTAAGCGTCTTCGTCACGCGGTGCTCTCTCTCCAGCCGTGGCACTTATCTGTTAGCGTCGCCTTACCGGCCTGCAACTTCAGCCAGCGTTTCCACGCGTGAGCGTGACAGAACTTAACACAAGATTATACGTGAAGTCTCTTGATTATCAAAAAAAAAAGACCCGAGTGAGTGCGTGCCCGAGTGAAGTCGTCCGTATCAATGGAATTACTGCTTCATACGCAGCGACACACACGTGGAAAAATTGTGGGTTCAAGACTGTTTCATCCTTTAGGATAAAACCAATGAATTTTCACCATTTCATCTGACTGGAAACAAGGACCCTTGTTCTTTTTTTGATTATACCTCATTAGTTCACTCATAAAAACTTTACATTGATGAAGGTTTTTAATTTCTGAATAGCAAATGCATAAATGTGACATTTTTGATTCAATCATCTACACCCCACGCACTAAACCGAAGCAGCTGACTTTCTACCCTGCAGTCACTAAGGCTCCCACACAGCGCAAGATGAACGAAAGCCTGTACAAGATAATGAGAATCTTCAATGGAAGACCTATGGGAGTTCAATCAAGTCCTTACTGCGCTTCTTTCCCAGCTCGGCATTTCTCTTCTAGCATGGCACTAACAACAGCAGTATCGTACCCTTGAAACTCCTGCCTAGGAATAACACCTTGATGCAAACATTTTTGAGCTCCGAGGGGCAGGAATAAGAGGAAAAAGCCAACGCAGGAGTGAAGAGAGAGCAAAATCAGAGGAATTGCCAAGTGCAGGTGCTGTGTTTCCATGTGCATCTACGGCAACTCAGAGAAGAAATTAATTTTTTTAAAACTTTGTATTTTTATAAGTAAAAAAAAACCAACCAAGAAAAAGCCATGTTACTTCAGAAAGGAGGTTGTTCGTATGTTCGTCTTTAGTAGTGCTACCTGACTTTATTATCTTGGAACTGTGCTGCCTTCCTGTCATCCTTATAGACCTTAATGACCCCCCAAAGCATATATTTAGCTGGGAACTTAATTAAAAAATAGGTATCAGAAGCTGGGTTAGGTGAGACCACCACAAGCAATCTTCTCTTTCATGGAAACAAAGGCCACTCAGTACAAGAAAATGGTGACAAGGAACAAACAGATAAACTTTCATTCCCACAGAAAGCCAAATAAAACCTTTACACCACAGAAGGTAAAGCATGACTTTCATCTAGGATTCAGAATCTGCTTCTTTTTAAAAATATAGATTTGTCTTGATTGTATGTACACACAGAATAAAACCCAACACTTTCAATCTACCTCAGAAAGATAAAAGACTTGACAGCACTCACCCTCAAAATTACCTGTAAGCACAAGTTCCCACACAAATACATACATATATATATATGTATAAAACCCTATATAGCTAAAGTATAAAAGCAATCTGGAAATAACTCCTTGAGCAAATGGAGGAACATTTTGTATCCCTCTCACAACACCATTTATGCAAAAATACAAATTTATCTGTGAAATTTTTATCATTTAACTAGCAATTGACTGAACTGCCCTGGACGCTGCGGTTTCCTTTTTTCCTGCCGTTCATGAGCTAAAAGATTGGTTCTTCTGAGAATCCACACAAAGCCTATCAAATCCTATATTCTTCCCCCTCCTCCATTAAACAGAAACCTTCACTCCAACATCTTTTAGCGTCCATGTGTCTAAAATGGTCACAACTTCAGCACTTGGCTTTAGGCAAGAAAGATACTGTAGCATTCCCTGAAATGAAGCTCCAGATCTGCCAGACCATCCAGGTGCCCCAGAATCTAAAAATCCTCTCCTGTGCTCACCACAACCTTTAGCCTGAAATAATCATTTCGCTGCTAACCAACTTCACCGCTAGGAACAAACACAAGGCAACAAAGTTACAGCAAGATAAAAGATCAAAATAACATCAGGGTCTCTAGATCAAAACCAGAGTATTGGACTGAACTTGGAAATAAACCAAAAGCCTGCACAATTGATGGAGCAGAGGCTTAAAAGTATCAAAGGAGCCAGTAGGTCTGTTTTGTGCCAACCGCAGACTCTGTACAAACTTCAAGGGAAATTCTATATATCCCAGAAGGCAAAGGCGACCGAAATTCAGTTGGGATTAGCTCTCCCTCTCCTGCTATAAATGGGCTTCCACACACAAAGTCAGGCAGATCCGCCTAAGAGAATTCTTAGTGGTGGAAAGAACAGAAAATCCGCAGGTAGAAAAGTGACTGTTTCCCAGTGGTAGGAGCCCAGAATAATCACCCTTATTCTGAGGACACATACACTTAGGTTTTTTTCATAGATAATAGCTACGAAGAACACTTTCATCACTTTCTGCATAGCACTCACAATTTCCTTGTTGAAACAAGGGCCACCTTTCCCAGGTGACCAGTTGGTTTTATCCATCACTCTGGCCCGTTTCCCTAGACACTGAGCAAGGGGAGAGATCAGAGGGTTTGAATCATTTAGGACTCTTCTGCTAATAGAGAAAAACGAAGTACAAAACTGAGGAAAATTACGTAAGGCAAATAATACATCTTCACTAGAGAAAATATATTTTGCCTTAAAGAGCTCCCCAGCTTGCTTTTACTACTCCCATACAGGGGATAAATTAAATGGGTTCTCTCTCTCCACTAAAAGTAAGTGGCAGCTTTCAATTCAAATGTGAGGTGGTAATTTTCTGGTTTAGAAAAATGTATTATTGCCAATCTGAAACCAAAACTGTTGTTGCAGAACAGGCATTTCAGGCCATTGTTCCAGAAACCATGGGGAAAACGCTGAAAATTACTACTGAAATTCATAGTTGTATAAATTATGAATCAGCAGTGAATGCCAAAATTTCTTTAAAACTAAAGTCAAGTTGATCAGGAAATAAGATGTATGGTGAAACAGCCTAAATCACTACAAATCCAGTACTCTTACAAAGCCAGAAACATTCAATGACATCTGATCTTGAAGCATGGTCAAAGAGAAATGAAACCCAGCACAGTTCTCCTGGCACTCTCCGAAGGCCTTTGGAAGCTCATGTTTGAGAGACTATGCATACTCCAGCCTTGACTCCCAGCCTGCCAAACCTGACTGCCTCTCCCCACCCCCAAAAAAACCCCTGACTTGTATACTTAGTCTAGTTTTACAAGTTTTTTTACAACGTTACAGCATATTCTTCAAGGTGTGGAGTTAGTTGTACTGGGGTTTGAAGTCAACACTGAGAAGGAAATAAGTTTTCTTCAAAAAAATACACTAGCTATCTAAGCTAATTCAATATATTACGTTTACATAATTTTGAAGTGTACTGAATTTTAATGCCCTGGGATTTGTGGCTCCTCTTTTGGCCAGGATGGTTTAGCCCTGGCATGACATAGTCCTGCTAATGTACAGATTATTGTATTAAAATCCTACACCACTCTGCAAGATAACTCATTACAAAACTACTGGGAATCATGCAGGCAGGAGGTGAGCATCCCCTAATGTGATAGATTTTCATTGCAAGCATTGACATCCAAGCCACACCGCACTGAAGATTTGAAGATACCCTGAAGAATTCTTTCTGTGTAAGTACTACCACAGAAATAAGATAACACTAATTTCAGAAAAATTTCATTTCTCTTCAGCTTCATTGCACAAGACATATTTCCTTATCCAGTGGCCAAAGCTGAAATCTAGAAATGTTGCAATGAAAATTTAGAAATCACTCTAGGACAGCAATGTGTCTGTAATTCAGAAGGGCCAGCACGACATAACATTGTATATCTACCTATTTCAACAACTGCCTTAATACATCCATGAAGAGAATATAAAAGGGGAAGGGAAACAATAAGGTGGGTAGCTGCACCTGGCTCTCTGTTCTCTCCAGTACACAGAAAGAGCAGAGAAAAAAGATCCAAGAGTTAATAATGTCGGTGTGTTCACTCAGAGCAGGCAGTGAGGCGTTCTCCCAAAGGAATTTTAATCTGATATATTTTCTGTTTGGAACATTCCTAATTATTTTTCAGTAATTCTAGTTGACTAGATATAAATACGTTTTTCAGCTCAGTTTGACACAAAGAGAAATAGAAAAGTTGGAAGAGAAGCTTTCAAGACAAGCCCAGTAAAAACAGACTGTACAGAAAATGAGTTTATTGTCCGAATTGTGTGGCTTTTGGCAGAATTGTCATAAGCCAACGGCAAACTTTAGCCTTACAATCAACAACCGAAAAGGATTAAGGAAGATTGTAAGTCCCCATTAAATGGAACGAAGTAAAAAACTATGTTGTATTTCATTACTTCTATAATATAATTTTTTTGCCTCCAAATTTTTCTTGAAGAAATTTCTACTTAGATCAATTAGTGTGTCTAACTTTCCCTCCAAATAGGACAAATTATTTCACATCAATGACTCTTAAGCAATTTAAATTGGGAGAACATTCTTTTTGAGGGGAAATATTTATCTACCTTTTCTACTACGTTTTTACCACTTCCTTACTATTACCTTATCAGGCTCTCTGGCACCAATGTTTTCAAAGAGGAGCAACTCTTGGTTTTGTGAAAAGTATCATATCATAAAGCCTGTTGCTAATTTTGTTAGTAGGAGTAGCAGCAATGTAACATCTGTAATCCCTGGCCAAGGACAGGCCGATTATAGACACTATGTACATACATAATGAAAAGGTGGTCTTCTCCCCTAAGATTTTCAGTCAATGGCATTCAGCATGACTGCTGGGACAGGCTTCATATGACAAGCCTATCCAGCACATGTAACTTCATGAGTATGTTCAGGTTCCTTGGCTGTGTGATGAAGGAGGAGTAAAGACATTCCTCACAAAGAAACTAGCAATGCACAAGCCCCCACAACATATTCCACCTGCGCTGTCCATGTTTCTGAGGCTCTCCAGAAAGGTGACATGAATAGTTTTGGAAGTCTGCATCTCCTTTTGTCATTCAGTCACAGAGCCACGGGGATGCCAGCGTTACGGTCACTCGATGGATACACATTCAGCCACATGATGGTGAGGGACTACGGGACTACGGTGCCTCCAAGACAAGAGAGTAGCTGGGAGCAAGATGTCAAAACCATTCAAAATACCAGAGGGGCAACAACTAGACAGGTCTCCACAGGAAAGGATCCTGGCATCGTTACAGATCGTAAAATGAACATGAATCACTGATGCTGTCTGTTGCAAAAACTGCCAAAGCCAGAATGCCATACTGGGATATAAAACCAAGGGTGCAGCCAACAAGACACCTTAGAGTAATCCTCTCCTTGCAATGTCCACTCAGAAAGCCTCTAGCTGGAATACCAAGTGTAGGTTTGGGCACCACGTCTCAAGAAAGACTGGAGCATATAACTGGAGTGAGCAGGGATTTAGCAAATGTGAAAGACGTGAAAAGATATTGGCCTAAAGAAGAGAAGACAGAGAGGGGCTGTAGCAGACAGGTACGAAAAAGGCCGCTTTCAAAAGGAAATAAAAGAATTTGTTCTCTGTGTGCTTACTAGACGTGGCAAGAAGTAAAATAGGCTTAAACTGCAAAAAAGAAGATAGAGCTTAGATCTTAGGAAAGTGTTAAAAATAATTAAACACTAAATAAATAAGCAGAGGGGGCCATGAAATCTTCAACCTTGAAAGGCTTTAAGAAGAGGATATCCAAACATCTCATCTTCATGGAGGAATGACAACCTCTTGAGTTTCTTCCAACCCCGAGATACCATGATCCAGCCTATTCCTCATCTCTGCCTGGACTGCTCTCAGGTGATAGGGATTTGCAGGGACCAGACTGAATAGGTTGTATAAATCACACATAAAACCACAATAATACCATGTCTCTGCCCACCTCTATGAGGCTCTCAAGAGAGAAGGCAGCAGGGAGAAGGCAATGGACTGAGTGAACTGTTCTAGAGGAGAAAGCCAAACCTTCAAGTGATAAACTGGTCACCGCTTACCTAACAAAAATCAGTTTAAATTTATCAGCATAGCAAAGCACCAAATTGTGTTTGAAATCTAACAAAATATTCTGCGGTAAAATTTACAGCGCTGGGGAGAAGGTAGGAGTGGAGCTCTTCCCTACTAGGAAGAATATCAAATGAAAGACAAAAGTGAAGAACACAAAGAATGCTTTTATTAACTGCTGCTCAAAGCTGGACAACTTCCCTGCTTTGATGGCATGCTGCAACCTACAGAAAAGGTAAGATGCATAATGACCCTTTCGCAGAAGGATAGTGCATCGCAAAGAAACAAATGCAGGAAGCTCAGCAGCTCTGACTGTTACTGTGGCACTTACTGCAGGCTGATTTCCATTCTATCAAGGTTATTTCTATCATTTTTAAAGACAAAGAATTTAAAAAGAATTGGGTTGGTTTGTTTGCTTACTTGCTTGTACCAAACTTTCAAAAGAGCTGCTCTAAGCCATCCTTTATGAGGGTATTTTTAACTTGGGTTTGTTTCCTATCTATGACCTTGAGCAAACTGTCCAGCAGCCAATAATCAATATACCAGACAAAACACTATATACTCCAGAAGGTAACAAAAATCTCCCCCAACACGGACATCTGCTATTGCTACTACACCAGAATGTGTTTCTGTATATATTCAGCTCTAACAGAAAAGAGCAAGATCAAACAAGAAAAGAAAAACCAAGTATTTTCTGACCTAGTAAAGAAAATAATGTGCTCCTGACCATGAGCTAAAATAAATTGAAATAAATCTTAATCAAGGAGGCTGCTGCTAAATAGTCAGGGGAGACAGGATCAAGTTCAAACAACTTCAACAGCAAAAGCAGGAGTCATCTATTTTGTTATGCAGCTTCCATTCACACAGTAAGAGCATCGTTAAATGTAAGAAGGAATAGCAATGCTACCTTGAATGCAAGATGAAAAATTTGAATATAGTACTTAAATTGTGCTCCCTTTTTTCAAGAATGATGTGTTGAGTCATTTAAATGGGAGGGAAAATATCCCCAGCAGCAGCAGATAAATGCAGTAAGCCGTATCAGTGCTCTAATTGACAACTGCAATTCTGTAACCAGTGAGAAGCACTAAAACATTCCTATGACACATGCCACAACAGTCCACAGTACGTCTGCACAAACCTGTTGGTGTTATGTCATCTACACTAATGCATCCTCAAAAGCCACGCTTCCTAACCAGCTCGCTGCTACTATTTGATGTGAACATGTAGCCCTTCAGCAAGGCGCCAGGTGAATGCGCTTGCGAAGCGCCAAGTGAACGTTTATAATCAATCTGCTGGAGACTGGTTATAAACTCAAGTATGGGCTGGAGGTGTGGAAGGAAAATCAGGAAACAACTCGTCAGAACTGAGAGTGGATGGGGTAGGTGGCAAATGAGGAGGAGGGGACCTTAGACAAGCCCCTGCAGAGCATCGTGGGGTGTGAGACGCGCTGCCACTTCATTACACTGGGAGAACATCTGTGCATGGGGACAGGGGAAGGATGAAAGCAAAAATCCAAGGAGAAATGATAATATTCATTCAGTTAATCTCCTGTCATTGATTTTATGAATACTTTTGCGCTGTACTTGGGAACAGCAGACATTTCTCTTAAGTCAGGCTATCTGCAAAGTCGGAACAGGAATAAGGGAGCTTAGTGCTAGCTACTTTTCCCGAGTCTGGAAAAGGTGGAGATCCTATTAGCTCCCCTGCACAATACTAAGTAGGAGAATATTTCCCAAATGATGAACAATCTGGTAACTTACAGATGCTTTCATTTCAACAAAGATGAATATTTTGAGACCTATTTATGAGATATACTATTCATAAAAAAATCTCTATCACACACACAAACTCTCTCCTATTTATTTGTACAGGGTAGTTGAAATGTGTTAGTACATACTAGTTAGTCATGATGGTATTTCAAACAGATATGCAAATATTTTGGAAACAAAGGATAAATAGAAATCTACATTGCAAACCTTATGAATTTTTATTTTGAACCCTGAAATTCAGGAGTCCTTGCTTGAAAACAATACTAACTCCACCATATTCATGCCCACTTCTCTTCAGTGGTCCAAAAAGACCTGTCTAACTGGCTGATGTGTTCATTCTGTGTGTAGGTATATACATAGATGTAGAGGAAGATAGGAAGCAAGATAGACAGATGTGTAAAGTTTCTATATTTATTCATACTAACAAATACAAATTAATCAACTGCTCAATACTCCGTGTTCTCATCTTAAATCTTGAAAACAGACATTAGAAACCTCTCAAAGTATCACTCAGAAAGCAGAGACAGTGAGACCCCTTCGACATATTATTTAAACCAGACACAAGGAATACTGGCCTAAATTGAAACAGATATGCAAATCTATAAAAGCATATAGCATTTTCACCTACACACAGACTTATTGATAAACTTTATCTAAGTCGAGATATGAAAGAGGCTTTCATTTATTTTGGCTTGAAAACTACTTACGTTTGATATCATGTCAAAATAAAAAGAACTAGATGAAAAGGCTGATATGTAACAAGGATAAAAGGAAATAAAAAATTAGGAGAATAGCAAAATCATAAATACACACACACACATATCACACACTTCCAGGGGAGTATGGAAAGGAGGGTGAAACTTCCCAAAGAAGCTTTCAACCAAGACCAGAGGGATAATTAGCAAGTTCATCAGTCCAGAAAGACAGCTACATACAGTTTGTGCTCATTAGTCGGAAGTTGCCATCTTGTCTTCAAAAAGATGGCTTTAACTATTCCATTTTGCAGTGATCAATAAACGCACCAACTGGTTCATATCGTATTCCTCTGACAAAGATGAACACCAGTCTAATTTGCAAATCAGCCTAGAACATCAGTAAGTCAAACTTGATCACATTCAAGTGGAACAGACAAACCTCTTCTAGCTTTGTTTAGCTGTAACTACTTAAATGAAATATTTACTATCGTGTCTGCAGACTAATTAGAAAGCTTTCTCCTCCGTTCAGTAGTCAACAGACTGTTAAAATGAAGATGATGTAGCTTCGTCTGAGTGCTCCACCACCCTACTACTGCAGTGGGGTGAGACTCCATGGACTCTAGGAGAGATGAGATTTCCTGTCAGTCCTTAAAGCGCCTCGGAAAAAAACATTGGCAACTTTCCCTGATGTGATGAATACAAAGGAATTTTGGGCACGCAATATTCCAGCCTCCCTTGTTTCTTTCATCCACTGCTGCAAATCACAGGCATTCTGTGGGACAAAATTCTCTATGGAGATACTACAGAAAAATGACATTGGGTGTAAACCCACATTTTAAACCTATTAGGAAAACCTCCATGTGGCAAGTTTAGAGGGATGCTGGGTACAATACATTTTGACATTCCATGGGTCTTCTGCACCAATTTAACCGAAGACCCTTCCTGGCCTTCAGCTGTTTTCAGCCCCCTCCAGTGCAGCCAGGCTTTCTACTTTCGCTACAGATTTCAGCAGAATAACTTTCCTCCTTTTGCCAATGTCTATTCAAAATTGCTCTTCAGCTTCATTTGCAAACCACAGACTACTGCTGTGTCTTCCTTGTTTCTTTTTGTTTCTATCATAAAGACAGGATTATAAAAACACAATTAAAGCAGCAGCAATATTATAAGAATTTGAAGATACAGGCTCCATTAAGTCTTACATGTACAAACATTTTCATTAATGAAAATAGGTTTCAGAACAATTCTGCTCATTTTCTGTTAATTGCTGGCTAATGGGGTCTCTTGGTGTGTCACTGTGTGTGTTCTGAGGTTTCTTTCTAAGGAAAAGATAATATAATATTCTGAATTATCTTAGATAAGCTCTCAGGACCGACAGTAAGAGATACCTTCTCATGGTAGTGTCTGACTTTTTGCAGTTGAGTGATTTGAACAAGTGCCATGAAAACTCTCATTTAGTCCCATTATTTACCACCAATTTTATAGCCAATTTCAATGCCTATTACAGCTCTCTAGTACTTTACCACAGTATAGACATTGTTCTTAGAA
>NW_008824983.1:705221-719754 GCF_000699105.1 Pygoscelis adeliae
GTAAAGGTCACTAAGTGAGCAGAATAAGGGAATTCACCGAAGACTTATTGCAATGATTAAATACTTATCATCCAGTCAGATATACTCTGCAAACATCTTACTAAGGCTTAATTCTAACAACCTTGCTCAAGCTTACCTAACCACAAGCTTTTTCTTATGTACAAATACAAAACATTTTTGTACCTGAAAGAAGGACTGACAAAGTAACCAGCATTTTTAAAGCACTTCTCGATATTGCTATTGTTTAAATGATACTCTGCTAATTGCATTGCTCTTAGCTTGAATCCCATGCTTCAGAAGAAACTGAGTAAAGAAGAATTTGCAGTGGTTCAGTTTTGGAGATGTGCAATGATCCTGTATATTCTCTGCTAGTAATGTACAAGATGGCAATATCATTATAAACCTGCTAGTGACCGTTTCAACAGTTGCGCTCTATGAAATGCCACTATCTATACACTTGTTTTGATAAATCTGGGTAATCGATACCCAGAGGGTCAAAACAGTTCCTGACCCTCCGGATGGTTAGACTGAAAGACTCTCAGTGGTACAGTCTGAATATGCCATCATTATTTTAGTCTCTTACAATCACTTAAGCAAAAAGAAAAAGGGATTATTTTTTTTTCCCAGAGAAAAGTCTCCCCTTTTGTAATCATATTGGCTTTTAATCAAGAAACCATAATTTTGATGCTTTAAAGGCAGAGACAATCAATTCTACCGCTTCTGACACAACCTATTTGGAATTCAGAATGACAAGGAAGGCAATTAACTGACATTTTTCTACATAATAATATAAGTTAGGGCTCTAAGGCTTTGTCTACACTAGGGAAATTTAGACGAGTTTCTCACTGTTGCTGACACTGGCTTGGCCAAGGCACTGTTAGGAATATGCAAGGTCTAATGCAGGCAAACTCACCAGCCTCAAAAATTGCTGTCAGCAATTAAGACTTTCTTGGAACAGAGCAGGAATAGCATTCACAGGTATGAATATCTCTACACAAGTAATCCAAAACCTCATGGGTAAGACTCACTCCCTCTTCAAAGCAAATTTATAACAAGCCTATTGTTTAACCAAAAATATTCCCAAATAATGTCACCATCCATCCTTAATTCTTTTACTTTGTTAAAGCCTCCATTTCTTTAAAATATATTTTTACTTTGAATAGTCTACTCCTGAAATATTTCTTAAAATTAAGAATTCTTTAAAATGTTACTTTCGAATAAAACCAGGAAGTTGAATGCTTGAATTATTTTCTGAGAATGTCATTTTTATCAGCATTTCTGCAGAATAAACCCTAAAAGATGCTTTATAATATGACTTCCTCACAACATGAATCTGATTCTTTGGTGCCTGTCATCACACTTGCACAATATTTAAAAGCTACTCCTCCACCTGAACAGTGCTTTTAAACGAAAGTTTTTCTATTTAAAAAATAAATCATTAAAACATTGCTGGAAGGAATATGGTTACAAATGAGGATATTGGCAGAAATCCAATGTTATTGGGAAGGTAGGATATTCACACTAGTCCCGCTGCCAGTGGTGATTAATTAAAAGCCGTTAGATACCTGAAGCCCTAACCGTTCATTTAATATGATTCCCATTGCAGGAATGACCTGCTTTCACTGACAAGATATTTATGCAGGGGGAAAAAAAAAAAGAAAATCATGATAGCAAAGCTCAAAGACACAAAGATATAAATGTTCATGTTTTATTTACAGTCCCAGCTTTTAGTCTGGTGGTTTGCGTATCAGGAGAGGTGATATCTGTCTCCACAGTATAGTTAATCAAGAAATCCACACAAATCAGATGGCAGAACTGCAGAGATCTGAGGCTAAAACCCCTGTGTCTATGGAGGAACAGAGAGGTAATGGAGGAGCAAACGAATGCGGAGAATGTGGAAGATGGCAATGGAAAAGATGGAGGAATGATGAAAATGCCAAGAGCAAAAAAAAAACTCCAACCCTTCACAAGTTTATCTGTTGGTGTTACAGATTTTGTTTGCAGCAGATGCTTCAATTTCCTTGTGAACAGTGCAGAATTTGGCAATTATGAATGAAAGACATCTTCCCATAGGCATGAAGGATTTAAAATTATTTGCAATTTTTACATTTGTCTGAAGAAGTTTGAATCCTAAATTATACAAGAGAACAGCCTCAACAAAGTCCAGTTCCTATGATATGCACATGGAGAGGTGAATCTTTCCCCCGTCAGTCACACATCCTGCTGACACCTGCTCTCCAGATGTTGGATGAGCACCACGTTGCATACTAAATAACTATCATATTCCCAATGAATATATTTTCACATACATAACACAAAATTAGATGTTGAGATCTTTCTATATAACTGACATAAATTTAGGATTAATAAGACACCATCTTTAGTGAGGCAAGCCTATACAATCATCAGATTACACTGAAGTCAAACTAGAATCAAGAAAAACAACCCCAAAACACCCATCTTACAGCCTGTGTGCTAAGGAAAAGCTAATAGGTGCCATAGGAACATAGTGCTGATTTTTCTCTCTCTAAAATAATCTGTGATGCTCTATAAAACCAGTATGTAGTTCTACTTTATATAAAACTGATAATATGAACCACAAGGAGCAATCTAGGTATTAGGACAGCGCACCCGCCCCCACCTCCCCAGCTATATGTAAAAATAAAGCACATCATCAGTGGTGGTGTGTTTTTTGGCTCTTGGGTCAGCGAATCTGTGTTTCTAGCAATCAGGTTGTGAACGCATACAGTTGAGCTACACAAAGATTCAAAATTCAAGTAACAAGAAGTCAACCAAAGATCACATTTGTGGGAATTCATACTGTTTTATATACCTACCCTTGAACAAAGTCTCTTATTTTCAGCTGTTTAACTACATTAAAAAGAAAATCAAAACAAATCAAAACAGGACTCTCTTCAGTCTGTGAAGTGAGCCACTAAAAATGGTTCATTAGTCAGAACCAAACCCAGATTATGTGAATCAGACATTTTTTACTTACTTTGTTACGTACTGCTTTGCCAATTATGTATTAATTTGGTTAATATAATATGATCTTAGCTTCTTTCTGCAAATCTTTGGAAGTGACCTGAATAGGCACTACATGTATATGGTCTTTAAAGATCAGGCAAAGGGAGCAAAGGATAACTTCAGTTGTGCGTAACATGAAATAAGTTCAATACAGCACACTGGTAAAGAGTTCACAGCTGCACATTTACTCTACTTACTTATGTAGATAATCTTGTTTCTAGAACAAGAATACAATTGCTACTCCACTTTAAAAGCACATTTTACCTTGATTCAAATTTTCACTCATGGAGGCAAGCTAAAAAATGCTTTGAGTTAGCACAACAAATTTTGGATTAAACTTTCTCAGACTGTCACTTGTATCCCCACAAAGATGAGTTCAAATTGTAGACAAGGGTTCCTAAGTATTCAATGCTTATTAATCAGATTGTCTCAAGACAAGTTCTTTCTCAAAGTAGTGCCAGTATGAAACAGATAAATAAAATATTAGATAAACTATTATCTCACACAAAGTGAGACAGTCCTCTAAGGCCACACTGCAAGTAATTAAATTGTTTACCTTAACTATTTTCAACTATATCACTACTAGTTTAATACCTGTTATGTGATATTCATTTAGTAAAAACCTTAATGTCCTCTCCTTTAGAGAATACCAGCCAGAGAGACCTACTGTCATTTGATTTGCATGAGAATTTTGGAGAGGAAGGTCTTGTTAAAACCCTTCAGCACATGCACACTGAAGTCCCACAGGGCTACAGTGTGCTCCTTCTCCCCCAGCCTTGTCTTTGACAGGGAGAAAGGATGACATGAGGGTTCACCGACTCTGGTGTTTCGCTTGCCCTTCTTAGCATCCTGCATATATGTCTTGGGACCATCCCGAACTGACAAGGCTTGAAGACTTCCAGTCTGAGACGAAGACCCTGCTCTCCCTGCCCTGAAACAACTGGTAGATGGCACTTGAGAAAAAAATGCAATGGCCTTTTAGTTAAGGCGCTGGGTGGACTCGGGAAAACTGGATTCAATTCCTGGCTTCGCAATGGATCTTCTTCATGACCCTGGGCATACCTGTGCCTTGGTACAAAACCTCCTGCCCCAGGCAAAACTGTTTTGAGACTGTATCTGTTAATATTTGACAGACGCTGTGCTAGGGCTCTACTTCAATGGGTACACAGTGTGGGAAGCAGGTCAGAGCTCAGGATGATGTTTGAGAGTAGAGCTATATATCATGACAATGAACCGCAGTTTCTATCTTCTTTCACATCATCTTTTATACCTTGTGCAATCACTTCACGTGTTTAGTATTTCTATTACTAGTATTACATGTCTCTTTGCACAAAATTTGTCCCTGACATTATAGAAGATAAAGCTATCACAGTTTTATTGATTGAGCAGAGACATCTACATATGTTTTCCATTACTATTATGCCATGGAGGTTGAGGAACTGACATATTTAACTAAGAATAGAAATTTAACTAAGAAATGGAGAAATACAGAAAAAGAAAACAGGGAGACAAGATGACTCAGCCAAACCTGCAGCCCTGTAGATTTCTAAATATCCTATAATCTTTAAAGTTTCTGTGACAGAACCGAGCTCTCCGGCTATCACGTCAGTATTTTAACTTGAACATGACCCTTGGCAGAATGCATTCAACATACTGGAGCTACATGTATCACATTGAAACGTATCATGCAGACATTAATATGCAGATGCAGGAAGAAAATACACCTTCATTTTGACAAGGAAACACAAAACTTTTGGTAGTATGCAGAAAAGCACACTAAGCAATGACTAATGAGCATTTGTCTGTGAAGGGGCTTCTAGTGGTAGAATGAGGCCTCCATGACTAATTAGCAAATATTAATCTGCTTTAATTAATCAACCTTAAGAAAAATTATTATATAAAATAATGGCTTAGCAAAATTAAAGCAAATACTACCTGCAGACCGTACAAAAGATTTTTTGGTAATCATATGCTGCTGACAATTCATCAGATTTAACAAGGTAGAGCGAAAGAAGAACTGACCTCCCGAGGACAGATGATTCTCTTGGGACGTGGTGCCTCTTGTTGCAATTGATACACTGTCAAACACAAAAATGTACAGATCATTAGAAAATGGCAACATACACAAACTTTTATTCAGATGAGTCTTTTTAGCCAGAGGCTGCAGAGAAAAATGCAAATGTAAAGAAAAGGACAGCAAATGGAGGAATTTCAGTGTATGTAAGTCATTTATATGATAATTGATTGTTGACCTGCAAACTAACTAAAGTGATAACTGGTTTAACTTTTAGAAGTATTATCTCCTTTTGTACTTGTTATTACATTTCTATACCAGGGAAGACTAGCTAGAAAGAATTATTAGGTGTAACTCAGGATAAAATCTCACTTTTGCATATACCATGCTGAACAACTCAAGAACAGATTGCTTACCAGTAACACCAGCGGTTTTTTGGATAGGCCAAGAAAAAGTTCAGCACGTTTGAAAGGGTTCACCACAATCTCATAATTTATTTCAAGGTTTGCTGGCAATTACTGACGAGCAAGCAAACATTCCTTTCAGAGCAATTATGCCCTATTCAAATGGCCCTGGATCAATTTTGCGAATCTTCTGAGGGCTGGAGGAGAGAGACCTGAGGCTAGGGGTAGTCGCTGAACCCTGGCCCTCAGCCTCTTCACTGCGTGTATTTAATGAGATCCTCTCCTTCCTTTCCACTCCAGAGTCATGAGAAGAAGCTGACATGCAATGACAGTAATCAATTCCAGCACAGACAGACTGTCTCTCCGTAACTCCAATAAAAAACCCAGAGGTTTGGATTGCCTCCCTCGAGAAAGGCCTTCTGTATGCTGACCTTCTCGTATTTGGAAAGATCATGTCGTGTCTATGAATTTTTTTAAAAGTCCGAGTTTCTAGGACAGGGCTCTTCATAATGCTTGTGAAGCTCAGAATTATGCCACGAAAGGCGGTAGGTTATGGGAGGAATATAAATGCCTGTAGGTTTGATAAACACAGAAGCCCTGTTGCAGAAAGTGAATTGAAATGGTAGGTGTTACTCTTCAGCACCTTCTCCCACCTTCTGCACCTTCTCTTTAAATGGGGCTAGGAGTGATGAGATCTGAGAAGTGGGGAAGTCCTCGGCTTGCACCCAAGTTTGTCACTCAGGGGATGTGAAAGCTTTGGGGGCTTCTGTTCTCTGCTAATGTCAAAGTGGAAAAAAACATAACCTCTCCTTTTCCCAACCCAACCTTCATCCCTGGTTCCTCGGAGTGGCACAGAAAGAGAGTTCATGATTTCTTATATTCCCTATCAGTTTTAATGCATATGGATGTGATCCAGCTCTGAATTTGTACTGAGGCTTTGGATTTAACCTGCATCATTCAGCACTGCCAGATCTCCCACTACTTTTGCACAAGATTCATGATAACTTGTGGTCTTTCTTACCTCTTGCAATTGTGTGACTAAGATTCAAGGCCTTCCTTTTAATCTTCTGTGATCAAATGACTTGTGTATCCAAAATAATTGCCGAGCAAATCATGAAAATTTTGCTTCAAAAATCACAGATTGTTTTCAAAAACTCTGATTATTCTGGAGCCTAATATCATGATTTTAGAGTCCATTTCTGAATGCCTGAAATCATTGTAACCATTGATTCAGCAAGTTACTCATGCTTAATACTAAACATATCCAAGAGGAAAATAGTAACTTTTTTCTTCCCCCATACATTTTCAGTAGAGAGAAGGAACTCTAAGGATTCAAAATATTGCAAGAATATGATCACTTCCCATTTAAAGGAAAAGATCTATTTCCCCAATTTATTAATTTCAATTTTAATTGAAAAATCATACTTCATAGAAATCCTATTTTTCAATAACCAAACCTGTTAAATATTAACTGACATAGCAAATTAAGCTAGTGGAACTGTTTCTAAGATAACCTTGATAGCTGTGGTGCAAAACAAGTTGGTCTGAAGAACACACAGGAAGCCTATCTTGTGATGTGCTGCATTTATAAGAAATGAGAAAAGCAAAGAGCTCTCTGAAATGACCTAAAGGATCTCTGAGGCTGATAGTACTGGAGAAGGAAGGGTGGAGAGAAGAGTCAGCATTTCACAAAACAAAGGAAGGAATGACTAACAGGAGAGGGCAGATATATGGAAGACTTGAAAGCAAACACAAAAAACTGGATGCTGATAGGATGCAGTGGGATGAATCAGTGCAGGGATTTATGATGAATGCAAGGAAGACAAATCATCTTAACAACAGTATTTTGAATAGACTGGAAAAGGTTGCTGTCATTCTCAGAGAGGCACGGGTAATTAATCTGCACAATAATCTGAACTGAGAAAGATATCTGATTTAGGAATACATCAGAGGAAAATGTAGAAGGATTATTACTACACAAATAAATAATAATAATAATAATAATAATAATTAAAAAAATATATGCTGCCTTAAACGTGCAGGATGAGAAAATGGCCCCAAATAACAAGCATGATTGAGATCATGAATGGTGGTAATCACAGAAAACATCATGAATGGGAAATGATTTCCTGGGAAAGATAAAGAATTCAGATTTGGCCATATTAGCTTTAAATTGAAAGACATTAAACTGACAGAAAGACAACCCAGTGAAACTACCGGAGAGAGATGCAGAACCATTAGATGGAGGGAGAGAAGACAGATCGGGAACAGAAAGGACGGACTGAGAACCACCAGTGGCATCGTTGTAAGGGACGCCAAGCAGTTCAACGGGAGACAAACAACACAGAAGAGACAGAGAGGCACACAGCTGCCAAGGATACCCAGAAAAGACACACAGCAAGGCAAGGGTGGAGGATGTAAAACAACAGTGAAAGTGCAGTTAAGTGAAAAACTAGGAAAAGGCAGTATCTCACAGACTAAGGTATTAAGAAGCAAAGCAAGTGTGACCATACCAAAAGCTGTGTTCTTCTCCGGAAAGGTTCTCTCCTGTTTCTGCTTGAAATGATTGCTATATGAAAGCCTGCTAATGGGCTATGAATACAAGTGCAATATTATGGCTAAGGTGACTTGAGAAAAATGTGCCCTACAGCTAAGTTCCAATGAGTGTAGACACCTCATTAAATGACCTCATTTTCAGAAGTGCTGAACATCCTGCCCAATTTCATTATATACTTTTTCCAAAGTGCTGGGCACTCACACTCTGGCTGACATTGCTGAGACCCCAGCAGAGTCCAGGGGATGGTCAGAAGTTCAGAAAGCACGTGCCCCTCGCTTGCCCGAATGACAAACAAGCGTTGCCTTTCTGCCTCATTTTCCCCCCTCCACCTCTGAAAATCTTAAAACAGAATCCAATGTATAAGGATATGGTTAACTGAAATAATAGAAAAACACACTTATTTAATACAGTGGTAAGCAGAGATTGACATCTGACCCAGTCTATTCCAGCATTTAGAACTGGCAGGCAGGTTAGAGACAAACCCACTGCGATCATAAAGAAGATGACACTTGAACATAATGATGCATTATTATTTTAGCACTGAGAAAATTAACCCTATAAGAAGTCAACTGCATGCAAAAAGAAAATGTATTATTACTGCTTAGAGAACAGCATCAGCCTTGGAGTAGCTTTTTGTTCAGCATCAGATGCAAATGAAATGCACAGTAATAATAAACACTAAATATTAGACCAAAATGCAGCACTGTAATAGAAAAATAGGGTAGCTTTTAACTGGCCCTTGAACATCTTTATCAGTTTCATAATTCAGACAGTATTCTGAATAATAATCGTAAGTATCATAATCACCTGGGAACTTATAAAGTTAACAAAACTTTAATTTATTATTGAATTTCTAGGGGAACTTTTCTTTGAGATGTAAGATCTCCCAGTTAGAATATATAACTATATTAAGTTAGAATAAATATCTCTCTTTTATTCCTGCTAGAGGACGAGTCTTGTCTCATGGCATGAATAAGGGAAGTTCTACAATATGTTTTAGAAAGGACTGTCTAATTCCGAAATCTGATCTAGGAAACAAAGGGATGACATGCAAAAATCAACGCTTACTCCTTTTCTGCCAGGGAAGAAGGACTATCACCAATTTCTTCATACTTTTTTCATTCTGCAGTGTGTCAGGAACTCAAGCTTTCTCCTTTAACTCACCTATGACTAGTGTTCAGTGATGCTCCATCGGAGACGAAAAATTCCTATCATTGCTTTTATAAAGCAGCAAAGAAACATACTGCCTTCTCTCTGAGAATGTTTCATAGAGTTCCTTAGTTTTACCTCCTCGGCCTCATCTCAGTCAGGCATTTATCCACATGCTGAGCTTGAACAATATGAGCTGTCCTATTTCTGTGGGGATTACTCACATGCTTAATTAGGAACCTAAGTGCCTGGCTGAAATAAAGCCTTAATTTCTCACAAAACTGAGTCTCAGACACTGTGCTTATTATTTGATGAAGGGCAGAAGGCAGGGAAACTTTGTGAGGAGATGAAGCATGGCATCAGCTGATGCTCTGCGCCTTGCCACATTGCTTCACACCAGCATACTGATCGTAAATAATGCAAATAAACGTTGAAGTGGCATTGACATTGGACTTGCTTAGCACATGCCAATCTCAACAGTGGCAAAAGGATAAAAAGAGTGTTTTTACATCTCTTTAAAACTCAAGCATGTATGTGCTGTAGCTGGAAGTCAAAAATTACTACGCTGTTTCAGCAGTCAAACAAATTGTCTACTAGTCACATGAGGCAGGTAAGATCATTGGTTCTGCTCTAAGAGGGCAGTGCAGCACAGGAGCAGGTTACCCACAAAGGTGGCAGAGGCTCCATCCCTGAAGCTTTTCAGGAGTTGGCTAGATAAAGCCATGGCTGTTCTGCTCTAGAGCTGACAGTTGTCGTGCTTTGAGTGGGAAGCCGTATCAGAAGTCCCTGCCAACCCACATGTCTGTGATGCTTATCTTCCTTTCGTTCCTGCCTCAGTGATGGTAAAAAGGCAAAATGCAATTTCGTATAATATTCCTAACACACAGCAGACTACAAAAGAAATCTGTTATTGGACATTTATTTGTTAATCTGTTACTCAGGTATAAACGCAATCAAATCCACTGCCTAGAGACCGCTGGCTGCTAGTAACTTCCCAGATTTTTTCCCCAAGTCCCTCCCTGGTAATACAAAATTATTCTTGCCATCTATTTTATTCTCTGTGTCCCAGGGCTATCAGAAAAAGTCTGAAAAACCTTCTAATCTGTGAAACCTATGTACCTTCTAACAATTCTTCATAAGCAAGTAAGGATCTTCTGCATTAGAAGTGTCCATCTTTTCCAAATACGGCTGAGACAACCTTGTACATGATGCCGAAGAGTAAGGCTTGGATTCTGAAAGCTGTTCCACTTTGATCAGCATTTGCCCAGGGATCTGTGCAATACTGTTTATTTGAATACTTTGCCTGCATAAACAGGAAAATCTGCCTTTGTTGAGAAGCTAGAAGGATTGAAGCCTTGATCATGATGTCAATAAAAGGCAACATAGTGCACCTAAATTTATCCAGGACTTAAAAAAGAAATCAGAACTTTATGCAAAGTATCTTGATAGTATGTTAGCAAACTTTAAAAGTTACTAGCTAAAATACACTGAGAAAAATTGTTAAATAGGCAGTAAACACAAACTGCTAAGAGTGAAATACATACACTAAGTTAAAACTGTGATGAGACAGGACAGTAGATTGCATCATAGACTAATGCTATCGTTGGACATAACCTCTATAATTAATTTACCAGATTGGGATTTTTCTAGCAGAGTGAAGAAGTATACATTACCTAACATTGCAATGAAAAAACGTATGTCTGTGGCTAAGCAGTCTCAGCAGTAAACCTCTGTAATCTTAAACTATTTTCTGCATTTTGCAGCTGCGTAACTTTTTTCAAGGTCATTCATGCATGGGGTTCAGATGCTGAGGCCATACTTTGTCATTAGCACAATACTGGCATCCTACATATATCTGAATAGGAAATTATATATTCATATTCTATTAGTTCATTCTGGTTTTTTTTAATTTTAAAAAAAGTTTCCTTGGACTATGTACAAGCTATCAGGCAAAAGTAACCAAAGTTTTTCACTGCACGCAGTGATCTGTCTGCTGCACCAGTGGGGCAACTAAGAGAAGGTAAGTAAAGGCATGTGCTTATTCCCTGACTTTTTAATGAAAACTTCCTGCAAAAAAGGAAACATCTGTCATTTTGAATCCTGGTCTTGTCAGAGTCAATGGGAGCTTTTCCATTGATTTTGACTAAGCCAGGTTCCTCTTCTAAAAATCCTGCTCAAGTGTCTGCTTCTTTCCAAGTACCCAGCAAAGTACGCTGGAATAGTCCAACTCAAATCAATACACTCTTGCTGACTTTTAAGGATGTTTTTCTTATACATTCAAAATACTGCAACAAAAAAAAAGAAGTCTCTAGAAAACAGTGTTCTGAGAAGCAATTTTTGTAATTTAATGGCATTCTCAAATTTTGGTTGAAAAAATCCCAGTCCACTCTGAGGCAGAATGTCATTCTCAGGTAACATAGAGGTGATGTCTTTGAAGTCAGCAAGGCGGTTTAATGTGCATATAAGTGAAGGCAACAAGTTTATTCCAGTCTTTAAAATTATACATGCACACGCATGTAACTACTGTGATCCTTGTCTTTTTGTAGTTCCACTTTGGTAATGGCACTGTACTGAATTTGAAGTTGCCACAATAAAAGAGACGACTTTTGCTTAGTATAGTTCTGTATCTGATAACAGCAAAAAAAAAGCCCCTCCGCACCCAAAGCTACAGTTTCATTAAAGATCCAGTAAGGGTTTAAAAGAAAAATATCAAATTTAAAGGCCATCTTTAATAAGGTTTTTAAAAGCCAATATTTTGTCTTAGATCTATGCTACTTTATTAGAAAATACATTTGGAACAAAGCAAGAAGATCATAAAATATGCACTTCTGCACTGCACTCTATGTAAATGATTTTTCTAAAGGCAGACAGGAAGGTTCAAAGAACTGATAACGGTGTCTCCAACTTCTAAACCACCACTTCAAAAATCAGCTTCTATTGCTAAGGATCAAAAAATATTATTATCTTAAAGTGATTTGGTGACCCATATAAAAAAACAAGTATACTCAAGCCTGACCTTTAGTAAACACATGAAGCATTAACCTCTACCTCTGGAATCCTTCCTGAAAATCTCAGCAGGGAAACCATGAAACCCAGGATTTGCACACTTTCAAGGCAACCCAGAGAGTCTGGCACTCATAACTCTGCTGCACTTGCTCCACGGAAAACCAGAGAAGTTCAGGTTTCGCTGCTGTCCCATACAGTAATTTCTACAAGTATCTAGTACATTTATGTGTTTCTTCTAAACAAAGAAAGGGAAAAGACCGAACAGTGACACCCTGGTAAGGTACTAGGATTATTCAAATTTCTGGTATACTCACAGTATGATTTCCATATTGGAGGCTGGTATTCTTCAGCATCTAAAATAGAAATAAAAAGGGGGAAAGAAATCAGTCAATTGGCCACTGGGTCAAACTGTCGGCATGCATTTTTCTGCTGAGAGACCTCAGCTTGTCAGCAAAATTCACATTTCTTTCCCAAGACAGATGCTAGCTCATTTACAGTACAGTTTCCTATGTGAGAGAAGAATATAAATGTCAACCACTTGTGGAACCAACGTGCTTTTTCCAAATTATTCAAATGTAACAGGAATTAATTTCTTACCAATTTGCATATAGTTTCCCAACTCACCAGTATTTTTAAAATAATTAACTAGACTGGTAACTACATTCTTTATTTACTTTCCTTGGCATGATAAACAGACAAATCACTACTGGTTTTCAATCAGGTTTCCAACCCCACTATTAAGATTTTAGAATGAGCATTGATGAATAATACACGCCTTCGCTAAAAAGATGCACAGCTCAGGCTGGACTCTGATGCACAGTCCCGACAGTTCCAACAACGAGATTCAATTACACTTCTTGAACCCACTAGAATATGTAATTGGCATATTTTCCAGAAACTGCATCAGCAAAAATAATAATAAAAAGTTAGAAAAAGGAAAGACTGCAAAGCCTGCAACTGGAAATAGACAATTATTGCCCTTCTCAACTGAAAGGGCACAAAAAGAGTTGGTATCTTCTCTTAATGCAAGAGTTACACAATGCTGCTGGGCAAATTTTTGGCAGGGGGAGCAGAGCTTCTGTCTTTAAAAGTGTTAAGTTTGTCGAGTCTGAGCTAAAAAAACCCCTGTTTTAAGAGCCCAGTGAGCAAAAGGCTCTCCAGGCTGGGAGGCAGACTGGTGCGACTGGAGGGCACAGCGAGTGTGCAGTCCCACTCCACAGGGAGGTTTCCAGCTCTCTGCGATAAAGGCTGTTGCTTCAACCACCAGAAATCCCAGCAGAGGCCAAGCTTGAGCGGTAGGAGTTAAGTAAGTTATCGGCCACAAAGGGTGGGGTACTGGGTACTACTTTGGCTCTAAACTGCCATGTTGCCAAACACTTTGAAGAGTCATTTACAGGGGGTATGTCATTAACCTCCTAATACTGTGCAAGTTAATGAAGGTGTTTGGTATTTACTAAACTTCTACTTAAGTTATGCTAATGTAATTCAATTATAGCTGCAGAGCTCATGCTCCCTGTCTATTTATATACACACAACCACTTTAAATATATCCCTGCAAAAGTTTGTTTACTAGGAATGTTAATCATTAACTACCATCTGCCACTTTTAACTCTATTGTTTTAAAAAAGGATAACTCTAGCAATGATCGCAGTTACTGCATGGAATAATACCCTGCAACAATTTGCAGATATATTGCTCGGGAAACCCATTCAATTCCAGTTTCAACTGTATCCACTTCACAAGTTTGGCAAAATTTAAAATGCTACCAGACTGACAGAGTTATACCGTGCTGTGGCAATCCAAGAGTAATTAGCTTGCAAGTTCATTATACAGAAGGATTATTTTAAATTATATGAAGCTATTCATGAGACCAGTGAAATTTATTCATGCAAGAGCTAATTTTTTCTCCCCTCACATTATAATGGCAATATATTACTCTTTTTTTTCCTATACATCTGTTGTTCCACATACAGTTTACCGTAACACCATAATATTGTATATTAAATTCCTCTGTCATAATTCTGCACTAAAATGCAAGAGCATTTCTGAATTTGCTTGTTCACGTAATGTATTTTTCCAATAGGAGAAACATTGACATAATGCAAATATCTGATTATCTATACTTGTGACTTCAGAAAAGGAAATAATAGTGGGAGAAACAATGAAAAACTGACGAGTATCAGTTGTTGCTTTAGTCTTCCAAATTAATTAGAAAGAGTACAGTAAATTGAACAGTGAAAGCTGATCTACAAGTGGCCATAAAGTGCTTCATTAGCTTGAGACAGACCGATGGCATGGAAACACTGCAGCCTAGGTGAAGAACAATCCTTCAGGAGATAGTCATAAAACAAAACTCCCAATGATTACGTTAGATTT
>NW_008824983.1:719772-785973 GCF_000699105.1 Pygoscelis adeliae
AGTGGACAGAACCATTCCTCAATAGCTAAAATAATTCTTAAGGGCAGCACACTCGGCGGAAAACCATGGGTCACCGGCTCCACATTCGCCCTTACAAGGCACTGCAACATCCTCTGTGATCCCTTCAGCTGATAACACGTCCCTAAATCACAGGGAACAAAACTCCATAGAGGCGATAGTATTAATACTGTTTATTGTCAAGCTATCATGCATGACATTTGATGGCATCCATTTGTAGGGAAATTAGTTTAAACACAACCTGGAGACAGAAGTCATGCTTAAGGATCAGGGAGATGCTTAATGGAGCCCAGATATAGACTCTTGCTCCCTTTGTGGAAGGAGGCCACTGGGCCCCTGTCCAGATGTGGGCCACGTACAGCCAAATATGCCATTCTACACGGCTGTCGGCGTGGAAATTAGCCTTAGGACAGCAATTACCATGTCTGAATCACCAGAGAAATACATTGACTCTCCTCCTTGTATGACACAATCTTAGGACTCCCATCCTGGATGACTAGATTAGACTAAACTTCAGCTCTTCTTAAGTCAGGGTTCAAATGAGATAAATCCTACCTGAGCAGACTGGATTATTACTATTTGCCCTTTTTTGAGATTTCTGTTCTGCTTCTTTTTTTATTAGTCCTCTTTTATAATAAGGTAGCTCTACTCCTTAAATCGTGCTCCACTCTCCATCACTAGACAACACAGCAGGCTCACAGAAGTTGCCAATAATAGTTTGGGTGGTTGGCTCAATTACTCAACTCCCACAGCTTCTGCCTTCACTTCTGGTAATGGTCTCAGCAAGGACCACAAACCTCAGTTTTGAGCCACTTAGCAAAAATCAATCAATCAATCAATCAATCAGACTTGGCACAAATGACAAGTGCCCCATATTGAGCTCTCATTAAATGATATTCCTAACTTTGATCATAATGCCTCTCACAACCCTCCCTGAAGGCAGGGAAAAAGGATTCACTGATGTATTCTTAGGTGACAAGACAGGATCTCTCCTATTGCTGTTTTCTTGAAGGGTTCACACTTTCAGGTGACTTCTTGTCTAAATTCAGAAACTGAGCCAGCTAAGGTTGAAAGCTGTTGGTCACAGGAGAAACTCGGAGCACAAGATGAGTATCAGTTCTAAAAAACTCAAAAAAATGTCACAGGGCCAGCTATGATACACCTTTCTGAATCTAGAGAGACTCACTGTAAAAGAATTACAGAATGCCCAGTTTAGGTCTTTTTTATTATTTCAAGTCTTACCAATACTGTATCAGAAATGACCTTAGCAAAACCAGAAAAGCTAAGGAGTACTCACTGGAAAGACCAGAACTGGCAAAAAAAGCATGAGAGCCTTCCCCGAATAATATTACAGGTGATACTGTTAGCGAAAAGCTTTGAAACATATATACCAGTTGAGAAGGTTAATATTTATTAGACTTAAAAAAGTAACTAGAAGTTAGTTATACGCTAAACAGAAAGGCAAAAGGAATGGCACGTGCTGACTCCTGGAGAATATTACAGCTACCAGAAGGTTTCTCAATGCACGCACAATTGACACAAACAGATGCTGGAGAAACTTGTCAAACCAAAAATGATACTGTGGAACTGGAAAGTGGGAGTAAGGAAAAGCAGGCTAGTTCTTCATTTAATTTGCTTTACTCTTGACGGAGTAGAGAGGATGAAAAGCATCTTAGGAATAAAGTATTTTCATAAAGCTGATGGAGCACTGTAAGTGTAAAAAGCTGAGTAAGTGTAAAAAGACTACAGTAAAGGGAGTACTGAAAAGTTGGCAAAGCTTTAAGCAGACAGATAAAAAGTAAAACTACGTAAGATTTTTCTCTTTGCAGAAACATGAAGACAGAAGACAGTATTTCTGTAAATGATGGGTGGTAAACAGTTAATACATTACTCAGAGCCATTCTTAAGCAATTTCTGAGAAATGGGCTTACATTAATTATATAGTAAGTAAAGTTATCCACGGACTTCAAGCCTTGTTCTTCACAATGCCTGGCTCTGTACCAAAGGTGACACCTTTCTGGATGTAGTTGTGAAAGACACTGGAATGACTGAATTGCTTTTTACAACTTCCTTGTACTTTGTGAAGATGACAATGTAATGCCAACGCTATCAGCACTGGGACTGACCTAGCTAAAGCAGGTCTAATAAGATACTGATTAAGCTAAAACTTTGATTCTTCTGACTACCAAGACCGGTAATGCACTGGAAAGAGGAAACTCTGTTTTACAGGAAAGATCACAAATTATGTCACATGAATCAAATACTTCTGACTTATAAGTGGCATTTCTAATTATAAGGGGAACAGTAACAGATGTTCATACTGTAGCTATACGCCATGCCGAGTTCTAGATATTCTAAAAAGTATTAATGATTCCTATGATCATAAAGAGTTATGCAGACTAATAGCAAGACAGCTACCAATGGGTGACCATCATTCTTTGTTAATTTCTTCATAGCCACTATGAAAGAGAAGAAAATTTTTTTTTTTTTTTGCCTTTGTCCTTACTATAGGATTATAAAAAATATACTGCAGTTCACCTTGGAAGAACTGCCTGAGCCTGGATTTTCTGCCACCATTGTCTGAAGTTCAGAATTCCTTTCCAGTAACGACTAATTTTAAAACTATGACCTGCGTGTGCAAGAAAAGACACTTGTGCATGAGGAAGAGCCAATGTGGAAGCCACTGGCTTACTGGCAGTGTGCAGACAAATGATTCACTGGATGAACAAGTCTAGTTACTAATTTTTTCATCTTCTATTGTTATTTTCAGGACCAAGACCAATAATTATTAGTATTTTAATACCTTTTGTATATATCATTTAAAGAGATTTTTCCACAGTTTTACCATATACACTTTAATATTTATAGCTTTGTGTCCAAAAAATTAACATATATTATTAAATACATTTTTCCTATTTTTATATATGTAATTATATCTATAACAATAACATAAAACTGTTGAGTAAAAGGCTACGTGAAAGATGAACAGTGTTTGTCCTCTTTAGGCACATACATTTTTCTTATATTTTTCTTCATACAGCCAGAATTATATTATATAATTGACTATAATGGGGATGGACATCACAGAATGGCTGAGGTTGGAAGGGACCTCTGGAGGTCATCTGGTCCAACCCCCCTACTCAAGCAGGGCCACCTACAGCCAGTTGCCCAGGACTATGTCCAGATGGCTTTTGAATATCTCCAAGGATGGAGACTCCACAACCTCCCTCGGCAACCTGTGTCAGTGCTCGATCACCCTCACAGTCAAAAAGTGTTTCCTGATGTTCAGACGGAGCCTCCTGTGTTTCATTTTTGTGCCCACTGCCTCTGGTCATGTCACTGGGCACCACTGAAAAGAGTCTGGCTCTGTCCTCTTTGCACCCTCCGTTCAGATATTTATACACTTTGATAAGATCCCCCCCAAGCCTTCTCTTCTCCAGGCTGAACATTCCCAGCTCTCTCAGCCTTTCCTCATAGGACAGATGCTCCAATCCCTGCATCACCTTAGTGGCCCTTTATAGGACTCTCTCCAGTATGTCCGTGTCTCTCTTGCCCAGAACTGGAACCAGCACTCCAGGTGTGGCCTCACCAGTGCTGAGCAGAGGGGAAGGATCACCTCCCTCGACTTGCTGGCAATACTCCTCCTAACGCAGCCCAGGATACCATCAGCCTTCTTCGAGGGAAGGGTACATTGCTGGCTCATTTTCAACTTGGTCCACCAGGACCCCCACGTCCTTTTCTGCCAAGCTGTTTTCCAGCTGGGCGGTCCTCAGCACATATTGGTGGATGGAGATTAAAGTGAAAGAGTAATAAGGGGGCTTCTTTAATAAGGTCAGTTCTTCTTCAACATGTAAAACATCACTGCATTATTTAATTTCCACTCTGTGCTTAAAACTTATCAATTATAGAAGCTCATTTTCATTTTATCTGAACCCCTACTGCCTAATCTTGTGGATGGTGAAGGGCTATTTTCATTTATTTTGCCCTCTCACCAATTAATATATACGTATACACAACTATCTCACATTACAGTCATTTTGCAAACTATTTTAAATAGGCACTTTTTTCTATGTTTGATTGTCATTTGTCATACACCTTTGGGCGTTTTGATTACTTCTATTACATACAGTAACTGTCCCTGCGGGCACATCTGACTACACTTTGAGAAAGAACATTCTTATTTTTTAAGTTGCAAATAATCATACTGTCAAATGAGCACCTCTCTTTAACTCCTGAGAAGTCACTGTTCCTTTGAAGAGCAAGATTAATTCTCTTGCAGTTAATAATTAGCGATGTAGCTGTTGAAACATTTCAGCATGTCAAAAGCTCTGTTTAATGTTTCATTCAGAACGCACAGTTGCCCATGGAGAGGCCCGCAGTTGCCAGCTTTATCGCTGAACTTTCTGTCATCGGTACATGGACAGCTAAAATATGGAATGAGACTTCGGCTTTTGTTCTAATGAGACACTTCAACTTTCAGCGTAAGGCACAGAAACAGAAATGATCAAATTGTTTATTTGCAACATAGTTCATAATTGGTGTATTAATTCAGATGATGGGTGCTTCCCACTGTGCTATTCTTTTTGTAAAAAAAATTCAGCAATAGTGTGTAATTTAAAATGTCAAAAAATGCTCACAAAAGGGGTGGAGTTCTCTCTTGCACAGCAATTAGACTGAAACAGTAAGCTTTTAATAAGCACACTATAAATTGACAGCTATTTTATATCTTTTGCTTTTGCCTACCATAAACTTGCTATTAGAAGCCACTGCTGTAAAGGTAGCTCATTTAGTCCATTCTATGAATCAGTCTTTCCAAATTGTGCTCTCTCCTGCTTTTGCTTCAGATTTCAAAACAGTATCTTTCCACTAACAGACAGGTGGTCATTCCGTGGATAGTTGTGTTTAATGCACATGCCTATTTTACTAAAATGCAGATGAGAGATCATGCAAATAGGTAAATTTAATGATTTAGAAGAGTTATCAAGTATCAAATAAAATACAACTGTGAAATAAGTGAATTATTAGGGACCTACTCTAACAGATCACAGGAAATTTGAATTATTTGAATCCACAGCTAAACTTGTAGAACAGAAGCTTAAGGAGCCATCTTCTGCAGTTGGTGAGGTGTGTTCAGCCAGCTACGACCATCCAATTGGAGCAATAACCCATTTAATTAAAAAATCTGCCTTTCTATTCTGCACAGATTTAAAGAGAATTAAAACAGTGAAAATATCATTCAAAATTTGGCAATGGAGAGAAGGAGTAAGTAAGGTTCTCAATAGCAATAGGAGAAGTGTAAAAGGGAAGGGTATTTGTACAACTCTAGTTTTAGAAGTCTCTTTAGGAGACTAGTCTTTCTTAGGGCTACTGCGTGGGGCCCAAGAAATAGAATTAAACAGGCTCTTCCAGAGAGCATATCCAAGAACCAAACAGGGGTTAAGTAAGCTGATGTAAATATTCCCAATGCTTTAAATATTTCCTGGGAAATCTGTAAGATTTAAGAGTGCAGAGGGGTATTCGCACTGCCTAACCTTAGGCAGGTAGGTCCTTTTTAATGCTGAATTACACTGAATCTATTTGACCTTGGATGGTATTTCAGAGCCTCTGTGATTTAGGTGCTTTGAAACATTTTGTTCACAGAGCATCAATGAAGAATTTCCTCATGCAAGTCACTAAAAATTTGTGTCTAAAAACTAGAAAGGTAGACAATGAAAAAAATCACAGAATATCTCCTTCATGCTCGATTGCCAAAAATCTGTTTGAGTTAATGGCTGCCATTAAATTTAATCTGGTCACTAAAAATTACACCCCAATGCTTGTTACCATTCTCTATTTTAATACTAATGCCAGTGTAATTAAAATGTAACACGGTTATTTTCACATTTTCATGTTTTTAATCTATAAACCAGAGGTATCAAGACATTAAAATGGCACAATCATGGCTCTGCCTGACTGAGAGATTGACATTTCTTTGGTAGGAATAAACACATGACATAAGTTAAATCACATCACATTAGCAGACCTCCTATCTTACACAGATATACTTCAGCTTCTAACTAATGGCCAGTTAGCCCCTGGCTAAAAATCAAGACCATATAATCAGTTGGCATATATGAGAATAGCTCCGCTGAAGGAATTTTATCACTGTGCAGAATGTGGCAATGCATTTCCAGTCATTTACTTATTGCATCCTAAACACCCCCCCAACCTTCCAGCCAATGATCCCTGGACTCCGCAAAGCAGTCCAGGCATTGTATGAAAAAGCATGTGACTGAAATAACCGCAATAATGCCAAAAAATGGCATTAAAAGGGTCACTGTGAAGTATTTCAATTAGAGCATTTATGTTGAAGTAGTGTCAGCAAATTCCCTGTTCCAGAAATGCACTCATACATTGACATGATGCCCATTTATCTGGCTTGTCAAAGGAGCCAGCACTTATTAACCTTTAGCAAAATCCAAATCATTGCTTTTGGTAACTCTTATTTTTGACATGTGTCGTTTTATCATCTCCCTAAGCAAGGGCACAGGTGTTTGCTTTTGACTATTCAAGGGTATGAGGTGGTCCTCATCCTGCGGTTGCCTGTGGAGGCTGTTCAACAGTTTTTCAGAGATCATCTTGGTCTTCCCCATCTAGCCCTGCATTTGCCCTTCTCTGGATAGGGAAATGTAAGTATTTTTAAAGGCCGAAACTGCAGACTCAGAATCAAGCGGAAACCTATTAACTCATATCACTCAGGAAAGCCGTGTGATTTAGAGAATTTACGGTGGTAACTGACAAAAATCACAAAATTAGTTGTACTCAGCACAGGGGCTACTTATATGCTAGGAGCTTTACTGAACTCTGCAGCCTAAACACAATTTCAAGGCTCGGACATCAGAGATGAGAACCACTCTGCCATGCAGAGCATGCATAATGATCTGCAGGAGAATAAAAGGCTAGCAAATAATTAGACTTTTCTTTGGCTTCCTTCACAGGTCCTGCAGTATTTGCTGCAATATTTGCTTCTATACATTAAAGCATGAAAACCAGGAAAAACACCACCCACCTGCAAAGCATATTAATCATTCCCACAGTGCTCTGATAAAACTCTGAATAATCAGAGCTCCTAGGATAAGAGGCAATACTGTACCTGTGTACTTTCTCTGTTACACAATCATGACATTTTTCTTTTAATTACAGTCTTTGCTGGATCTAAGCATGTCAATTACATTCAAGGCCAACTGAATTATTATTTTATGCAAAGTTAGTTTCTGGATCTTCAACTTTTTTTTTTTTTAAAGTTTGGATTAATCAACATCAGATCTTAATGAGGCACCCACCTTCTCTTCAAATACGTTGTACAAATGGACAAACACTTCACAGTCTTTTCTGTTATATCATCAGCCACCATTTAACTGCTCCCCTAGTACTGCTGTTCCTACAGTTATTAATTTGGATCTAAATAATAGAGAAATGTTTATGTTCTTAAAATTAGGCTCCATAACAGTAAGTTTATGCTGACAAGATTCTTATGTCTTAGAAAGGTCTATGTAACTACACTTTCCTCCCTGCAATCTTAGCAATAAAAGAGTTATTACCAGTACTTAAAATCACTAGAAAACTATCATGGACTATTTCCTCTCACAAGAATATGGTTTATGCATTGTTCCCTTACTCAGGAGGAATTTTAATTGCCTTCTGGGAGTATGTAATTCTTCCAGGAGCTTTTTACTACAGCCTGGCACTTCTACAGTTGATAACGAGTTCTTACAGTATCATATAGTTGCAAAATACCTTGTATGAAACACTATAAAATTTAGAATACACTTAGGTCTTCCACAATTTTTATCAAACTAACCAACAGGGCTGTGCAGAACATCCCGATGCCTGGGCATGGGTGACAAATTTTGCTTTGCAGCTTTGCAACTCGCAACGTTGACTCCATTTTCCCTCGAGAAACACTGTGGTTAATGGCATGTCATATGAGGCAAACCACATCTCTCTGTAACATTTTAACAGTCAAATTAAAACACATCCAAACCAGTGCTCACAGGACAGATGTACAAGTGCCTCCAGTGGCATTGAGTGGGAGGACAGAATTTAGCCACGCGTGATATATAAAGGAAAATGTGACTGCAGCCTGGCCAATATCCTGATTTCCTGCTTTGCAAATTTTAAAGATGCATATAACGCAAGAATACTGTATTTAAGTGTCTTACAACACATGAAGCTTCTTTATATGTGACAAGTAACTCAAATACAGTGAAAGCAGTAATTCTCACTGTAAAAATGGATTTTGCTTCTGTATAATCAGAGATAGGCCGGTTATTTTTACACAAATAAATTACAAAGGAAACAGAAAGCACGATTTTTCTCAATAACTTTTCTGGAACTGTTTTTCACCCTTGTAGAAATCACAAAGAAAATTTATTTCTTACTCCACTATACCCCACTTATGTTGCAGATACTCTCAGAAGACAGTCAAGCCAGTACTTAAAAGCTCATCCATCAGATCTTTCATCATAAAATCAGTACAGTAAGAAAAAATATCCTCTTCCTTGGAGCTATTTTTAAAGATACACACAGGTGCCACCATTTTGAACAAAACCTCTAACTCATTCCACTAAAACACTTTGTGTAAGGTCAATTAATTATGAATAAAGCTATGGTTTTGGCACAATAATATTTACCATATTTCATGGCAGAGGTGCAGGGAACATCAAAAGCTTAGCAAATATATATGCTACAAGCTTCCAGCAGTTAAATAATAACCAATATTCAATACAATACCAGTAAGCAAGTACACTTTCTACTGTGATTTCTACTCCGAATGATAAAGTTTAGATGTCAAATATCCTATTTTTTTTCTTCTGTGGGCCAAAATCAGCAGCTGATCTTTATGACACAGCACAGGCTCCCCTTTACACAGCAAATGAGTCAGAATTTCAATAGCTATGGACACAAAAAAGATGCTTTCCATCAGTTGCTTCCTAGTAATGAAAAGGAGAGCTTTGTTCCTCTGATAACCTACCAGTCTTCATCTAACAAAATGAGGTTCACATTCAAGTATTTTTTGACTCCCAAAGAACGATCGTGTGTCTACACGCTCAGAGACTCAGAACTGTCAGCACAGTTAGACTAATGTTACTCCAGAGCACAGAGAGGGGAGAACAAAACAAATTCATGCCTTTCCTTTGGGAAGATTTGGCAAATCTCCAAAGCGATATGATTCAAATTTTTTTAATCTAAGAGGAAGGGTTGGTGCCGAGCAAGAACTGCAAGTCTTAGTAGCAACCACCGCTCTGCAGTTCTGCTCCCATCTTGGGAGACAGGAAAGCTGGGTAAAAAGATGAGCTAATGCTCTCAGCTCCGACACCACCCGAGCTAGGATGGGTAGTTCATCTTGTAAATACACCAATCCATGTGAAACACTTTTTTTTAAGAAGTTTTCCTGCTTTTCCTATATGTTTGTTATATCATACAGGAAAGCTTGTCAGAGCTTGTCAGATCATCCCAGTCGCTAAACCTCCCAAAATATAGATTTTCTTGAGAATCCAGAGGCTGAGGTTGCTGTTTGTCTGCGGGTTTATTGGCAACACCAAAGGTTTGTAACTAATGATTGAGATGGTGTGCTGCCCTATGAGCCACCACAAATGAAGCTAAATTTTTGCCAAGTTTTTGCTCCATTTCATCAACATTATTTGATGCTCGCAGAGAGACAGTGAGCAACTATGTCAGCTTTGTGCACCAGGAACTACAAAAATATTCTACAATTATAAAATATACATTTATTTTAAACTTTTACTTCTTGTGCTTGTTATTTTCAAGGATAGCTAAAGGTAAATCAGGCTGAGAGAGTAAATATGCCTGCTTATGACAGCAGAAAATAGACCTGAATATTGAAAAGAAACACATCTCAAAAGGCAAGCACAGTGAGACTTAAATCCAATTTGTAAGATAAAAGCTAACCAGACCACTTACTATTGCCATCTGATAGCATTCAATATTGCTTGAAATTCATTAATATGCTAGGTAATGTAAGTACAGTGCATGTATACAAAATTAATTCTATTAATTTCTACATTAGAAAAATCTACTGAAAGAGGAGGAGAATAATTATAAGGCAGTCTTACCCATCTGTGGAAAAAGCATAGCAAAACCAATCTAAACCTCAGAAGAATAATTATCCCATGAGACTCCCACCTCCTGGGAGTGCCCATTATTGTGTTAGGAGAACATAAAACTGACAGCTATTCAGAAAGACCTCCAGAGCAATTTCGGCTTAGCTCTACTGCTTATCTTACCTTGTCATCTTTTTAGAGTATCTACAAGCTTCCAGCTAACTTACCAATTTTGTACTTTATTTTTACAAGCGAGCAATAAATGCTTCTTTTACAGCATATACTTTGCCTAACAGACCAAATGTTGGAAAAATGCTTATGCATCTTAAATAAAAGGCTATTCAAATTTAAATGGTTTTATAGAGTAATAATATTTCATTTAGATCTGCCTACTAACTGCTGATTGCTTAGTCAGATTAGGTGGAACTCCGAATGAGACAGAAGAGAAGCATTTTATTATCATTAAATATTCCCATTATGGCAGCATTTGGAACCCACAATCAGGTTTGGTGTTATGTCCAACTGCTAACAAGTACAGTTTAAAAATAAAACACAGCAGTTGCTGACCTGAAAGTGCTTGTGATTATAGCATGCGGCAAGCATCCAACAGATAAAAGGAAAAGGGATGGAAAAGCCAAAGGGTAACAGGAGGACTATCTGTGTCAGAGTCATAAGTACCAGTCACAGCATCCTCCCCTAACCATTAAGAGAATAGTTTCATCTGAATGCAATGCAGAGATAGCTAGAAAACAGGAGATGATGTTAAAAACAAAAAAAAATTAAGAACCATGGAGCGTCACAGAAACACACTAAGGATAACTTCAGCTGATTTATTATTACATTAGGAAGCTTTGCTTATGTTAAGAAAAATGGTGGAGATTTAGTTCCTTCTGAGAGCAGGAGAAAAAACAACCTCGATACATTTACGTTACATTTTTATTGAAGTGACGCATGACATAAATAATGAAATTATTCTGGATCAAGGTTCTGTAATAACTTATTTCTACTGAAAAGTGAATTATTCAAAAGCAAACTGCAGCTCACCCTGAGCATATCCTTCCCTGCTTAAGGTGCACCAGAGAACAGCACCTGACTTCACTGTATTTTCAAAGACATGCCTATACCCTATTGCTCAGCAGTTTGATTTCAGTGCATCATTTTATCTGATGCCAGTCAATTTACTTACACTGCTGCTGTGCAGAGTCTGGCCCAGAGTCCCCAAACGGTAAACATTTTCAATAGAGAAATGCTTCTTTTCCGAAACTAATTTATTGTCTAGAAGAACCGCATTTCCTCCCAGCTTCTCACTCATTAGGGTCCAAAACTCAGTCCCCACCGGAGTGAGGAGGCCAGATTTGAGAGCAGTCATGTATATCTGATGAGATCCACAAGGCACACGATTGGTGCCATTAGACAGTGAAATTCAGAAGAATGCCAAGTTCCGCTGCAGACAATTTACAATGACATAACCGTTGGCTAAAAGGAGCTGTGAAATGTGAGCTTCCATCTAACGAGCCAGTGGTCGCGTGCAAAAGCACTAATGAAAAATCAACGTGAGGTGGTGCTTCACGATCATTAGCTGCAAGTCATACCTCCCCAAGAAATGTATTGCAGGCACTTTTAATATAGCAGGAGAGCCTTACACAAATGCTCATCTCAAAACACTCACTTGAAAATGCTCCAGTGGTTTTATAACTGATTAGGTGCCAAAGTGTTTTGATGCCAGCTCTGAAGAAAGCCTTTGCAGCTCTTATGATTTCTCTTAAAACAGATTCAACTTTAAGTTGCAATGTCCTTCGAAGTACAGGTGTCTTTCTGCACCAGTTCTAACTGGGATTTCAGAGCTGTGCCCTGACTGCTCCTGCTGCTGTGCAGAAGTGTTAGCCTAGCAGGCATGCTACTTCTTGCATATTCTAGACTGGTGCACTACATTCCTGCACCACTTGTTCTGCACCTAAATCACTATCTTTATTGTCTTCTGTACAATAGCTGACAAATACTCGCATGGTTTACTTAAAAGGTGCTGCAAAATATGTATTAGCTTTAAACTTATCAAAAAATGAATGTAAGTGGGAATAAAGTAGCATAACCAGTACTAAAGGCACGTCACCTAGGAGGTAAAAAATGAATGGAGCCTACAACTGAGTAAGAACCCCATGATATTCCAACTCAGTAAAAATTTCGATATCAGAGTGCCAAACTTTGACTTACAAAACTTACCCTTGCTCCATTGATTTCAGTAGGGTGGGAGCGATTTATTTCAGTCAAAGAGCTGCCCAGAATCATATGCAAGCATTGTGAGCTCAGAAATCCCCATGGCCATGGTGTTAACGGCAGATGGTTCTCACGCTCCTCTCAGTAAGCTCAGCACCAATGACTGCAAGGTACTCTACTAACACTGAAGTACCAAGAACTTAAGTTTATCAATTATAATAATTTTATTCATGTACGATGTAAGAGTAGCCAGAGCCAGGCACTCTCTGATTTATCCCTTACAGTCCAGAACTCTTGCCACTGAAAGGGCACTTAATTTTTGCACCCATGCCCAGATCTAGAGAAGTATTCTCCTATGGCAAAATTTACATGAACTGCTAAAGTAGTGAAGATTAAAATGACCTAGAGAACTACAGAATTACTGGATGAACACAGATTCTGACGATCACTGAAATAAATATCTAACCTGATGAAAAAAAGATTCTTAAAAACCTCTTTAAAAGCTAAGCTAAAAAACTACCAAAATCCCAGGCTAGAAGCAGTACCAAACACTTTTTAATTCAAACCCTGTTTAAATCCAATTCCTTCATCCATAAATATTGTGAAGATAACCTTATTTCAGAACTGAAACCTTATCTTTACCTATAACAAAAGTAAACCACGGCAGCCCTGACCAAAGACCAGCACTACACAATCAGATTTCAAAATAGATGAGTTCCAGTGGCTATACCCTAAATTAGCCAAAAAAGTTCAACGAGATCCATCTTTTTTCTGAATACGCTCATATACATTTACCAGCATATATAGATGTAGATATCTCTACCTTATATACTTATTAAGATTCAGTGTTTATTTTTACAAGTCTGGTCTGTGTACTCAATCTCACACACACACTATGACTCTTTCAATCACTTCAGGTTTCAGTGGATTTTTCATAAAAGGGTACATGGAATGATTGGTACGTTTTCCTCCCTCTTTGCCCTGACTTCCAAAATAAATTTTGTGGGTTTACCAATTTTTTATCCAGAGTTTCACAGGTCCAGCTAGAGAAAAGACAAACCAGTGACACAGCTCAGGGATGTATCAGGAGGGAACACCCTGATATTTAGGAATGACAAAGGGCGGGTCTGCAATTAAAGAACAGTACTGAAACTTCAGATATTGAGTTTAATTTCTAACTCTTCCAAATACTCCCTGTGCTACTCTCCATCCCTATAAGAGAGAGAAAAACAGCACAGTCTTTCTCCCAGCCTCTCTGAGCTTTCCTGGGGATCGAACCACCTTGCCCCGAGCCTTGTGCAGCAGCAGAGTCCCAGTTCAAATCTGGCCTTTAGACATCACGGTAAAATGAGCCACAAATACATCTGCTGTGTCAAACAACAGAGCATGTTTCAAAAACAAGTGGCCCTCTACACTGGCACAAAGTAGGGGCAGGGTGGAAAGAGACGGAGACAGGAGTAAACGAACCCAATGTTCAGTGTGAAGTTCAGTGGAGTAAATATTTCTAATCTGATGAAAATAGCCCTGTAGTGCTGCAGTGCTCCACCCAGGGCACAGAGATCAACGGTAGCTGCTGAGAGGGTCGTTGAAGAGGGGTACGGGGAAGAAAACTGCTGTTGCATTGTGAGTTGAAATGAGTCTCAGGAGCTTTCCTTCAACATTTCCAAATGGAGATCTCCATAGCAGGCAGCGAGAGCTGAAGTCCCTCCCTCCACTCTGATTTCAGCTGCAACCCCTCCAATTCCACAGCGGAGGAAGTAAGAAATCAAGAAGGAGCTTGAGTGGCTGTGCTCCCACCTGGTGGCACATCCCAAAAAGCGATGGCTCCACACCTGCCCAAAGCACCACAGGAGGCTGAGCAGGAGAGAAGGAAAGCGGGTAAGAAAACAGCCTGCCTTGATTCCCTGCCCTCACCGTGTCCCCTGCAAGAAAAGCTGCTTGTCCATGCAGGCTGGCAGTGCGCTTGCAGAGCACAACCCCAGCAGCAGCAGCATGGTGCAGAATAATTTGCTGGATCACACCCGCACCTACCAGCTACCTTCTAACCGAGTGCTTTAATGTGGTTTCCTCTCTCGCACTACTTGTTCTGGACAAAAAGAGCAGGTCAGGTCAGACAAACCTGCTGCTGGATGTTTATCTTGGTGGCTGTTTATTTATTTCTTTATTTTTAGTAGCGCAATGGGGCCTCGGCGGGCACCGCTGCCTCTTGGGCTCATCCCGTAAGTGCTTCTGCAGGCTGGACTAGTCCCATCTCACCACCTGCTTCTGAGGGCCTTCAGTTCTGACCGCTGAGGTGAGTATTTTCAGCCGGCATCTTCACTACATCAAACGGTTATTATCACTCTGAGCACTCTTTTCATTAGCCAAACATTTCTCTACACTCTTTTAAGCTGAAACCACCACTTCTACTTAATGGAATAGCAATTAACTTGAAATACTTGGCTTTTTACTGCAATGCATCACTCTTTCACAGTCTGATATGCTAATAAAAATTGTATGCTAACATAATGTATAAAATATAATCTCTGATTTTAAACTAAACCAAAATTTATTGGCTCCAACAGTGCAATACTGATCTACCCAATGAATATTAATGTATTAACTTAGGTAGCAGACTCTTACGCTGTTGGGGAACTAAATCAGAGCGGAGCAGACCAAACAGTGCACTGGAGAAAGTCTCAGTTTTTCTGTTTCAACAGAATTTCAACTCTACTCAAACCTGAATGCAGCTCCAGACTGAAAAGTAAACTTGAAATGATAATGGATTTTTTGCTACGTGGCAGCTCTCATACGCCATAAAATATTCCTTCAACCCCCCCAGTAAACAAATTAATTGGCAATCTTGCAAACAAAAATCCCAAGTTCTTTTACATTTTCTAAGGCATCATTAGCAATTATAGGGTGCTGGCAGGACAAATTATGCTCTCAGTTATATCTCTGCAACCCACCTCTCTCCTGCTTATGCTCTTACCCAACTCCACTGAAAATGCAAATCTTTACAATTATGACTGTAGGGATAATGGTACAACATCACTGCAGTAAAAATGCCCATTTACCTCAACGGTGCTTAAATTCCAAGCCTTGCACTGGCATGGATAAACATAAATTAACTGCAATTTTTCAATGTTTAAACTACTATTGAGCAACCACCACCCAAAAACAAGCCAGCAAATAGCACTGCTAGACTCCATAGCGAGCTACACCCATCCATTTCATCTGAAAACGGAAGCTGATGCAATGCAAGATGACATGAGAAAGTGATGATTGATTTAGTTTCTCATGAATAACAAAGTACTCCCTAACTCCACGAAGGAGCAGACAAGTGCAGGAAGTAACTGAAGTACTGAGACAAAAGTTACCAGCAAACAAAAAAAAATCCAAGTATGGTGGGACAGACAGAATTATCCAGGAAAAAAACAAATCTCAAGTAGCTGTACAGTTCAGGTGTTTCTTCTGATTTCAAGTTGTGTACTTTTTTTTTCCTGTTCAAATTGGACAAGGACACGTCTACCTTACCCACTTCTAAAAGTTATTGTTATATATCCAATTCCAGCTCTATTCATTATTCATTTACTGATTTGGAATTTCATCTTGCAAACAAGCTGTTATTGAAAATCTTTTGAGAAGTGTCTCTTGAGACCTTTGAGATGTCTTCTTAAAAGAAACGTAATTCTGAAATAGAATTGTGCAGCAGACCTTGCACACTGATGTCTCACTGAGTAAACTGAATTAAGGTCAAAGTCAACTGCTCTTTTGTTACTCTCTGGTACTAGAAACTAACCCAGGAGTAAGCCATTTCAGCTTGAATAAGAAATACAATTAATGAAATAGTGGACATTTGTGCTGCCATTAATGTATTACAAAACAAACACATGTGCCCCAAGTCTGACTTGAAAAAGCTTTCACAACATTATTTATTTATCCATCCTATTGACAAATTCTAGTTACTAATAAAATGTACTAGAAAACACATCCACTTGAACTAAATATGTATAAGAGAAAGTTAAAAGTATCAAGATATAAAAGTCATAGTAACAAAAAAGTGGCAATACCAAGGGAAGACCAAATGCCTCTCTCACCCAACACACCATTTTCAACAACGGTCAACAACATTGGCTCAGGGGAAGAGTCTGAGAGCAGGACAACCAAGCTGAAGGAGGTTACTTCCCACATGATGCCATCAGACCTACATCACACCCACTCACTCTGGAGTACTTTGGACATAAACAATCCAGCGACATACATCAGTACCACACAGAAAAAACACAGGAAAAGTTTTATGTATGCATTGCTTTTTCTTAACTTTAAAATACAGAATGTAGCCAGCTGCCATTATTTGGTCTCTAAAGTAAAAAAGATGCAAACTGTAGACAGGTTCACTTCCTGTATTTCAATTTTATGACACTTTAACTGCACTGAATTCAAAAGCAGTAACACTGTAGTATAACTGTAAAAGTATTATGTTGAACCAGAGCAATTCTTCTGAACAACATGGCCATTTACACCAGTATCCTAATATAATACATATTTATAATAGAGTGCCTGGTGAGATAAATTTGTCATACTGTAAATAGCCACCAGGGATATGGAAAGTAATAGTTTCTCATGACCTGCTACATATGTACAGAAGCAGGTGACTTAAATGATGTAAATATTAAGATGGTATCTTTAGCAGGCACTCCTCTGCCCTGGAGGGAGAGCGACGGGAACACCATCTGTGCACTTCCAGCTTCCCTGTGCTTTAATGAACACCCAAGCTGCAGATACACATCCTCTCCAAGAAGCAGTTCTGCTGGTTAAAAAGGCAACAGAGTATAAACATATTGCTTGGTCACCAGGGGTTAACATCAGGAAGGTCAAAGGCCAGCTGCAGCTGAATTAGTCAGCTATGCAAAGGGAAACAAGAAGGGCTTCTGCAAGCAATGCCAGCAGCAAAAGGAAGTTCAGGGAAAATGTAGGTCCAGAGGTGAATGGGGTAGACAACCCCTGACAGGCAATCTGGAAAAGCTTGCTTCCAGGCCTCCGCATGTACCTCTACAGTTTGGGAAAGGGACGGGCAGTTGACAGTGGGGAAGTAACCGGTTAGGGACTCATCAGCAAAACTAGATGTATTTATTCAAATACCTGGGGCTGGATGGGATTCATCCAAGGGTGCCAAAAGAGTTGGCTGATGTGATTGTGTGGCCATTATGTATAAAAAAATGCACATGATCAGGGTAGGTCCCCAGCAGCCAGAAAAATGCTGATATTATGCTTATTTTAAGAAAGGCAAGAAGGAGGACCAAGAGAACAACAGGCCAGTCAGCCTCGCCTCAGTCCCTGGACAGGGCAGGGAACATGTTCCTTGGACTCTGCTTCAAGACACACGAAGCACAAGAAAACAATCAAAAACAGTCAACACAGGCAGACTATACTTGATCGAGCTGACTGCTTTCTGTAACAAAATGACCTGCTATGTGGATGAGGAGAGAGAGGTGGATGCAATATACCTTGACTTATTGAGGTTTTTGACACTGTGAACCTCCCATACTCATGTGGGAGTTGAGGAAGTAAGGGCTAGAAGAAGAGACTCTTAGGTCAGTTGAAAACTGGTTGGCTGGACTGCCAGTCCTGAATAATAATCAATGGCTTTACAACTGCTTTGCAGCTGGTAATGAGCAGAGTGCCCCAATGTCAATAGCTGGCTGATATTGTTCAATATCTTCTTCAACTACTTGAGTGATAAGACAGACCCCTCAGCAACTTTGTGGACAATCGTAAATTACCATTTAGCTTAATCTCTCCTTGAGAGATTCAGTTCAGAAGGATCTTGATAAACTGAGGATTGGGACAACAGAAACTTCATCGTGTTCAACAAGAAGTACGAAGTTCGGTGTCTGAGGCAGACTAACTCCATACATGAACTGAAGGCTGGGAATTGACTGGTTGTGTAGCAGCCTTGCTAAAATGACCTGGGGGTCATGGTGCACTCCAAACTGAATACAAACCAACAGCATGCTTTCTTCACGAATAATACAAACATCATACAGAAGGCACATTACCCACAATGAGAGGTTAAGGGAGCTGGGCTTTGTTAGTGTGGCAAAGAGGAGGCCAAGAGGCAATCTAACAGCAGCCTACAATTGCTTAAAGAGCAGCTGGAGTGATGACAGACCCAAACTCTCCTCGGTAGTAGCAGACAATGCAACAAGTGGCAAACATCACAAACTACAGCTTGGATGGTTCAGATTGGACAAACATAATTAAACAAAATTCTGGGCATCAGTGGAACAGGCTGCCCAGAGAGATGGCACAATATCTGTTCTTGGAGGTTTTCAAGACTAAGCTGGACAAAGCCATGGTTCACCAGATATAGTGCTGGAAATGGTTTTGATTCAAGACCTCCAAAGGCCCCTTCCAACCAACTTTTCTGTGATTCAATGAAAACATTATTGCCCAGCTCCCTTGCACAGCCCTCCTGCCAGATGTCTCAGCTCCCAAAAGTGCAGCAGGTAGGGTTAAACAAAGCCATGTTTTTTAGGCTACATAAATTAACCAAGCTTGTTTTGGATGAAACAAGGTCAGGAAACATCTTAAACAAGCATATCTGTGGGAAGATCTGAGAAAATAGTTACTTCCAGCTAGACTGCCACGATAAGCAGTTGAGGATGGGCTGGAAAAGAAGCTGCAACAAGTTTCAGTGTTGGCAAAGGCTGCTATGTAAGTAGCTGCATGCTTCTTAGCTTCTGCCAGGATTGTTCCCTGAGTACACCAAGAACTCTATACCTTCCTCACCTCCCAGCAGTGGCTCTACAAACGGCTGCAAGAAGTTTCATGTCTTGTCCTCTTCTTTCCTGATTTCTAACCAGGCAGGTCCAGCTCACTGACACATACTACATTTCTCAAACAGTGAAACTCATCAGATCTGGAGTTCAAAATTTATCACGCTACATCCAAGCAGAAATGCCAACCATGCTGAAGACAGTCTTAACATCTCAGCCAAAAGTCTCCAATAAAAGCAGTTCAGAAGCTGATTAACAAGATCCAATTAGCTGATTAGTCAAGATCCAATGCACATAGGTATACAGAGCACAAAGCTAATAAAATGGTGTCATGATGGTGGATGAAGAGGTAAGAACAGCATAAGCTTTAGCTAATAGCTTCTGATGGTGTGGCACGGGCAGTGATAATCCAGTGGCTGAAAGCCTGTCAAAATCCACAAAGAATAAGTCAGGGATACCACAGGATGCAGTGCTTGGTATATTCTTTCCAAAGAAGATAAAATCAACATCATCTTCTTCTGCCTGAATCTGCCAAAGAAATGATGGATCAGACTGGCATGTAATTTATAGTTATTTAAAACAGATTAATCTGATCCAATCTCTATCACACTTAAGACATACCTGTGCATTGGGACATCTGGACACAAACCCACTAGTTACTGGTAAGCTGCTGAGACAAAGTGGTTTGGTCCCTCCGTCAAGCCTCGGATTGTCCAAAGACTAAGCCTGGACAGAGGGAGCATGATGAAATGTTTCTAGGGATTTGTCTTGACTTAGCCATCTAGAAGTTGTGCATCTAGTCTCAGCTAGTCATTTAGGCTACTTTAATTATCAATCTAGAAAGATGCTTCCAGGTGTGTCTGAGTCCTGTGTAAGATGGATGGAATAAACCCCCTCTTTTGCTCCCTTCCCCTCCCACCAAGGCAGCTACATCTCTCCCCTCCCACCACAGGGAAGAAGCCATTTCAGAACAGTATGACAAGTGGTCATATCTCTATCACAAGGGAGGTTTTGAGAGGATTTTTATCTCTACCTCTACACCACAGAATCTGCTATGTGACTGTATGCTGGAAGAGAAGATGAAAGAGAAATACTAGATAAAACTATTGCTCAACTAAATCTTTCAGACTTTTGGAAGGGCAATTATTCTGAAGTCAAGAATTTCTCATCCAAGGTTATGAAGAGGTCCTGAACGTGTCTGTGCACAAAGGTGATGCACAACACATATATGCATATGCATGATTTTATCTATATAGCTCAGAGCAAGGTTGCACTTCCAATTGTCTAAAACTGAAATCTTATTGCCCACATGAATTAAGAGAATGCTGATAGAGAAAAGATCTCATGGGATCAATTTCAATCCCTGGATGAATACACACACATCAAACTGATTTCAGGGGAGTGCAAAATTTGCTCCTCAAGAGTTTTAATTTATGTGAAATCACCACAGAAAAATTAATTTCTAATCCACAATATAAAATCTGGTACATATTTTGCTGTTGCTACATAGTCAAAGTTCTTATTAACATTAGGACCTCTACAAAACATGCCAAAGGAATTTAACATACCTAACGTAAAGAAAACTCCCAAAAGCCTCCTGCAACTCAGCCCCATTATCTGTGTTTTATAAATTAGATGGCTGTTGTGTAGCTCTGCTTAGAAATTATCTGTATCTGTACTTATTTCAACTAAGAATTCTTTTGACCATTTTTAAAACAAAGGTAGGAAATGGGAACAGAATTGTAAATAATTAAAATGATTTCTTTTGACAGAGAGACAGGAAATCACTGTTTTAGTTTCTAAATCCTGAGTTTAAGAAGTTCCCTTCATGAGGAACATTTGCTCATTTTTTAGTGGGCACATGCTTCAACAAAGAAAATTGAAAACGATGACACTAAATGACAATTAGCAACACCAAATTTGATATCAGAACATGTTTTTTCCTCAAATGAACTGAACAGTGACAATAATGAAGTTTTACTTTTTCCTCTCATGTGATACCCATTTACTGAAGATGTTCTCCTCTCTGTTCCCAGGTCTGCAGAAGGTCAGGCTACCCTCACAAAGATGGCTCTCGCGAACAGGAACTGCCACACGACCCATTAGATCCCATAAGGGATTATCATTATCAAACATTGGCCTTTTCCCAGACTGGATACTTGGGGCTGGATTTGTGGCACAACTTTCATTTTATTTTCCAAGAGGAACGTTTCAGTGAAATAAAATTCACCAGCCTGTAGCTTATTCCATTCTGCCAGGGAGGAAAACAAAAGGAAATGCATAACTCTCCTGAAAAGCCATTCAGCGCTCAAAGCCCCACTAATGACAGGGAAGGAAACAGAAGATTATTCTCATTCCTGACACAAACTTAGCTTTAAATGGTTAGGATGGCAAAAGTAAAAACAATGATGAGCTGCTTCACTTGGCATTTAACACAGTACAACATCTGGAGCAAGAAAGAAACCGAGAAAATAAAATACTAGAGCACTGTACCTCATCTTGAATCAAATCCCATGTATTACTGACAGCTCTCTTCTTTCAGACCCATCTAGTGTTTCATGCTATGTCCTTTCTATTAAATAGAAGAGTCTTTTAGTCCTTTTTGTAGAGATCAGTGCGCAAGGGGTAGAGGTCAAGATGCAGAGTAGATGTCATTAAAAGACTGAAAGACTGACAAGGTACAGGGTCCAGAACGTGTAAGACCATGAATTGCTCCCGCGACTGATCATTTTCAGATCAGAGTACGGTTAAAATTGAGGGTACTCAGCACTTACCAGAACTGAAACTGCATACAAAAACATAGCACTGCTTTTAATTACAGCACTCAGATCCTTCTGGGGAGGGTCCTAATGACCAGGTATTTTGCATGCCGAGCTATGTCCTCCTCTCAGCAGACGTCAGCTGTACTCCCTCAATTGACCTTTCCTTGCAGCTCCTTTTAAAGAAAGGAAAAGGCCATACAGCTAAGCAAAAAAACCCCTACCAATAACAAAAAGTTAAATTATATTTTAAAAATCACTCTGACCTCTGCACTGTTACTGAAGAGGCTTCCTCACTCCTAAAAATAGTACAGCAAATTTTATCAATTTATACCTCAAAGTCCTATAATCTTTCCTGAAAGCCTCCTTCAGAAGAAAATAAACTCAGAATAAATAGTGACCTTTTAAAAAGTTCTTGCAGTTGCTCTAACAATCATCAGTATTAATTCTGTAACCATCTAACCCTAAAATACCTTTTGAAATGTTTTTGTCTAATGCTTTTGAAAAGCCCATCTCCCTCCTGCTTCCCCTTCTCCAACCCTGAGATACTCCTAAAGCCATAAACTTTTAGAAAAATGGCATCACACGCTTTGCACTGCATCCACAAGGCCACTGCCTTTCTTTCCACTTAAGAAAAGCAAGTAAGTATTGTGAATTGCAAATAAAACAGTATTTTACACTTTCTCTCTTGGCTCTTTAGCACTGTTTGTCTACCAGCGTTTTCAGTATCATGTGTATACTAATCAGTAATGCTGCTCTACAAATAAAAGTATTGTGAGATGATAAGAGGTTTAAAAGACAAACAGAAATTGTTACGCTGAAATAAGTTTGTGACTAATTCTCATCAAGAGCTTAACCATTGAAGTACTTCAGCACTGAAATAGGTCAGCGTGTAAAACAGGCACCTTAACTGTACTTACATACAGGCTTCTTGTGGATTAACCGCTATTTTAGTGTCTTCAGCCAAAGTGATCTGGTCATTTTATTAAGTTTCACAGGGCACCAGGCCTGAGACTGTACAATGTCCTACATATCACACCCTTATTTTTACTAATGTTTTATGAAAATGCACCTTTTTGAAAAGCATTCAGACTGAAAGAAATCAAGGGATAGAGACTGCACCATCTCCCTTGCTCATTCATCCTTTCTCACATTAAATTGAGTACCTTATTTCTACTTCGACCTTATCTGGTTTCTGTTTCTGATGATTACTCATTTTCCACTAAATTCAAAAAAGCTTTTAGCACTCCCTATCTCCTCTCTGTGGAGGAATTTGTACGCTGTAATCAAACTCTTCCTCAAACTCCTTTTTGATAAGATAAGCCTGATGCGTTTTTTACATTTATTGTATAAGACACATTCATTACTCAGGCCCCGTATCATTCTGGTGTCTGTCTCGTTTGCTGTTACCTTTTACAACTTCCTTTTCGAAGGAGATGAGGAGGACTGACTCAGTACTCTAGTACCAGTTCCAGCAGTGACACGCACACTCTAAGTCATCGGTCTGATCCTGATGGTTACTGCCCTACTTATGTGTTCTCAGAGTTTATGAGCCCATTTTGTCAAAGCCTCTCTCGAGTTGCGTTTTCACTATCACCCTTCAAAAAAATACCAGTCACTGCTTGCTGGGACACTGTAACCCCATTCTGACACAGTCAATCAGGGATCACCCTTTAAAGCAGAAACTACTTCAGGGTTCTTTTGGATTGGCTCAGCTTGTCCAGACGAGCATACTGTTCCACACGACTGCCTTGTTTTCCTCATTATGAACATCCACTGAAGACATCAGCAGCAATTTGGTGCACTTCAAGACTACTGATCAAAGCTTCGTTCCTCTACAACCCAAAGAGCCATAAACCCAATTCAGTCTTTATTCCTCACAAGCACTTTGCGGTAAATGTCATATTACTTTTCAAACCTATTTGGATCACCACACTATAATCAGTTTCATATTGAAATTACATTGAAAAAAATCTGCACGAAATCAGCAAAGATGCAAAACTAGGGCCAATGTCCCATTTCATTCCAGCTCTTTTCATTGCTCAGGCTGTTTGAAAAGCCACAAAAAAAAGCAGAGCTCATTGACACTCACCAAGTGACTCAACTGTCACGGAGCATAAAGCAAAACCAGGGAGAAAGAGAAATGCAACTGTAGTGCACTGAAACAACAGCAAATACTGCCAGTGCCATACCTTTCATGATAGATTTACCGTGAAGTGCTACTGCAGCTAAAAGCACGTTGGCCGGGAAGACTGTCCAGATTGATCTTAGTACTCTGTCACCTTGTAAATGAGCATTTTGCAAATCCTTATGGTCACAAAACCACAAGAGTGCACCACTCATATTATCCAACACAGGCATATTAAAAGAACTTTCCTAATCCATTATGTAGCAAAGGAAACAAGTTACCAATGAAGTGGTAAAACCTAAATGCCCATCAATAAATATATAATTGATAGGAAGGATAACTTGTCACTTTCCTCCTAAGTTAGTGAGAGTTAATCAGGAGTTAGTCAAGGGCCTCTCTTCATCTTAAGGACTAGAGATTTTTAAAAGCCACTGAGATCCTACCGTCCAATAGATACAAAATATGGTTTGAAGCTGCAAAATTTCCGTCTGAATTCAGACTTGGAACATGTCAATTTTTTTTTCCAACTAGACAGTGTCTTAAGGTTACCCTTACATTTTATCAGCTGCATTCTCAAGAATGAAGGTAAAATTTGTGACTTACCAATGCAAGAAAGGCCACAGCAGGGATTTGAGAGTTTGGTTTGTTAAATTTAAGAGCAATGCATACCGCCTCCAGCCCAGCTGGCAGTTAAGGGAGCAGGAGGGGAGGAGAAAATAGTACTGGGGGGAGAGCTCAGGAGATGGCTTTGAGGCAAGGGAGCACTGAAGTCCATGGGAACTGCAGCTGCAGACATTGGGGTGAAGCACATGGTAAGGAGGTGAAGTCATGCAGTGCAGTGGGTATATTACAAACCCACAGGCGACCATGTTTCATTGCAGTTCTGCTCATGGAACAACTTGTTCTTGATCATGATGATTGCCCAATCGAGGAAGTAGTATATTCATCCTCTCTGGTGCCAGGCTTCACTGGCATAACTGTACATCTAGCCAAAGACTTCATTCATTGTCCTTTTATTCCTGCAATTGTGAATCATCTCTGCCTTTGCATATTCATGCCTAAGCCTGCAATTAACCTGCCAGCCATGTTACTCATGGTCAGAAATTGCCAGGTTCCTTCCTTATTATTTATTTATTTTGTTTGGGCAATGAAGATATGGTAAATACATATAAATTTAAATGGTATTCTACATACTCTCTAGCCTACGCCTGATCATTAAGAGCAAGTGACTCTTATCACACACAGATACAAAGTAAACATCCTATGACAGAACAGCCTATCTGAATCAGATACCAAAAGACATTTAAGAACTAATTAAAACTTGGAACCAAATAAAAGGAAGAGCAACATGCAAATCTTTCACCAAAAAGCTTGTGTTATAAAGAATGAGTGTTTACTTAGCAAAATACATGTAAATACTTGTGTTCAGGTATCAACTATTAAAAATGAGGTCTTCTCTTGTCCGAGGTCTGTCTTCCTATGGCATCAGCACAACACTAACTGTGCATACTTCTCAAATACTAAGGACTTAGCACTGTGAATTTGAGGTTACCTGGGACTTTGGCCCTGTTTTCAAAAGAGATTCCGAGTCCTAACTTTTCAGCTTTAGAAACTTCCAACGAGGTGCTCTCAGAGTACCAAGCTGCTCACCTAAAATTAGGATACACTAATCGTCAGTTGCTATTCAAGGCTTTATGTCAAATTTTCATCTCCTTTTCACCAAGGGAAAATCTCCGTATACATTCATAGAATCATAGAATCATAGAATAGAATCATTAAGGTTGGAAAAGACCTCTAAGATCATTGAGTCCAGCCGCCAACCCAACACCACCATGCCCACTAAACCATGTCCCTAAGCACCTCATCTACACGTCTTTTAAATACCTCCAGGGATGGTGACTCAACCACTTCCCTGGGCAGCCTGGTCCAATGTTTAACCACTCTTTCAGTAAAGAAATTGTTCCTCATGTCCAATCTAAACCTCCCCTGGTGCAACTTGAGGCCATTTCCTCTCGTCCTATTGCTAGTTACTTGGGAAAAGAGACCAACACCCACCTCGCTACAGCCTCCTTTCAGGTAGTTGTAGAGAGCAATGAGGTCTCCCCTCAGCCTCCTTTTCTCCAGGCTAAACAACCCCAGTTCCCTCAGCTGCTCCTCGTCAGACTTGTTCTCCAGACCCTTCACCAGCTTCGTTGCCCTTCTTTGGACACGCTCCAGCACCTCGACATCCTTCTTGTAGGGGCCCAAAACTGAACACAGTATTCGAGGTGCGGCCTCACCACTGCCGAGCACAGGGGCACGATCACTTCCCTGCTCCTGCTGGCCACACTATTTCTGATACAGGCCAGGATGCCGTTGGCCTTCTTGGCCGCCTGGGCACACTGCCGGCTCATGTTCAGCCAGCTGTCGACCAACACCCCCAGGTCCTTTTCTGCTGGGCAGCTTTCCAGCCACTCTTCCCCAAGCCTGTAGCGCTGCATGGGGTTGTTGTGACCGAAGTGCAGGACCCAACACAAAAGTGCTTAGCACTGAAGTTCTTCGTTGCATACTGATGACCCTAAAACTTCAATTGCTTAGTTATTCGAAATATCCATTTCACTGCAGGCTCACCAACTGCCTCACCTTGGATGCTCCACACTATCAAAGTATACTCAATTACAGTCTTCAAAATGTATTCTGTATTTGGCTTTGATTCTTTTCAACCTTGTATTTCAGGCATTTTGAATTATTGGGGACACTCTCCACCATTCAAGTCTCTTGAAGAGAGGTGGTTTGAAAGTTACAGGTAAGGTAACAACATTTTCTTACACTATCAATGAACATTTTGACTACAACCCTAAAAACATTATCATAAATGTGATTACTACATAGAGTTGAAAGAACGTGAATGGCTGTGTTATAAGCAGACTAACATTAAGACGTTACAGACTGAAAACAAAGAGCAGCTTCAAACAACCACACTGCCGGAGGGAAAAAAGGCAGAGGGAGGCTCCTCTTGTACCTAAGAAGCTTTGAAGCTAGCAGCATTAGAGGCAGGTCTAGACTAGCATCAAGCCCATAAAGTAAACAAAAAACATGTAGGTAAAATTTGGGACTACCAGGCTTTACAGTGTCTCTTTAAAACAATTATTTCATTGTTGATATGCTCCACTGCTTTCAGAACCAAGCTTCCTATTAAAAATCCTCATGTGTAGCATAAACAAAAAACATAAGAAGCATGATATAAAGAAATGCAATTAATAGCTCTGGGTTGGTTATTTCACAACGCTTTACACTTTTGATCTCTCAAAGTCATATAGTCATGTCTTGCTTCCTTATAATAGACATTAGAGAACAAATTATAGACTTAAATGTAAATGACAGTTGCACAAGGACATGGAACTAGAAGTCAATCTATTATAAAAAGTGTTCTCCTGACTGTATTGCAAGTAGGGTGGGAAACAAAAACTTCACTCCTGCAGTAACACCATATGAAGGGGTAAACCAGAATTTGCGTGATCCAGTTTTCGCAAATTATTGTAATATAGATTACTCAGATTTTAAATTTTAAACCAAGAATGAAGCATTTATTTCCACTTCTGATGTCCAATAAAGAAAATTACTTAATAGCAGCTGGGGATTTGTCATGGTCTTGGCACCTTGTGCAAGATACCCATGGCAATTATACTGTTATGGCTTCACATAGTCCAAAATAGTAAGCAAGTCCGTCAGTAAATCATCCCTGAACACAAGATGAGGCTGTGCCAAACAGTTCTGACTTGGGTTACTGAATCTGGAACGCTTGATTAAGCTGGGAGTGGTGCTGAGGCATCTGCCCAGAGATGGGCAACCACTGATTTCTTTCTGCCCAATTTTTAAGTACAGCAGTATACAATGAAGTAACTTTCTAGCAACATGTACAGTATGATATACATGGTGAATTCTGAATTCTTACCTAAAAAAGTTCTAAACTGTCATTTTAAGCTTGCATTAGCAGCCCCTCCCTGCTGAAAATTTTCTTAATATTGAAGTTGATTATACCAGCCTCATTCCTTAAGGCATTTGTCTGAACTTACGGAATAAATACATGTAACATAAAAATCACTTTCCACAGCATGCAAATGTACGTTATTGTATAAAACATTCAGGTCTTACTTCATTAAAAGATAGAGCCTTTAACATACCCAGTTCTAACAGGTCCTAAAAGACAATTAGTCTTCAGAAAGGACCTTTCTATTTTGAAATGTAAAACTCCTTGTCTCTTAAAATCTCTCTGCTCTATAACTTTTGCCATTTCCCAGTGTCACCCACCACCCTATCAATTAAGTTCAGAAAGCTGGAGGCACTTTCTGTTTCCTCCCCTGTCCAAGCAGCGTTCATGCAGTGCTAATTCTTCACAATGTCTCTAGGATTATCTCCTTTCCAAAACAAGATAAAAATTCTTCACATCCCACCAGCTCCCATCTCTATTGCTGATCTATTCAACAACTGCAGGTCTACCTAGACCATATGAGGAAAGGCTGCTTCAGCATAAAGATTTCTGGAGTGCCCTGGGGTCTCCAGTGCTCTAACAACCTCTGGCTGGACAATTATAACAACTTATCTTGGCCTTTAGTCCTCTAACAGCATTTGAACTTGCTATTGGATAAATGTCCTCAGAAATCACTGTATTTTTTTTATACATGAAGTTACCTAATTACATCAAGCCCAACTAACATTTTTCCCAAGACTAAATTTGCCAAAAAATGATAAGGCCAAAACCTAAATACCATCCATGTGGACTAGACAGCTTGCCTAAGCCAGCAGATCTCCAACCTCATTCTAATTCTGAGGACGCCAGTGTTGACTGCAGCTTTCCACAGACCTTCAGTGTTTTCTGTCAGTGGAGATCCAATTCAATGTTTTACGTACTTTGTTTGCAATGAGATCTGTACAGAACGGTTCTGATGCGTATTCCCTGCACTCCCAAACCTCCTACTGCCATCCACAGTCACTCCTGGAGTACAGGCAACATAGGAGCCATTTCTAAATAGCATCTTAACACACAAAAATCACGTTTTCCATGGGAGAATAATACACAGCTTGTGCATGTGAGCAGAAATCTCAACATATTCTTTGGTTTCAGTCACGTTCTTGAAAAACCTGAAGCATTTGGTAAATAACCTCTCTCCTCAGCAGAAGAATTATGACTGACTGAAGCCACACTGTACAGTTCACACCCAGGTGGTTTTGCTGAGCAGAGAGCAAATGGAAGCAAGAAATTGCACAAAAAGGGTAATCTTTAAAGATGGTGTTTTAACGTCCTGAAGTCTGACGATCACTTCTGCCAACAAAAGTATTCTGTACTACACAGGACGTAGACTAAGAAGGAATAAGGCTTTCTGAAGTGGTAAATGGTGGTTTGTGCAGTGATTATCTCACGAGGTTCCCAAACCCAACTTGAACATTATGGGCATTATGGCAATAAAACATCAGACTGTAAGACATGGCTAGTCAAAACCTTTGCCAGTCCCAGAAAAGAGACGTGCATGTTAAAACATTTTTACGCAAAGCTAAAATACCAGACCTTCCCAGCTCTGTTTTTCTGCGAGACATTTAATCATTACCTGTTTAAAAAACAGGATGCAAACAAAGTTTATAAGGGGAGTGCAAGCGTGCGGGGCTGCACGTGATCATTTCCTGTCGGGCTTCACCAGCTACTTCTGTGACCTGTGCTAAGCAAGAATCAGAAGTAGGAAATGCTAAGAAGTGTTCCACTACGCAAAATTCAAAGCAGATTTTTAATAATAAATACCAAAGCCAATGTATTTGTCTTGGATTCCAATATTTTGTAAGTTGCCCTCAATATTATTAAAAATTTATGCTTTTCTACTACCTGAGATATCTAGTTTTATATGATTTCTATACTTGTTGAAGTCTTTCTAAAAATTATGAATTTGGAACATTTGACTCCTCTGGAGGTAAAAACGATTTTAATCTGATAATTAAATTTCAGTAAACCAAATATGTTTCTGAAGATTCTTTTCGTTATGTAGGATTTTCCCTTTAGAATTTAATCTGTAAGTCGCATTGTACAATTACTACTATATATACACTATTACTACTACAGATAGTGTGTGTGTACATATAGACTATTACTATTATATATTCTCCTACTAAACAAGTAGGAGACATATACATGGGGCATACATCCTAATCCATGCTTTCAAATTTGTTTTGAAAGCTTTCTTTTTTTATCAAGAAAGAAAGAGCAAAATCCCGGGAAGTGCCATGTAGATTTTTCCTCTTGAATAAGGTGCTATTTTTTTTTCTTTTCTTTTTTTTTTTTTTTGTTAGTTCCATCTGTGTTATAAGAAACTTTTATCGTGTAAACCAAAACACCAGCATTTTGTCATCAACAGTCTTGGAAAACAAAGATGACTAATGTATCAAAGGAATAGTTCCCCAGCCATTCCCTTCACTGCAGTCAGGTGCTACCTTCGAAATCTGTCACGGAACTCTACCAGTGGTGTATGGGTCAATGCACTAAAGAAATATAAAGTGGTATGTCAACATCCAAGCACCTATTCTAACTCAATCTGGTACCACTCTCATAGTGCTACTTCAAACCCATTCCTTAGATTTTATATGTATACAGTCTAATGCTGCAACAGCTGCTCATGTGAACAATACCATTAGTGGGTTTGCATATGGCAAACATTGCTTTTCCAGAATAACTTCTCTCATCTTCCGGATAGTGAACAATGAACCCTATCCCACATTACAGAGTATTCACCTTCATTCACTAACTTCTGTTATTTATGAGACCAAGGCCACTCTGCAACTACCTCTTGCAGCATGTTCCCTAAAAATTCATAATTGGGCACTAGGAAACACGTAAAACTTTCAGCTAAAGCACTTGTAGATTTTAAAGGAAAACTAAAATGTAGAAAGCCCCCAAACAAACAGAAAAAGCCAGCGTGGGCTTGGGATGCTTTGAAAGTACACACCAGCTTCCTACCACTAAAATTATACGTTTCTTCTTTAATTTAATTTACTCCTTTCTGCTACTACTCAAGTGTTCAAAATTTCCCTTCTTGCCCTGCTATTTTACCCTTTTCTATACTCTCTCTATTGGATTTTTCTTCTACAAATAGTTATATCTATTCATAGGTGAATTTTTTCATTTTCCTAATATTCAAACTCCATGTGTTCATCTTTCACTTTTCCATACCCCTAGGTCTCTACCAGCCTTTCCCTTTAAATTCCCCTTAAAGCTGGTGAGCATATTGGCTCGATGCTGCTGCTGGAAAGAAGCTAAGAGAAATTAAGGAACAAAATTACCTAAGTTTGAGCATTCCTAAAAATGCTGTGCTTGTTAAGATCTAAGTAATGCTAAGGTAAATGCAAAAGTCCCTTATTTACATAAACAGCAGAAAGAATGCATGAACATTAACACGCAAAACATCCATCCAGGAACTGCAATATCGCTTATCAACTGAAATCACAATCAGAAGAATGAAAAATATTTGGGACATGAAGACAGACTTCAAAAATTCAGTAAATTCCACTTGGAAAGTGGGCCATAGTCCCGTAACTTTTCTGCATTCTCAGTATTTCTTCTGCTCACTTAATTACATTCCAAACTCCAAATTTTGGCTAACACATTTGCATATGCTTTGTACTTCAAAGGCTGACTTGCTTATTAGCATAGCCTAGTTCCTGTTACTTGTATAAATAACTACAAACAGGAATCACATTGATCTAGCTGCGCTTGATTTCCATTGTCTGTATTGGGAATTGTTCAGATTCAAGCTCCCATGGAAATTTTTAGTCGGTTTGGTATAATCAATTTTTGATTATGTGCTTCCACAGGGAAAAAAAAACTTTTTCATTAATAGAAGAAATTAATTTTGTTAGGGAAGTTACAAATGTTTGCAGGCTCAGTGGTAGTAAAACGTTGATGTCAAAATAAACTAAGATACAAAGTGCTAAATACAAAGTGTTAAATAAATTAGAAGACAGAATTTCATCTGATTTTCAAATACTTTAGAAAAAAGGCTTCATAGACATAGAATTTTATCTAAAAAGAGATCAATTTAGACAGAGTTAATTCTACACATTTGAAAAAGTATTAGAAAGTTTACTTCATTTAGCAAGATTTTTTTTGCAAGTGAAATAAAACTGTTAATCTATGGTACACAGGTCAGGTAAAGTGCATATCCAGGCTTGCTCAGTTCTAACTCACGGCAATACTTAGGGCCCCAAGGCTAAACTTCAGGTGAGTGTTATGGCCACTGAGAAGCTGCTGAATCAGACCTGCTAAAATGTCCTTTAACAAAACACAGTGAGGATTTTATCAGGATTTTTCCTCCTCAGTCTTTTCAGTCTATACCCACTCCTTCCTCTCCCTTGGCAAGGAATCTTTCTTCTGAGAAATTAAAGTTGTGTTTTTTTCCTGAAAAGAGCATGTACTAAATGCTTTCTGATGGCATCACCACTTCCTGCCATTGACCATAATAGCTCTTTAAAAGGGAGATTCATCACTCTCCTGCAGGATGATCAGAACACCTCATGCTGGCAAGCAGGACAGAAAAGGAGCTAGAACATTTTCTCCTGGGGGGGACAGGATGAAATTCATTTTCTGGGGTTTCAGATTTTTCCCTATGACATGCATTTACATATATTTTGAGAATCCTTCTAGAACCTCTCTGGAACTGTCACCCAGCCAAAGCTCACTCAGAGCCATCATTCAATGACAGTTCATTGACACGCCCCTTCTTTAACAGGAGAGCACTAAGGATGGTGGACAGATGTGCCAGGGCCTGTGCCATCTACAAGGGCCCGGTGCTTCCTCAGCATCCCAGTTTCCTCAGTCGATTCTGACCAGCTGTGGCCCCAGAAAGTCCATTCGGATGAGGTTGATCCACCCAACAAATCGGGACACGTTCTCCTCAGTAATGTACCCAACAAACTCCGGGCAAAGCTGGGTGTTTTGAAAAGTGTGATTTCAACTTTCGTCTAGCCAGAAAACAATGTACAGTTATTCATTAACTCTAACACCATAGAACCTAGTTTGTATAAACCATATATCCTGTGTCAAAACAAGAACAAAAAGGAAGTTCCAATTTCTTCATAGCTTCATGCAGTCACCATCAGCATCATTATGGAAATGAATACCGCATCCTTTTGGAAATGCATTGACAAGCATCTCTTTGATGAACTCCGAACTCAAGATGACTAATGGCAATATGCCCAACATGTTTGTGTGCTAAGCCAGTAAATGAGACTGTCATCCTTGCATTTTCTTCTGTGCCATAGTCCCCTGTGCCCTGGCTTAAAAGTGATTTATTACTAATCAATCAAGACATAGCAAGGAGGAAAAAGGAATAAACTTCAAGTGTTCAGAAATTAGCATATACATTGCTCGAATGGCACTACCTTTTCTGCTAATCCTACTATAAGTTTTAACAGGAAAAAAGCCTTGTCTGACATATGCTTGTTATTAAAAAAAAAACAAACCTCTTTGCTTTTTGAAGTGCAATACAACATCTTATCATTCCTTAGCATTTTTGAGCCCTGGTTTAATTTGCTAAGTTTTTTATCGTTACATGAATTTTTATGTGTCCAGTATTGCCTTCAACATATGTATGTTCTTGGTGCTCTAAGAGGAGAAATGATCTATATATGGGGAAAATGATACTTGAAAGACAACAAAAGACTAAAGACCCAAATATAAGAACTAGCAGAAGTACTGATGAATACAATTTCTTTTTTTTTTTTTTTTTTTTTTGCTTTTGTGATATATTAATTACATTGAATGAGATAATGAGATTTTTTTCCAAAATAATTTTTTTTTTCTATGGGAGAGCGAAGCTGCTTTTAGAAAACAAAAGCGTGCAGTTCTTCACGTGACATGACTTATTCTGGAAACTAGCAAAAATATACAGAGGGGATGGATTGTTTGTTCCTTGGCTGGTTTGCTGCTAACAGCAACATATGCAAACAGACCGCAAATGAAAATCACTCTTAAGATACATGAATTCTTGTCACATTAATATTTCCTACATTATAATTTAGTCATCACTGCCTGTTAGTCAACTTCTAATTTATTAAGTACATGTTTACAAAAAGATTCATTCCATGGAAAATTCCCATCAAAAAGTTAATCTGTCAAAATGAGTAACGTAGAAATAGCTGATATAGCTGTCACATACTCATCAGAAATATCAGGGGGAAGATTGCGTTGAGATGCATTTTGAAGAGAAATGCACTATAGATTTTACCACTACACTACCAGATGCTCAGGTTTCTTTTAATGGAGTTAAGTGCAATAAATTCCTCAAAAAATAGTTTTATATATGCTGACCCAAGCATTCCAGAAAATGCTGCATTTTCTAAAAAGTTAGTTAGCTTTTTTTCCCTCAAATAAACAATCCACAAGTCAGAAAGGTTTTTTTAAAATATATTTCATATATAATAAACAGAACATTATGTTTGTAAACAGAGTTTTTAGTTCACAGGCTACCTTTTCAACCCCTTTGTCTTGGGAAACCCTATTTATATACCTGAATTAACAAAACTGAATTTGGATTTTTAATTCCTCCTGCAGTTCCAACACTCATTTCCTTCAAAAGTGATCACAACATTTATGTCCCTCAGTAACTCAGTAAAGCGGGTGTATTGGTACAGACCTCACAGATGTCGCAGGTCAGTTAAAATGCTGTATTTGCAAAGGCTTTGATAGCCTTCACTGAAATATATGTGAAAAACAGTACTATTTAAATTGTTAATTTGTGTTGATGTTGAAATGACACAGTGCACATAAGAGAAATTTTTTGAGGTCAGACCCTGTTGTCAGCACCCAGCCTGGACAGAAGGTTGGGTGCTGCCCGTTCCAGGTAGCTGGCTCCTCTACCACCACTGCTGCGTGCCAAGATGCTGGCAATCCTTCCAGTCCCTGTTTCCCTTTGTCACAGAGGTTTTGGCTAAATATACACGCAGACATTTATCCACCCTTCAAACACTTCCTCTTCAGATCGGTGCTTCACTGCACACAAGGAAACGTTTCCAGTCACATCCTGCCCCTCTGTGAACTTGGCTAGCCTTTACCACTTCAAGCCTCTTCCAACCTAAAAAGAGATGATAGGAGCAATTTCACCTTCTGTAATTAGCAGTTTGCCTAAGATTTAAGCCATAACCTAGCTTAGTTCTTAAAACCAAATGTAAAATTAGACTAAGACAGACTCAGTCTTAGACTACACTCCACCTACATAACCTGAGTACTACACTTGCTTGATCTATGTTTAGGTCTGCCTGCTTTTCACGTTAAACTTATTTTCCACCACAAGTGCTTTCTTACCAACCCTTCTGAAGACTTCCTTTATGTAATCTGGAAAGCATGACTTCTGCAGCCCCACTTGCTCCTGATCTATGGACCATAGTTCATTTATCCTGCTGCAGATGAGGCTTTTATCTCAAAGGTCCTGTTCCTTGCTCTCTTCTGGGGTCCTTCCATAGGAGACTGACACCATTACACAGTCAGCACCTCCCTATGAACGTTTCCTTAGAGGTTCTCTGTATTCCTAGTAGATGCCTATTGTTTCTCTGAATTACAACAAATTGCCTTCTTCATGCAGGCCTGGACCTTCTTATGCTGGATAAATCTCGTGTTTGTCACTTCTTGTGAAGGCCAGCTTAAAGCAAGGCCAGCCAGGCTTTAACACTACTGCACGAAACATCTGAAGCACCAAGTCTGAATGTGGGTCCACAAGCCCAGGTGGGATGCTGACACTCAGAAACAGGGTTACAAGGGATGTCATAACTCCAGAAAAGCACTGTAACTTGCAGCTGGAAACTGCGCTTCAAGGTTGGAAGGCAGGAAAGAGTCCAAAGCAGGTAAGTTTTGGAACTGCTGACATAAAAGATGTATCGGCTTGAACAGGCACTAATAAAAGAAGGTCACGAAAACTGCAAATATCGTCCTAGCATTTTGCAAAGATACTCCTCTACAGTTCTGTTTCTAAAAGTGACACATCAGACATGAAAGAGACTTGCTCGCATTACAGAATACCTTGCATCATGCCAAAATAACCTTGGTGCAGTCAGAAAATTTCTTCACGGAGAAATGACCCAATTATAGGAAAGAACTTTAAACACCAGCTTTCCCTCCTATACCACTTAGTTTGTGAGAAGAAGATAGATAAATTCAGAGACATATAAATTTCACACCCCAACAAACATTCAACATTTGAAATGGTGTCAACGAAATGACTTTTTATTCTCTTTACTTTCAATTTTTGCATGTTAGGGTACATGCAAAATTTGGCAGATAGGGCTACATAATAGGCTTATCTACACAAAAGTGTAGTCCTCTTAACTTGAGCCCTAGCTCTTTGGCAGATTAGATGAATAGTTTAGAAATGAGACCTGGCACTCCACGGCAGTACTCTCTGTTTGTAAACAAGTGGGCAGAACTCAGACACCTCCTGAACATAGCTTGTCCAGGTGAAACTCAACTGGGCCCAACAGTGGTCCCGTGCCATTCCCCATAGGTAAGGAACTAAACTGTTTCCAAAGAGAACTCCTTCCCATCCCATATCCTGCTGCACCATCCCAGCCCCCCAATAACATCAGAGAGTGGGACTGGCATAGACCGTGAGTCAAAGCGCTCGAAAAAAGGTCACTTTTCAATCACCCACCGCTCAATGCCATCCACCGGGGCCTCCCAGCAGCAGGTAGAAGGCCTTGTGGAGAGTCCGTTTCACACCAAATGAATCCACAGTCTGCAATAACCTTGAAGGATTCGCATCTTCCTAAGGGCAAGCTATGCTAAACTGCTCTGAAGGCGTTTGGTCTTACAACTTTTAAATCATGGGAAAACTTAGCCATTTATTGTGGTTCTAAGAAAGATTAAATTGGTTTTTAATACTAGAATAATTGATGCCAGCTAACAGGACATATCTCATTGCGAAATGTGATATTTGGATATTATTTTCTGATGTTTCCATTCAATCCTCAAGCTCAGACCTGTTAAAGGCATAGATGCTTTTGGGATTGTTGCTCTTCCCCTACACCATTCTACGGAAGATTCAGTCAACACCTCTGAGCCAGAGACCTCAGCAGAAAAGAACCTGGCTGGGATTCAGCTATGGATGATTTCTGGAGTGGAAAAGAAAGCATTTTATAAACATCCAAATATTTAATCATACAAAACGCATATATTGCATAGTAGTGCCAAGAAGTAAATTTAATCCTGAAGCCCTTAAGCTGCCAGAGCTCAATGATGCTGAATGTTATGGTCCCAATTAGTAAAAATACTTACGCACAAGCTTTGTATTAAGTATCAGTGTAAGCCACTGAAGTTTATGACAAGCATGTTCTCTCAAACAAGCAAAACTTGTGTTGAATACAATAGGAGTTCTGTCTACGTACGGTGGAGAGGAAAGGCTACCTCGAACAAAAGTCCAGTATGTGAGCATAATACTGGGGCTGAATGACTGATCTCTCTTATTCACATAAACCTTATTTCCCTGTTCAGAAAATTCTGTCCCACCTTTAAAGGTGTTTTGAGTCTGGTGGATATAATAAAGTTAATGCTCCATCCATAAGACTTCAGGAGATGAGATGTAGAGTATTTAATTCTATTACAGTTTTATCAAAAGAAGCTCCTTTCATTCAGTTAAGGATCAGAAAGAAAGCACTTCTCATCCAATGACTCTTCTAATTTTAGTAATGGAGACCTAATTTAATTTTAGACATGTAGATAAAAGGATACTAAAAATTGAGACATATCATGAAGGTGTTGTTACAAGTACTGTCAACAACTGTCTGTTTTCTCTTATCTGTCTTAAAGCCCTGTGTGAAAATGTCTTCACTGAAACTGGTTCCTTCAAGAGCAAGCAAATCATGTAAAAATACAATAAAGCTCATAGAGACATACTAATGATCCACACTCATGCTCATAATTTCAAAGAATGTCAGCAGCAATTACCTCATTTATACTAAATCTTTAAAAGTGAGTACTTTCAAAACAAAACAAGAGGAAAACTGTAGTGCTGTCTATGGGATGAAAGGTAGTGCCCATTTTCCTCTTCTACATGTCCTACTTGCAAGAGACTACCTCCACCTGCCACCACCATCCCAAATTAACAGAATTTTTGATGCAAATTGGCTTCCCACATGCACACACCAGAGAAAAATCTTGCCAGCAGCTTGGAAGACACCATCAGAGACAGTATGGCAGCACTAGAGCTATCTGTGATGGTGACCCAGCATCCCAGCTCTTGCACTTGCTGTTCATCACACCAGGCCTGCGCGGGTTGCTGCTTGAGGTGCCAAAGCCCTAGTGCCGTGACATTGCTGAAGCTACAAGCATACAGCACTTCACCGAAGTTGCACAATTGCTTTTCAATCTAAGGGTTGGGGCGAACAGAGGGATTGTCGTTCGGAAGAAGGTGTTCCCATCCCTTCAAACGCCCTGGGCTTGTTACCCTGTGTGAGAGCGTGTGGGCATGATGAGAGGCAGAGAGGGGAATGGTCCCAAGCCGCTAGTAATACTAGTAATATATCACTCTGGTTGCTACACCACTTGTATTCATCAAACATGTAAATGTGCTAAGAATGTACTAATTACTGCTTTCTCAGGATAATTTTTCTTGTTAATATCTTCAGTTTGCACAGTGGTTACTACTAGCAGCAGCCACCAAAACAGTAGCAGCAGTACCAGGCATCAGTAGTTTAGCTGTGAATTTTTAGGCTACTTATACCTGTTTTCTGCATTTATCTGAAAACTTGTACTATTTCACTGTCAAATGTTGCTTATTTGGTACATCCAAAATATCCTAACAAATTACTTACATTCTGCATTTAGACATTCTGTATCATAAAGATTATGTTAACTAAGCACCCTCAGCACCCAGCCTATTTCTAAGTATGGTCAAGCCAGTAACTTGTCAACAGGAATTCTCTTTCTATGATTAAAATCAATAGATCATTTTTTATCAGAGCAGATAACACAGAATCAGGTCTATTTTCTAGCACAGCATTGATCAAAGATAAACCCAAGAGCAGGGAAACAGAAATTTGTCACCCAAATAAAACAACATCCTACTAAAGACAAATAGTTATTTGAGAATGTTCATGTACTTCAGATATACGTATTCATATCTATTACTTCATAGCACTCATATAAAGTAACAAATTTGCTCTTAGAAGTCATACAACAATATACAATCCAAGTCTGTAACGTGTACTGCAGAGCCAACCCAAGCATGAGTCAAAATTGTTGTTTCAAAAGTGTTTAGATTCTTTTGACAATCAGTAAGAGGGAAACAAGCAACTGGTGATACAATTAATTGTTCATATGGCAGATTTTAATTTTGATACTCTGATGTAAAATCATCTACCTTCAGTATTTTTACAATTTGCAGAAAAGAAAAACGGACTTTCAGCTTTCCCTTAACTGCTGCTATTGAATGATTTTATGCCGTTTTGCAAGCCTCCATTTACTCAAGCTTACTCCCTACAGTCAATGGTGACTAATAAGGAAGGACTAATGAGCTTAATTCCCTCTTTCTTTTATGCTTTTAAACAAACAAAAGCCTATGCTTTCTTCCTTCTTTTCAACAGCAGAAAAGGAGGGGAGTGCTGGCAGCCCAGGACCAGGGTAAGGACAGATGAGAGAGTGGCAGATGGAAACCTAATCCCTAGCAACCTTCTCCCACCCCAGCCCCCTTCCCCTCCCCGATTCCCCATCCCTCTCCTATTAAGACCTGCTGAAGCTGACAACCTGCCTCCAACGTCTCCTCCCATCCACAAAGGCCAGGCAAGTCTGAGACCTCAAAAGAAGACAGTGGAGGCAGAGGGACCGTGTAGCTGAACACTGCGATTTCTAAGAGAAGGGAGAGAGGAGAAAAGGTACCCTGGCAAGGGGAATAAAGTGAAAAGAGAAGAGCAGGAAAGGGAGGCGAGGATGGATGCTTATTAACTTCTGAGTAGATCAGGAGACTAGCGATGAGCTTTCTGGCAGAATAGGGGAGCAAAAATGCACTTAACAGTAAAGTTGGTCAAATTATTTGGGAGGCTGGAAACAACTTTGTGTAGAGTTGAGAAACAAATGTTTTGGATCAGGTGATAAAGGGTAAATGGCACCAAAATGATCTCCAGCTCTACCAATGAAAACTTTTATTTCAAAACACAAACTAGTATCTATTACACTTAATACCTTTTCATAATACTGTAAGAAAGCTGTCAGGATACTGAAACATACAGCCTTGGGGAGGATGGGGGATAATTTTTGAAACTTCACCCCAAGCAAACATCTCTTCAAGTGGCTCTAATTTACACAGACATTTGTTAATGTACATAAGGAATAATAAGAGGGAACCGCCAGAAAGCAAGTCCACTCCCACTCTGTGGGCCATGGCTTCACTCTGCTTGTGTCTGTCAATACACCGGGCCTAATTTTCATCTAAAATTGGTGTCATGCTGCAAAACGTAGTCATTCACTTTGAGAACTGCAATTATTGCTGTGCTCACATGCAGCAAAGCACCATCTGGCCTGTTCACAATGCAGGCACTATGCAGGAAGAGTGAGAGCTGATGTAAATGCTTTTTCAGTAATACTGAATTCCTCCATAAAAAGCGAGTACACTTGGATTTCAATAATTGCTCACAGAATCACGCACTCACTCTTAGACTTAAATGAATACTCAGAATTTTTGAATGAACCCTACTATCATCTTCTGTTACGTATCAGTCAATATTTCAGGGACCTGAAGAATCACTGAATGTTAGAGTTTGTATCTATCTGGATGCACTTCCAAAATTTCTGGAGGAATGCATGACTGGTATTCCCCTAGGCATACTTAGGTTACAAACGTGTATTCCTATTTTTTAGTCGAAGCAAGCTATGGATTATTCAAACACATAAGGAAATAATACCAATCCATGCGATCCTTCCAGTAAAAAATTACACAGCTAGTAAGTGCTTACCATTTTTTACAACTATTAGCTCTTAAATATACATAATCTAATGCTCAAGCTAGTATTTCAGCTATGCCTCCATGAACAGTGATAATAACATTTAAAATGAATATCCCACTACAGTCACAGAATGCATTACTGACCATTCATTGAATTAAGCTGGTCACACAGATGGCGGTTCCTCCTCTGTCCTTCCCTCCCCTCCACTTTGGAAATATATGAGATCACTAGTGATGTGATAACACAGGCAAAGGTACACTGAGAAGCACTAGTTTGGATACAGACTTTGGCAAGTTTTACACTACAGTTTAGGTGCGGATCAAGCAACTGCTTTGGCAGCAAGAGCAACCCAAGGTGCTAGCAAAGGCGGTAACTCCAAAAAACAGCTGCCACAGCATTAGCAGGAATCTCACAGAATTATTTGCTCCGAAGACGTCGTCACCTCTTGCGTTGAAATCTGGTAAAAATCACTGCTCTTGGCAAAGCCTGATGCCTTCCCAATCAGAACCAAGAGAGAGATACTCTGGATTTTGGATTTGTCCCAGATCAAAATGCAGGAGTACTTGGGAACAAGGTTTCAGTTTGGGGCCAAAACTGATTATAATGCGTAGCAGAAAGCAAGTGGCAATTCACTTACCAAGCTGCCACATTTTAACATTTTGTTATACAGAATTAAACTTGCAAATTTCAGCATAACTTTGCTGTACATGTGAAAAACAAAACGATAAGGACTACCAACCATTGAAAGAGTGCTTTATCTAAGAAAATTTGTGTTCAAACTCAGATTCAGCTCACTTACCCTGAGGCATCTGATGCTGTTACAAAATCATTGAACACAGCTCTTGAAGAAATGAGTACCATCTTTTACCAAGTGATGAACCCTCACGTCAAATACCAGGGAACACGGATGAGACCCCAGCTGTCAAAAAGCCAGAGCTCGAGGCTCAAGGGGAGAGGAGAAAGAAGAGAGGGACCCCGGGAGTTCTGGCTGTGCCAGCCTTTCTTTGTCCATAGAGAAAACCCAGTTAATGACTATTAAATCACAATACATGCCAAGGTACTCCAAAAGATCTCATTTGATAGAGGAAAGAAGCCAGCATTAAACTGAGAGCAAGTACAACAAGGAACAGACTGGGGACATGAATAAGAAATTTAAAAAGACAGTGTATTATTTGTTTCCAGAAGCACAGCATAAGATGTTGGACACACGTCCACTATTGTTCAGATGATGTCTTTGTTATGAAGGTAGTTTAGGTTTTTGTGTAGAATACAATATACAACCAGGACAGATAAATGAATTTCACATCACCCAACTGAATTGTCTGCAACTGGTGGTAATATAAAAATTAAGCTTGTACAGATTATTTCCAAATGAAGGAATACACTTCAACAAATAATTACACATATAGAATGCATCTATTAAGTTTATGAAGAGACACTGAGGTCTAGTAAAGTTATTTTCAGGAGTCAAGCACCTAACAATAACAAAACCATTTAAAAATGTTAAGAAAATAGTACTTCTGGAACAATGGCAATACATCTGCTAAATGTCGGTGCATAATAGTGACAGGGTAGAGTTGCTCACGTTTTGCAGCAAGAAGGCAGCCAGTGCATGCAGTACAAAGGATGATTTACAAGTGTGCTCTGTTATGGCCATAAAAGGAGGAGAGGAAATCTGATGGCCAGAAATAGAACCACTGTAAATTAACTAGGGGGGAAAAAAAATGCTAGAGAAGTACACGATAAATGAAACTGTTAGTAAAAAGATGGGCAAGTAAAAACAAGGCCAAAGAATGGAATATCAAATTAAGATGCAAGGATACTGTGCAAAAATGCTCTGTAAAAGACGGTGTCAGGCATGAACTGACTGCTGAGATCAAGGGAACCTCAAATTACTGTCCTAGTGCTAACTGACTCTCTGTAAAGGAAGGACCAAGTTGTCTCATCTTTCTATCTTGGCCTGCGAATTAAAGGCAACGATACCTACCCACCTCTTGGACAGAGCAATGGAAAATCAATCCATGTCCTGACAGCGCTTCGAACACTGTGTGTGAAATCCTGGCTCTGCTGAAGCCAGTGGGACTTTTAATGCTGACTTCAACAGCACCAGGATTGTATCTACAATTCGCTATAAAAATGTTGGCTATTATTATTTAAAAGGGCTTTAAAGCCTTTATACTTAGTCTCAGTTACTTCCCAAAACAAATTTGCTCAGTCCGTAAGTCAGGAAACAAGCGAGGATGTGGAAATCCCACTCCATTCTTCCTGCCTTGCCTATCGCTGCCGCGAGCAAAGAATCAGGATTTGACCTGAACTGACAGTTTTGCTTTCTGTGTTAACAGAGAAGCACCCCGTTCATTGTTATGCAGCTAAGATGGATCTTAATGTTAGTGCTAATAGAAAACTGCAAAGAATTATCTATGAAAAATGCACATAGAACTTGAAGGCTTTCAGACATAAAAAGTTGGCATTTCTATATCGCAACTTTTCCTAGAATAGCTATTCTTCAATATCTGCCACAGAGAACTCATTAAAGACACATAAAGGAGAGGGAATTAAAAAAAATACAAGATCACCAAGAAATATTTCATGCTATCATTATCCCTTTTATTAGACATTTCAAAATGCAAAAGAAACTGTCAATATTAACGTTATGAATCCAAAAACAAACATTCAGAAAAGATGAAATTACAGATGAAACGCAAAGCAGTTTCCTGTATTAAACAATGCTGCAAAATAACACTCTGCTGGCACTATTACCAAGAGATAACTTCATGCCAACATCGTGGCTTCTCCATATGTCGGTTAAGAAGACAGAAGTTGTTAGTGAAAACTTCCAGAATGCTTTACAGAAACTAGGGGTGGGGGAAAGGGAAGGAAAAATCCTAACTAATATATGCCAAATTCTTTTCAGAATAAATAATAGCTCTCTGGAATATATTACATCATGCTTTGAGTGTATTTGCAAAGTACTTAAGAGTTCAGAAACGTATGTAAAAACAGTAACCGGGAGCTTCAGTGCCTGTGTTTATCATTCAAATACATGTTACATGCAAGAAGTATAGGCTGTAAAAGCACACCTTTGCTGCGGGGGAAGAAGGCATCAGCCCATTCCTTAGCATCAGCCGCCAGGTTCTGGTTTCATGTGTCCCTGTCATGATCAAATGGTTATGCAGTCCCTTCCCACCATGATACCAAGACACTGTATTTCAATTTTCAATTTGCTGTATTTCAATTTTACAAATCTATGTTCTGTTATTTCAAGACGCTGCAGCTAAATGCATGTTTAGACAAAAAAATGTGGCAGATTCTACCTCTGCCGTTTAAGTCAATTCATTCTCAAGTCTTAAAATGTAGCTACCGTGTGATAGACTTTGATGATAATCACAGCTGCTCATGAAACACCTGGAGCAAGAAGTGCCAAGTCAGAAGCCAGCCTATGCTTTGGTTTGAAGGTGACGATAATGTCATCCTCTGGATTTGCACTGACCTGATCTCCCAGCACAGTGGGCAAAGTCCACGTGTTGTCTGTAGTGGCAGTTTTTAGAGAAAGCCATAAACCAGCACACTAGATGGTTAATTTCACAACTCATTTTACACCAGAGGTGGCAATGACTTCAGTATTGGTGCCAAGTTCCCCTTGGGGTGCTCGCAGCCCGCTCACCTACAAACTCCTATGCAGCAGCAGATGCTTCCTAACTTCCTCCGTCGACCTGTTGACCTTGCTCTGTGCTGCAAGGCTGTGGCAGCAGTTAACCCCCAAATTCTTCTTCTAGTGTATTCGAGGCAGTGAAATGCCTTAATTTCCTTACTGATTAAATGCCTTCCATGAACATAAGGTATCAGCACCATCAATCAAACCAGCTGGTAGTGCCTGACCTGGCCCCAAAACTGGCACTCTCTTGGAAATTAATAGATGGCTTTAACAACTGATCACTTTACCAAATAGATATAATTTAAAGGTACTTTAAAGGTACTATAATTTAAAGGTACTATAATTAAAATATAATTTAAAGGTACTTTAAATTATAGATACTTCAATTTAGATCTATCTAAAGTATAGATACTTTATTATTGCTAGGGTAAGTCTCAAGATGAAAGGGAAAAATTCTGACTTGAAGTCACAGGAAGCTGAAGTTTCTCGGTGTTTTAATTAATCACAAAGTTTATTAATACTGATATTGGTTCATCCACATACTTTGAATTCTAACGAATACATTTTTTCCCCTTTTTACTGAACGTATGTAACTAATCAGACTAAAAGGGATCACACTCAGTCACTCATACAGACAAAATAAACCAGCTTTCACATCTCTAGAAAGTTGAGTTTTGACTTAGTATCAGTTCCAAAATGACAGTACGTGCTTTTCTCACAGGCAAATAAGGCTTACCGTAACTTGTCACCCAGTTACCACTCAATTTAACAGAGAGTGAAAGATCTCGAAGACACTAAGTTCCCGTAGGTTTAGTGAAATTCCATGCCCGGACAGAGGCTCAGCAGAAGACGGGGAGAACTCAAAAGCTTTAACACCACTGATGGTGTTAGAGGGAAAAACCCCACCGGGGACATGATTCTGCAGACAGATGGACACCCCTTCTGCTCGCCTGACAGGTATGCACAGGTTTCCTGACCAGTAAATGCACGTATAACTACAGACTATCAGAAGGAACCAAGAAGTTCATAATATAGAGGGTACCGCAACAGGGAGCTTACAGATTTGGGAGGAGGTAGAAGAAACTAGGGAGGGCTGCAGGGAGTTGGACAGAGGGGAGAATATGAGCACGTATGAGGGGAAGGCAGATGGGGACAGCGCCTGGAGCATTACAGCTGGGGTGTCACATAGGATGTAACTGGGACCTGATGTCATGGCAGTAGGTAGTTTTGAGGAGGCGGGATAAAGAGGGTTAAGATGCTCGTCTATTCACAGAATTCCTTATTTTAGTCCCCATCCCCCAAGTTGTCCACCAGAAATTCCCCAGAAACTGCTGTTAGGACTAAGCAGTTTCAATACAAATCAAAGCCTATGCCTGTGTTATTCCAGAAAGTAAATAAAGACTGTAAGAATAGCTGGATGAAACACACAATTAAAACAGCTAATGGAAACAAAATAATCACAGGCTTTATCCTCATGATCAAGAATATCACACAACATTTAACTGACCAATTGAGACATGCTGTCACTTCATTTTGATGATGCAATCAGCTCTACGCAGTTGATCCATGTACTATGTGGGGACCTGCTGATAAAAGTGATGTTCTGCAAAGGCAGAAATGCCTATCCATATGGAGCTCATTGCACGAATAAGCGTCTCTTTAAACTCCTGGTTGGATTTCTCACTTATCCTCATTATCTGTTATTGAGCATTTGCAGGGATCTAATATTCTGAACCACGGAGCCAATTCCACTTTTACTGCTCTCCAAAGCATTTCTACTGTTCCACCAAAGAGGTTCCAGAGATTTAAGTATAAGGGGCGTTTAGTCCCTGTTGAAAAGATTTAGAAGTTTGTATTTCAAACTATTTTCCAAAAAGTTTAAATTAACATCTGTGTCATCTCTGAAATTCCCTACATGGCTATTTGATGTATAATGAGTTATTTCCCAAGATTCAACGGGACCAAAGTGTTTCATGTAAATAAAGATGTTATGTTGCTTATTATGATGTCACTTTAGATCATCCTCCATCTGAAAATTTAAACTTATCAAGTTACTGACACATTAAAAAAAAGTTTGTAGAATGTGTTTAAGTTAGAGCGATCTGTTTCCTAAAATGACATGACTTTGACAATCTCTCTGCTTTTAAAGTTATCTTAGTCTTGATTGTAAAATATTTCATATATGAAAGAAATTATTCATTCAGCATTTGAAAGCTGCAGTTTAAAAATTCTCATGGTAAAATATACCCCCTTGTAGATGTTATTTATCTAAAGCTGCTCAAGAGGACAGTTTAGGTTAAAAAAAGAAAGCAAAACAATCAGAAAACTTTGAATCCAAGGATTAATAATTAACCAGTTGCTAGTAACGGCTTTATTGAATTGGGAAGACAAACTGTCAGCTGCACAGAAATTCACAATATTTTTATAACCCAGGTAGTATGAAATATTGAACCTGAAAATTGGCACTATTTCTCCAGGCAGAAAAGTTTTCTTGGCACTAGCCCAAGTTAATACAATAGGTCACAGAACATTGCCGTTTCCAGTCCACTGTTTCAAAGGAACAGGGAAAAAAATGATAGAAAAAAGACTGCATCCTTCAAAGAAAAAAATCAAGTCTTTTCATGTAGACAGCAAAACAGGACTCTAAAATGTTCATGTATGAGTACACTTCTTCCCCCTTCCCTTTTTCTTTTAATCCTTTGGCATTATAGGGGTATTGCTATCTCTGTTTAATACGCACATTTCATCTAAATAGTTTTCTTGAGTTCCAGCTCACACACCTAATAAAACACACAGTGTTTCAGAGATGTGCCAATATTGTAAGCACAAACTCTATGTTGTATTTTATTTTTTGAAAAGTAACGCTTCATCATATGGTTGACAATTACATTTTAATATTGATGTCGACAGCAGCCCATGAAAATGCACACCTACACTCTCAACTTTGGAATTTTATGGCTTCTCATCACTTGGTAATAGACTCTCCTTAGCGCCATTTTTTCTTTGTTTGTAATACAGAATATTGTCCTTTTTTCTCAGAAAGCTCCCAGTATGATCAGCTGTGCTAAAATTCAAAAAAACGCCCCAAGATGCTCTATCAAAACCCAAGAATGCCTCAGATACTAAGGAATTAGCAAAATACATGTACAATTAATACAATCAGTATTGCTTCCTACATGAAAGGCATGGAATGATACAGGCACCAAAAGGTTTTACAGATACGAATGAGAACATACGCATGAAGGAGGGCAAGAGGAGGAACTGAAGAGAAAGGCATGGGCACTTTGGAAAGCCTTTGAATAGCAATGGTGTAAGAAGTGGTTGACATGCCATATACCTTTGAAGAGAAGGAAAAATCAGATTTTGGGTGACAGATACTGGAATAAGGAGAGGAGAACCTTGCTAAGCAAATGCTAGAATGAGATTTCTGCTTTTTGTCAGACCTGTTTCTCAAATGGCACCGGCTGCCAGCTCACAGAAGGGTGAGACGAGTGCCAGAGCCACGCACAGCGGCAGCAAGTGCAGGGACCGGGAGCAGGCAGCAGGCTGGGACACCCCCTCTCTCCGGCAGCAACAAGCTGTTCAGTCTGTTCAGACTGCCTCCTGGATCTTCACCCTGCGACTCCGCTCTAAGTCAGGCTTAATAAACCCTCCGTTTTCCTACACATCTTCTCTAGCACTGGGGATTACCATGAGCAAAGTGAAAATGGTGAGCAAGGGTGCAGGGCTTGCTAAGGCAGAGGGGAGCCGCACAAAGCAGGGCAGATGCACTCGGGAGGAACATACTCCCCAGGGCGATGCCTCAGGATATGGAGAGGTGGGAACACACCATCCCAGTCGGACGAAAGCCTCTGGGGTGGTGCTTCTGCTGCTTCTGGAATAGACCTTCCTAGCACATTAACAGGAACACATTTCATTATAAGCTTTTCCTCACTCAATTAACACAGAGCCACTCATCTTAAAATTGTATTAAAAATATTAATAAACTATAAATAAACAACCTGAAACCAAGTGAGGACTTTGGCATACGCTCTGTACACGTTCACATCATGGTCAAACTGAAATCAAGTGTGACCAGCCAAGAAGAGGTGCTTCTCAGAGAGGGGTATTTCCAGGCTGTTCAGTCTCTGCATCTTACACATGCAGCTGAACTATTCTCTTACAAGCTCTAAAAATAAATTCGCTTTCAGATAAAGCTCAATGTTGTAAAATTCAAACACACAGAGAAAGGTTCAGAAAGACAGCATGGAAAACATTATGTTATCATAAAGAGTTTGTCATCATGTTTGATGTTTAAAGAAAAAAGTTCACAGAGCACGTGCTTCTTGCCTGGAACAGGTCAGATCAAGATTAATGGCTGGGTAATGTGACAGCTTTTGAGTACATGTATATGTATATTGACTCTACTATTAAATTTAAACAAACTGCATAATTTTGGTTTAAAGAAAGAACGTCTGCTCACTGTTTCATCTTTTCTGAAATTCTTTTACCTTCTTCTATTACAGTATTTAAAAATTACTAATGCCGCTCAGTTTTTCTTCCTGTTGAGCAGCAGAGTGTCAGTGATGTCTTATGATGCAATCCAATTACCCTTACGTTTTCCGAGTCTCTAAAAAGCTTTTTCATTAAAAACAATACCACAGCTAAGTGACAGGACTTTACTAAGCTTGTTTAGACCACATCAGTCCACACTAATTAAGGCCCTTCATTAACACTTATTGACTCCTCAGCTGGATCTATCACAGTCAACTGTGACAAAAACATGTGACTTTAGGGGAGTGCTCCAGATTCTTCCAGGAATAAAGTTCGCCTATTTTACCTTCAAAAAATATGTCTAATTGTACAAGTTGTCTTGCTAAACCATCTCGATCCAAATTCCAAACTGCAGTAGCTCAAAATTGAGACCTCACTTCCCAGCCTCCTTGGGTTCAAAAGCAGCTTGGCTGGCCCTCAAGCAGCCACAGGTGCTGGAGACACCAGCGTTACATCTGAAGGGACAGTTTCTGCTAGTTTAGAGCCTGATAAAAACAAACAAAAAACAGCTTCGACTGCCTAGATTCTACATTTAGAACTATTCTTCCTGTCAAGAACAATTATCTGCTCCCTACCTACGATGAACAGACATGTGCTTACACATTCACACATAGTTTTTACAGTTTGGACATTTTTAATGGGTTTGTAACTGTAGGTAGTGTTGATACACATACTAGGAAATTTTGACAGAACTGATAAAACCTTCGAAATCTGATTTTTTAAGTCACCCTGGAGGATACATTAAATCTTGCTAAAAGGAAGCTAGCTAAACGGGGAAGCTAAGAGAGTTAAACCTTCCCAGGCGGCATGGTAAACAGAGATACCACACTGGAGGCTGAGAGCAAATACGTGCCACAGAGCAAAAGAAGATTTGAGAAAGTGGAAAAGGAAGGCAGCGTAGCTGAACAGCAGGGTATGAGAAGTTATCAGAAGCAAGAAAACATCCTTCTGAAAGCTGGAGTCATGTCCAAATCAAGGAAGCAGAAAGACTCATGAGCTATTGCAGGTTAAATAAATAAAAAACCCAAAACCAAAGCAATCTCAAACCACAATAAGGCGGGCTAAAAGACAGCCTGAGAAATGACTAGCAGAAGACATAAAAATTAACAGCAACCCCTTTTTCATGTCCGAATGCGAAGCCTGCCAGTCTGACCAATAGATGATCAAGGCATAAAAGCAGCACTTACGGGCCACAGCAGAAAATAATCAAGCATTTTGAGCTCTGCATATAGAGAACACAGAGCTTGGAGAAGCCTCCACGTCAGAATATTTTTCTTTATGAGGGACTGATTGGATCATCCATTTCAAACTGAGGTTTCAGTGGAAGAGGCTACAGAACAAACGTATGAACAATAACAATTTGTACAGATCAGATGATATTTATGAAAGAGTTCTTAAGGAACTCATGGATGAAGCAACAGTATGACTAACTGCCTCTTTTAAAACTGCCTCAGTATCAGAAGACTGCAAAATGGCTAACATGACAATTTTATAAAAAACCCCAAGGGAAAGCCAAAATTCCAGGTAGCCTGACATCTGCACTGGGCAAATTGGTAGAAATTATTAGAAAGAACAATACTAGCAGACACACGATAATATGTTATATCAGGCAAGTCAACACAGCTCTCGTAAAAGCTTGAAAATACCATGAATGAAAAAGAAAAGCACATATTAAGGAACAGAGAACAAAATGAGAACACCCTAATTCCAATGCAATAAATATAAGATGCATCCATCCCTTGATGACTGTTTTCATTTCTGGTCCATTTTTATAAGATTACATTAGGACTGGAAAGAGTAGTAGAAGACAACGTGGATGACCAAAGATATGTAGGCTATTCCATGCAAGGATCAACCAAGTACCCCGTGACTCTTCAGCCCGGAAGAGAATTGACTGTGTCACTATGATAAAGGGCTCTATGCCACTTAAGATCTCACACATGTATAAAAAAATAATTTTCACTGTTTCTTCCAATAAAAGAGGGAGGGTGCATGAATGAAACTAGCCAATGGCAAGTTCAAAAGCAAGTGAAAAAGGTATCTTTTTGCATAACACATTCAAACTCCGGAGCTTTTTGACACAGGATGTTCCAAGTTTACACAGGTCCACAGAACAACTCACCAAATTCATGATATGAAATACAGGAGTAAAGTGTATCTATTAAACTTAAGAATCCATCTCTTTGTCTCAGGAAGTTCCCAAGCCACAGATTTCTGGATGCCAACAGGATATTCTACAGAAGTTTACTCTGCGCGTTCATCCTATTCTTACACCCTCTCCTCAGCATTTGCTGGTGGCCGCAGGTGGGAAGAAGACATGGAGCTTGTGGCCAATGCTGTACAGCTCTTCCTACGCAAACATGCTCTAGCCACTGTTCTGGATGCCGTGCTTTAGCCAGCTGCCCAGGACGGGCAAATATCTTGCAAGTAACCGAGAACACAGAAAATATGATGGCCACAAAGTCATCTTACAGGAATATTGTCTGTCCCCCTTCATACGTTTTCAGCTCACCTACCTTCTGCTGCGTTTACTCTACTATTTCCAAAGGGGGGGAAAGAAGGACCAGCATGAGCGAGGCATTTTGAGTAAGTGACGCTAAGGGTTGGAGGTAGTCTCCTCATACTTGTACCATTGTAAGGCTGACTTCTATTTTCCTCTTACTAAGGCTGTCCAAAGAAAAATTATCCCTGACAATATAAACCCAAGAGGATGACTACTTAGCAGCACTTCTGTTTTGGTTCCCATTTGCACTGATGTGAACTTTACACCGCTCTGACAGGTCAGCTAGTCCTGGAACTTAACTTGTCTTACAAAACTTAAAGCCAGACTCTCCAATGATGCAACCTGGCTGAACTTCCCCAAGGTTTGGTTCCTTAGGATCACAGATTATAAAGACTGGTGTGTTTACTGGGCAGAAAGGCTGTTTTGGGAGGGGCAGTGGGATGAGATGAAGATCATCTTGATGACGAAGACAGACTGGCCTAAAATTTGATTTGGTTTCAAGTAATAACCTCACTACGAAACTCTTTTTTTCTCAGTATTGCAGAAAGCTGGTCCAGGCCTGAAGCTGAGTTTCTCATCCTTTCTTAGAGCACCCTCAAATGAGAGCTGGCATCTCCCATTACATGGACTGCAGGCTCCAATAAATCACAGGATACAGTAAACTGGGCTGACTACTGAGTCTTACCCATAAGATCGTATTTCTTTAAGTTTGTCACAACCTGGCAGGTAATCAGAAAGAAAATGCCCATGCTCATGCGCTTATGGGAGCCTTAGAGATACAAAAAATCCTGAAGTCATTCTTGCTTGACATCACACAATCAGAATCAGTATCTGCAAGCAAGATAAACATATTCATGGTGGGGAAAAAATCTGTTAAAATAAAATATGCAAATGCTTTCAGGCTTGCATGTCGTTGATACTTTGGAAAGGTTTTGTGCGCCCACGATGTTTCTCCTTTCAAGGGTGGTAGGGGACACGTCCAAATTGTTACCTCAGCAGCTGCTATTCCAAATGGTGCTCAACAGCCCCAGAAATGAACAGCATCAACTCCTTTAAGTACATAGCAGTGAATAAATCTGTTCTGAAGTGTTTACTAGGGAACAGTCTGATCATCAAGGATGGGGAAAGTCAGTATCAGACTAAGTAACTGTCAGAACATAAATCCAGGATAACATTGTTCACATCATTGGTGTTACTTGCAGTTACTTAACTGGTTTAAGCATAAGTATACCTAACACCAAGCCTAAGCGTAGCAAAGCTTTACCTTTGGAGGGAGAGAGTACATAAGAGAAAGAAAGGAAAAACAAAAAGAAATCTATCTAAATTTTACTCAGACAAAGCATGTCCTAAACTGATTTTATAAAGAGAACCAAAAATGTATAAGACAAATTTGCGACACCCTATTATATAAAACAAAAATAAGGTAAACTATACTAAGGGAAACAAAAAGTCCTAAATATGTCCCTTATACAGGCCAAAGCTCCCAATGAGGTCCAAGGGGGGTCCTCAATTCATTCTCTAATGAATTGAGAATGTTTCCTGAAAAATATTCTATTTTTACGCCATGTTGATTTTAACTTTAGTCCCTATTAGTAGCTGAGTGGTTCCATTTTTCTGCCTAATTTCTTCCCAGTTATGGAACAGGTGCTGTGAAGATTAGTTAAGTATTTACAGAATGATGAAAAAAGATTTTTTTTTAAAATCCTGCTATTATTAAGCTCTTTATTATATATTATAGAATATCCAGTATCTTTGAAGTTAACATACTTCTCACAAACCCTTACAAATCCAGACAGTGATGGAGTTTCTTTCTATAAAACATATCCCTTTCAGATGAATTTGTGTACACTTATGTTTTCTAGACACTCCGTATGCTTTCAATCAATACACTACTGCCAGGAGTCAGTGTGCAGTTTTCTAAAGCTGCTTAAGAGGTGAAGCTGAAACCCTTTTCCTGTAAAGTGAAAGTAAATTACACTACTCAATTACACTTACAATCATTTTATACTGAGTTTTTTCTTCTTTAATTTTTGAGAAGTCTGTTTTGATAGGCTTATTATGCATATTGATAAGACGGATCGATTATTTTAAAAAATCAACCTGAACCAGACTCCCCCTCATTTTTACCATTTAGGCTACAGTACTTACCAATAACTGTGAATAATATAAATTTTAAATTACACTCTTCAGCAAATATATTTATTACTGTCATATCTGAGGAAGAGGAAGCAATTTCAATACCAAGTGATGACACGTACTCATCAAACCAAAAGAGATCAAAGGATCTGAAACAAATACAAGACAGAAAAGGCCTTCATGAGCCAAAGCCCTCTCCAGCAATTCTTTGAAGACAATGTGCCTCCTCCTTCTTAGTTCACAGAATTAAAGAAGAAACAGCTCGTGGCGGGCTGGCGGCAAATTCCTGCTCTTTTCCTAAACATTCTCGTTCCTGTTATTTTCTTAAACACACACACACATTTTGATACATGTAATTAATAATAGCATGCCAATTCTTCACCATTTTGACTGTAGTTTACACCCACTATCCTCATGCTCCTAGCATTCTTCAAGTTACAAGATTTTTGGCCGCAAACTGTCATTTATTCTATATTTATACAGCTACCAACCTCCCTGTGGCCTTTTCATGCAATCTCTATATAAATGTATGTCAGCATAAAAGAAACAACAGTAATTATAACATCCTGTTCAACAACATTCAGCAAAGTAGACCTCCAATCCTGACTGCACCTCTTACGTGCATGATATGAATGCTTCTAACTAATGCTGACCTGTTCTGTTTAGCAAAGTTTTACTCTGAAATGAATCATCTTTATCTTCACGTCATTTTATCCTTTTATAGTTTAACCATGATGTGATTAGCTCCTGTGCTACACACAATACTAAATAAAAGAAGAAAAAAAACCTTGAAAATGGCAGTTTCAGGTTTAAGTTTCTGATGTCAAGAATGCATCACATCTCTGAAAAAAGGGAGCAATGAGCTTTCAAGAATACATTGAGCAGAAAGGAAAAAGAAAGAAAAGAGAAGCTTAGCGTTACTTGGTAAATGAGTATAATTAATGGTATATTTCTACACCTTCCAAGTCAATGATCTACATTACTATAACTTAACTGGATAGTGTTCAGGAATAGCTGTTCCAGAATAACTACTCCATAACATTTCTATGTCTGAAGATTTTTTTTTTCATTATAGCTCTTAAGACCTTTTTTGGAAATAATTTTTATGTGCAAACAAGCCCATATATAACCTGTACACATCTGCCAAATTTTGTAGCTCTAGAAGAAATCACACAGCATGTGTTGATTTCTTAAGTTGCCAGTGCTTAAAGATTTACCGTTACATTAATCATTAAAAGCAATACACGTAACTCTCTGGTTTTGCACTTAAACTTCATTTTTTCAGGTTTATTTTTAAAATCAATGGTATAAGGCAATTTAATGGATTTGGGAGGAGAATTTCTTGTTTTTTTCTTCCTTGGAGCTTATTGAATGAACTAATCCATCACTTCTGAAAGGAAATAAAACAACTGTTTAGCAATGTGCAATAGCACTACCCAGCAGTGCTACCCGACAGCACACCCAGAAAACCTCTTCATTTTATGTTCACGATACTTTTTCAAATTGCAGGAGAAATCACTCAAACTGCAATATGGAAAGCCACCACAGTGGTCACTCCAGGCGCTGCGTCAATGGAAATGTAGCTCTCGGAGAGTTCCATAAAAATCCAAAACCTCCTAGCCTAGAAATCGTGTTGTACCATGTGCGTACCTAAAATGCTATCGTAGCATGGGATGCTTCGACAGTCAACTGTTGGTTCAATCGGAGGAAAAAAGGTTATTACCTAATTTTTCACAGTCAGCGACTGATGCTTTCAGACGGATGCCTTAGAGCTCCCCTGCTCATGCACTCACTTAGAAACGCCATATAAGGCCTGAAACCAACATACAACATTTTGTAACAAAGCATCAATGCACCTAAGGCTTTTCTCTCTCACACACTGGGACGTACTCATCTACCACCAAAATGACCAGAGGTTCTACATTAAAAATCTATAAAATTCTACCTCTGTTAAATACCATGGTCTGATACAGCAATCCGCTTTGTAAAGAGTTCAGGATCCTGTTTTCTTCTCTCTATACAACCTAAATAAAAACATCTCTTTTTCTTGTCTACATAATTTCATAAATTCTCACCAATCTGACATCTACTTACCTCCATCCTCCAGTTCATCCATTTTATTTCTCAATGGTTTAGCAATGTAAAGCTGTTTTTAGTGTCACAATGGAAGAGGAGAAAAAAGCACGCCTGTCAATCACTATTTCCATAGCTTTAATTTGTCTCCCAGCCTCAAGCACTCACTCAGGAGCACTGAAGTTTCATCCATGGCAGCCACTCCTATTTAAGTCATCATTTACTGTTATTCCCTAAACTTAAGCAGAATTTCCAACGTACACCGATATGTTAGACACAAATGAGCATGAGGAAGCTTAGAATTGAAATTTGTCTTTCCATTTTTGTTAAGACATCAAGGGGCTCAATATTCTTTCAGTAAACAAGTTCGTCAACACAAAACAACCTAACTACATGCTTCACATTGCAAAATAAAACAAATGCAGAGCTATCACAGCATGATGCTAAAAGCTGTCCATCACCTTGGTTTGCCTGGCAGGAGATCAGGAGTTATGGAGAGTATGCTCTCTCAAGAAGCAGGTATTTATACAAATTATGTATAATTTAAGTCTTGTACATAATTCTTGGAAATTCATCACCAATGAATTGACATGTTCTATATATATGATGTAAATGTACTGAATATTAAATATGTTATGTACCAGTACGTAACAGGGGGGAGGTGTACCATGGAGCCTATAATAATTTGCCCCATCATAACAGCAGATGCTGCTGCTTCAATGGAAACTGCATTAAAGTACTCAGACAAGCAACTACCCAGTCCTGCAAGCTGCTGATTTATTACCTCAATGCAGTGGGAACAGAAGGTACCAAGCAGCTCGAAGGGTCAGGACTTAATACCTTGTGCTCATAAGGGGTTTTTTGTTTAAAAACCAACATCTTTTACAAAGAATTAATTCAGCTTTCAGACACTTCTGTGTGCTACAGAAATTTGATTGCAACATTCAGGTTTTTTGTAAAGTCCTGAATCTTGGAACCTTGAGGAACCTTATATGAAAAACTCTGCTCTAGCTCTTAAAAGTTCATTAATTGCTAGCCTTAATATTGGAATAAAAAAGAATGAAATGTATATATATACACATACATATACATACATACATAAATCCAGCTGGGTCATACATTCATAAAGCAAAGGAGAAGAAGAAACAAGCTTTTCAATCAAAGGAAGAAAGAGGGTTTGAGACAAATCTATGTACTGTTCTATACAGCACACTATTAATATGATTTTCCTATCAGGTCTCCTTGCAACATAGATGTGGGGTTTGGTTTTGGTTTTAACCTGCAACACAGAATGTCAACATCCCATATTTCAAACCCACCCCAAATTTTTCCTCTCTTTTATGAGCTCTTGGCTGTAGAAAGCAGGACCTAGAAGTCATGGCATGCTGACTCAGCAGTAACTCTACCAGCTATATACATAACAACAGCAATGATGGGTCAGATCGGTAGATTATCTCCCACAGTGACTATAGTGGATACCTAAAGAAGTGTAAAAAGATACAGCAGGTATATAGCATATATATTTCACCAGTTTCCCAGCCTACATACAGCTCAAGCACTTTAGACAGAGGTGATATCATTGCGTTCAACAGCAGTGGATGGATCTTTCTCCTGTAAAGTTACCTAAACGTGCTAACAGCCTCCATCAGCCACTAGCATCCCTAATTTTCCATGCCAAAGAGGTCCACAGTTTATATATGCCTCGGTGCTAGGAAGTACCTAACCCTGAACTCCTAACCAGGATAGGATATGGTTCACTATGAAGCTACACATGGTCACACACTACATAACTGCTTCAAAATAGGAGATACAAGGGCTGGCACTGTATAACATGCACAAATAGTACACAAAGGTAGGGTTCAGCCACACGCACAACAAAATACAACTGCCTTTAACAGCAACCACGTAAGATACCTTGGAAAAGCTGAAAATGGAGCATCTGTCTGGGTCTCTCATGATCCCCTCTCCTTCTCCTCTTCCCTTTGGGGCATTTTATCTTGTTTATTGGGGAATTAACGTGGAATTCATGCAGCTTCACACAGTGGAAAAATACTGTAACAGATACTCCATGTCTTTTGAAGGCAAACGATACTGAAAGAGCTGTCGGATTTCTTTTGCTTTTGACCACAGCACAGGCCCTCTGGCACGTTGTACATTGCTGGAGCAGAAGAACCCCCTTCTCCCAGGAACTTCTGCCTGCCTTTGCAACGGCCATGCCCAGTATGCCTGTAGATGATGTGTGCTTGCCATTTTTCTTCCTTGCCATAACACAAAGCCAAACATTTAACCAATTGATCTGTCAAGATAAGACAAATTTTTAGCAATTAAACATCTGCTCAACAAGCTGAATCTCATTTACAAACTGAGGTCTCCATCTCTTCTAACATTCAATTTTCTTCTTTGATGAAATAAAAAGCGTAACACCACAAACGCACTTCATAACATGTTGGCTTCTTTAAAAGCTACAAGCAATGTTTAAACAGCGAACAAGAAGGTGATAAGGAAGGAGAGGAATAGCTACATGACAAGCTTGTAAGAAGAAATTGAGAAATGCGACTTGACACACAGGTCGCAGCAGGTGACACGTGATTTACTGATGATAAGAAAGGGCCCACCTAGTACTTTCTACACTGTCAGTAATAATACCATACTGGAGACACCTTGTCTCAGGGGAATCAGACTGCCAGATGTCTTATTTACTGAACTAATTCATTTGTGATGACCTTGATCAATAATACCAGAAGCAAGGCGAGCGACACTTGCACATTCTTCTGAATTTTAAAAACCCTTTAACCTCTCCTTACCTTACCAAACGCATCAGCCTGCACTGTCAAGTTTCAGCCTATTCATCGGCAAACTTTAAAGCACGTTCATGTTACAAGGACACTATTGCAACATCAGTTTCCTTCTACCGGGGATCTACTCACGCTCCAGCCCCAGGATTTGGATTATTGCTGAGTAAAACAGGATGATGAAACTATTATTGCTGAATTGCGCATGATTCATAGTTCGTAATAACCACCTCCAAACGTAAAATTCAAGTTTACATTCTCATAATCAAAGGTCAGAAAAAGACAACAAGAATGGGTCATTATTCATAGCAGTTAAAACTACACATTTACACTAGCTACTATATATAATTCTTAGATGAACTGCAACTACACCTGTAAAGAATGAGATATATACAGAATTACAGATTTAGAGCTTCTTGCATAAATCCTGCTACATTTCCCTGCAACAAAAGCTTTTTCATGCAATATTAATGTGCCATTCCTTAACACACAGTTCTCCAAATATTTAATCTCCTAAGTATCTCCTCCTTTTGCAGAAGAGAAGAACAAGCGACAACAGACTGGCTCCCCAGCATGGGAACACCTTCTGCCAGCACTCACTGTTGCAAGCAAGGCAAACCCAGCCACTGTTGCCCTTTAGTCAAAGGTATGTATATAAACAAAGCAACTTTAAAAAAATATTTGTCTAAAACACCGGGTTTAAGACTTACCTATGCACCATAATCGCCAAATTATTATCATCTGAAACATGTAAAACATTATGGGCACAGGCATACAAGAGGACTGTGTATAATACTCACTAATGTAAAATATTCCTGCCTACAATCCCTCAGCATTTGTCATATCTAAGCCTTCTTCGAACCATCAAACAGAAGGCAAGAACTAGTCAATTGAACTGGTATCCAAAAAGGTCATCATCATGACAGCATGAAAGACTGTTCGTCTGATCCTCTGCGTATGTCTCTGAGACAAGCAGATCCGTAAGAAGAATAAGACTTTTGCTTTACAGAGTACCAATATGAGCTAAATTGTGAAGCAGACATGCATTGTACCAGTTTCCAGGCTATTTTATTCTCAGTAATCCCAGCCTACACATTCAGTAACTAACTGTTAGACCAATCACTACATCAGAATGGAGTACTTTGGCATTTTTCCCTTTTAAATATTTATTATTTTTAGTAAGAATGGTGAGTTCTATATAATCATCAAATACAAAAGACTTCAGCTTTAATTTAGGGCAAGAACACCCTGGCCAGCAGAAGCCTGGCATTGGGAACAGAAATAAAAAGAACTCTTATTGCCCTTTAAAAACCAAAAGTAGCACCTTATCAGCATAATGGCAGCATTATTTAAATAGCTTTCATGTGCCATTTTCACAACACAATTTCTGTTAAATCATTGAGAATAAACATCTATTTTCATTTACTAATCTTTTTTCCCAATTAGAATCTCTCTGAATCTGTGTACAATAGTAATTTGATTTCTTCTCACTTGCTTGCATCTTAATTAAAATCAGCCTATGTTGACTTTCATTTTTATGATATATCTGCCTATTTCACATCATAGCACCTTCATGACCTCCAGAGAGTCACGAGCCTTTAATATTTTATTTTGACCTTGTTAAGTTACTGGAACCATCAAAGATTTTTCTTCTTCCCTCAGTAAGCGGTTTTTTAATCCTTCTCGAAACACAGGGTATGTGTGAAAACACATAGTTGAGAACTATGCTGCCTTTAAACAACATATCTCTGTTCATTTATTTAAAAAAAAACCAAACAATTTGTTGCCTTTCAATTTATTACAAGAATTAGTTTATGAACCATAAACTTCATTATTAATTAAATGAGGATCACTGCTTAAATGATACTTAAAGACCTTTTCCCCTGATCTTCAGGACAGAAAAACAGTTTTTAATTTTCAATTAAAAAAAAAGATGCATCAATAATTGGTGATTTTAAAAGAATTTATAGCAGTCATCTTCTACATAGGTATCTGAGTTTACAAAAGCAGGGACTTTGTGGGGAGAAGCAGTATCTTTTATTAGAGCAGCGGACACAGCTGAAAAGTAAAAATTCCCTGGCAAGACACACAAGCCCTTCTCCAGGCCTGTAGCAGAAAGCTTGCCTATGTATTTCAACTCTACCATTTGGCCTAATAACAGGTATTACTTGAAATGCACACAGCACATGAAGAAGCATCAATTCAGATGGGAAGCAGAAAGGCGCAGAGCTATCCCTTCAGCCTAACACCTGCAAATTTATCTTTGGAGCTTGTAGAAAACACAGAATACTGGGCACACCGGCACATACATTTACATGTTTGCCTTGGGTCTTCATCCAAATTCTCCCAGTGTTACCACTCCCACAGCACAGGCTCAGACTCAGGTAAAGGTTTTGGCACAGTCCAAGTCCTGCTGGAGGAGAAAGCCTGATCACACGCTATCATTTAGCAGACTCGTACTGACATTTACCTTCAGTGTGGACCCTTACCTGATAGATAGCCCAAGCTACCTAACCTATCCACCCATTACAGGGAGGCTATCTGGCAGAAGGCTTTCCAAGCGGAGCTCAAAGCCTTAAAGGCAGCTGGGATTTACAGCCACTTCGTGGAGGCTTTGGATGGCACAACTGCGCAGAGGCTGAGACATCCGACACCTAGGAATACCACTGCATGGAGCCTAGCTGGGGAGCATGCTGGTTTTTTTTGCTCCTTAGACAAGCAGAGCAGACACAGCCACGAAGGTCTGTTCACTCAGGACCGTATTTACATTCCAGCAAGCAGAGCCTCAGGTTCGTCAGTTGTGTACAATCAATATTTGGCTACTGGGTGGAGGAAACTGGAGGCAGCTGGTGACAAAGTGGGAGAGGTAAATTGTTTGCCAGGAAAAAGCTGAAAAGTTTCAACAACAACAACAAAGTTTAAAAAAAGAAAGATCAGAATGAGTGAGAATAAGGGTCAACAGTAAGATGGGGAGCGGCAAGGGAATATGTCTATTTTAAGGAGAAAGCAGCATAAAGGAAAGCATAGAAACATGTACAGTCCTCTTTAGAGGACAGGAGAGAAAGCAAAGACGTTGCCTGTGGTTGAATCAGCACTTCATCTAGGGAGAAGAACAAAATTTAGGGGCTTGCAAGGAATACAGCTAATAGATCACCTGGGCATGCGCTATAAAAGAGATTACAGGAAAGTAAAGTGGAATTCCCAGTGGAAGTAATTATAATTTCAGCGCTTCGTGTGCTGTGCAGATTTACCCAAGGTCCAAAGAAGAATGCTTAATTTAACTGCTTATCATGCCCACCTTCTTCCCTCAGCACAGTATACCCGTTTCTGCCCCGGCCACCTTCAAACATGACTGTTGGTAGTCAAAGAGCAGCTTAAGTTCTGTCACCAAAAGCAGAAAGCTATAGATGAAGAAATACAATACAAATACCCATGGCTCTCCTGTAGATTTTGTTACCAGCTAGCTTACTGAAAAAAATCCTTCATAGGCTCCTGTCAGATGGGGCCCATGACAAGTACCTAATACTATCTAACCTATAATTAGCAGCCTCACAGTGGCTGTTGAGACGAGTACCATAGACACAAGTTCTGAAGGAGGGACACGTTCTCTAGCTGTGAAAGCAAAGCAGCAACAGATTCCTAAGTACAAATATTGGCTTTACCATTAGTTGATAGCTGAAGTAATAGCTCTCCATGCATGTTAGCTCCCCATCTGTACAACAGCTACAGCTAACCACCCTGCCATGTCACTGTGCAGGTAATGCTTATAAACGACTGCTCCAGGACAGAACCAAATTCTGGTCTTTAATGTAGACACAAGTTCAAGTGAAGACTATAAATCCCACTTGCACATTTACAGAACCGTAAGTGGGCAGGCAGAATATCTACACCATAAAATTCTTGGGCAACTTCCTCATATTAAATATAATTGAACTGTTTAACATTTTTTGTCATTGACATGAATTGGCAGGAATCAAAACAGAAATGTTACATCGCAAATGGCCACTTGCAGTAACACATTCTCAAGGCTTCAGCAGTCAGCATTCACGAGCAGGCTTCTTTCCCCCTGGGCCTAATATGACTACTTTGTTCCTACAACACATCTGTGCTCACCTGTATAATGAATACATGATTTTACAATAGAAGGGTAGAGATGGACACTGTCTAAGGAAGGAGAACTATCTGCATTTTAAGAAAGGTGGGTAAGAGATAGACGAAATCATCCCTTTAAAAAAGTGAATGAAAATTCCCATCTGCCACTCAAACTCTAATTTCCACTATTATCATGCGGTCAATAAACCTTTTTACTCCTTGTAAGATGGATTCTAGCTAACCCTTGCCTTTCCATACAGGCAACAGAAGCTAACCAAAATCTTGGTGTGAATAGATGGAACCAGTAGATGCTCAGCACCACTTTGTGTTCAGATGGGCCAGAATCTGACTATCAACCACTTCAATTTGTACTCATGCATATTCAGGTCAGCTATTACCCCAAAAGTTCTTAAAACAAAGAAGTCACCTATAATTTCTCAAGTATCATGTCCTAGTGCTCAAAACTAACCACATATTTGGATGTTATAGACATTAATTTAAGGACAGAAGCGAGGCAGATCTTCTGTTGTTACCTCAAAGCAACAGCAAACCCTCAGTGGTCTCAAACTTGAATTATTTATATGGTCTCAAGATGAACAGTTCTGTTTCTTCTCAGAATGTTTGTATATGAGTCTTGTCGTGGTTTAACCTCAGTCGGCAACTGAGCACCACACAGCCGCTCGCTCACTCCCCCCGCCCCCAGTGGGATGGGGGAGAGAATCGGAAGACTAAAAGTGAGAAAACTCGTGGGTTGAGATAAAAAGTTTAATAATTGAAATAAAATAAAATACTACTAATAATAGTAATAATAATAATAGTATACAAAGCAAGTGATGCACGATGCAATTGCTCACCACCTGCCAACCGATGCCCAGCCAGTCCCCGAGCAGTGGCCCCCCCTGCCAGCTTTCCCCAGTTTATGTACTGAGCATGATGTCACATGGTATGGAATGTCCCTTTGGCCAGTTTGGGTCAGCTGTCCTGGCTGTGCCCCCTCCCAGCTTCTTGTGCACCTCCAGCCTTCTCAGTTGGTAGAGCATGGGAAGCTGAAAAGTCCTTGACTAGTGTAAGCACTGCTCAGCAACAACTAAAACACCAGTGTGTTATCAACATTGTTCTCATCCTAAATCCAAAACACAGCACTGTACCAGCTACTAGGAAGAAAATTAAATCTAGCCCTGCCGAAACCAGGACAAGCCTATTTTTAAAAAAACTTAAAAATAAAAGACATGTTTTGCTGAAGCTAAAAATGCATTTGCAAATATGGTAATTGTTCCTAGATTATTTCAAGATCTGAAAGGATTATACAAGCAATGCCTTGCATCTCTCCCTATGAGATGGACAAATGCTAAACTGCTCTTAAAGATGGGAAAAAGATCCAGCAACACGTTACACAGCTTGATCAAGGCCAAGCATCAAGTCAATGGTAGAGCTGGGTCCTGCAGCGTGGTATTCTGCTATCAACCACAAACTTCACTTCCTTTTTCCATTAGTAAAATCTATTGTGATACTATAACTTTCCCTCTTCTGTGGAATAGAAATAATTACACTATTTGGAAGTCTTCATATTGGTAAGTTAAGCATACATACAAATTCTACCAAACTAAATTTAAAAGCAAGACTGTTTGGTTAGATTGTGTAAACAATATGCTCTAAGACTTGCTGAGTTCTGAGAACTGAAACCACAGACAGCCAAAATACAGCTGCACGCAGTCAGATATGGTGTGTCTGCTAATATTGGAAACTTTATCATGCTGCAGCAAATTTAACTTCTGATTAGTATGTGCACAGAAGAAATATAGACTGAATGCACTGGAACAAAAACAAAAAACACTCCAAGGTTTTAAGTTATGAAAGCCAAGGGCACTGAGTTATTGTATGAAGCACTTGACAATATTTATTAGTTGTACTACTGTGGCATCTAAGAGCCCCAAGCATGGGCCAAGGCTCAGCTGTGCTCATTCTTGCAAAAATACAAAACAAAAGATAAACCATAAACTGCTGTAGGCTGTAGCTAAGGGCTTCTTACAAAGCAGGGTACTGTCAAGTGCCAAACCCCCTGACTTTTAAGTATGTACATCTAAAGCCCAGAGCTCAGTTCCTCGACTAGATGTTAAGTTTGGTGCTAGATTCACCTGCTGAGCAGGAGGCCACCTGGAGTTAGCTGATACCAACTGCTCTGACCAAAGATGTGCCTGAACTCCCACTCTTCCCTGCAGTTCAGGCATTTGAACCAAGACTGCAAGGGAGACACATCTGTCAATTCAGGAGACAGATCCTGGAGCCTAGATTCAGTAAAGCCAGAGGGGATTCAGAGGTGTGCACTCAGCAACCTCCCTCAGAAGCTGGAACAGTATGCAAGAAAGACCTTGAGATTTGTGGAGCAAGGAAGCTATGCACATGGGGGACATGCTTCTGCAGCTTAATGGTTAGAGCACCAAGGAAGAGAGTGCCAGGTTCCAGCCCGGGCTTTTAGGGTTGTTTCTGGTTTTATCACATAATTTAGATGTAAAAATACACAAATGATCCATAAAATAAAAATCACATTGCCTAAACGAGTACCTTAACTAACAAGCTATGGAGTTGGGTTGACTCTTGCTTGTTTTCATTCTGGTCTTCCGACTCTTGCATCGCGAACGTGAACACAAGGCAGAATTTCTCATGCATAACTTCTTTCAGGTGCGTTCTAGTTAAGGCAATCAGGGCTTGCAATGTTTGTGGTTTTTTATTAAAAGAGTTGGAATAAATATTGATTTTTAGGACACAGTTCTTTCTTTGGATCTGCCTGTAAGTGTCGCATGCTGGAACAGTGACATAGAAGTTGTGTAAGTCACATACACCATCTTTAAAAAAACCATAGCTGCTCATTCCCTTTTAAATATATTTGTATTTTTCTACAGTTGTATTGACAGTCAAAGGAGCTTGTCTGCTTTTCACAGCACATATTGCTATGTTTAAGAAGTGCTCTTACAAATTCTCTATCTGGCACCTCAAATAAAACACTGAGTCACAAGTCCCTTGAACCCCAAAGTTGTTCATCGTTCTATTTACTCCTTCAGCCCACTAAAATGCCAGGATATTACTCTCTGCCAATTTCTCATAACTTAAACATTAAAAAAACTGCTCAATGAGCTAAGAAGCAGGCGGCGGTACTATTATATCACTGCTTTCAATTTCAGGCTGCCTCGCTCGGAAATGCGCCGTAACTTTTCTGTCTTCCTGCGCCTCTGCAGGCAGCCAGCCCTCCCCGACAGAGGGGCAGCAAGCCACCCCAGCATCCCCAAAACCCAGAGCAAGCACAAGCTCCTCACACCCGCCCACGGCCCCCGCGGCCGAAACCCTGAGGCGGTTTTTCACCCGGAGCATTTTTTATCCGGATCGGGAATTTAATCGTTCCCCGTGTTGCAGAAGTACTCAAAACGCCCTGGGTGCCACGACGCCCACCAAGGGGCACGTCTGGCAGCCTCCGACCGGCGGGGCACCCCCGCCC
>NW_008824983.1:787887-796703 GCF_000699105.1 Pygoscelis adeliae
CTGTGGCCGAGCCGACTGGGCTGCTGACCCGTGTCTTAATGGGCAAGGGGGAAAGAGGAAGACCCCAAGAAAGCATCACTTGGAGGCTTCCTCCTGCTGACTGCCCTTCGTGTTTCCTTCGCAGTGCTTTATTGCCAGCCAAAGCTTCCCTCTCATTTCATAAAATGGGGGTGAGGAGGCTGCAGGAAGGTGGTCAGCTGCCATACGGTTGTGAACAGCCAAGTGGCATGGCAAGGTCTTGCTGGCAGGGGATCTGTAAGAAGCCTACAGCCCATTTGCCTTGATGATGATTTATGAAAGCCTTCCATGTTTCATAACAGAGAGTCTGTTACACAAAGTTATTTCGGGACAAGCGAGGAAGCGCGTTAAAGTTTCTTTGGCAACCTAAGCCTTACCCACCCAGCTACACAGCGTCTCAAACGAGCGTGCAAACCGCCTGCCCTCTCTGTAACCCGCACCCAGCCGCTTATCCTTTCTCCCAGAGCCAAAATACAACCCTGCCTCCCCAGACCCTGCAGTCGGTTCCCATTTCCTCCTCGGGAAAACAGGTACCGAGACCCCCTCTAGCGGCACAGACACCAGTAGCAGCGATCCCCGCAGCCGCGGCGAGCGGGGCCGCCGGGCTCCCACACCCCCCGTGGGATTCCTGTCAGGAGCTCTAGGGACGTGGCCGAGGCCAACTTGCTTTTCCAGGTTTTGTTTTGTAATGAGGGCTTGCTCCATGTGAGAAGGAGCGAGCTTCAAACCAAGCTTTAGCACTAACTCTTACTAATCTGTAAATTGCCACGTGAGAAGACATAAAAACGGGACAGGCGTGTCACGGCTCTTTGGCCAAACGTTTTGTGTCACGCATTTTAAAGATTGAATGCTGGGAACAAAATGAGAAAGGCAGAAAGTTGTTTTATCTTCCGGATTAGGTCATAAAACCAGGCTGATACCTGGCATGTAGGAAAATACTGTAGTAATAGGGTAAACGTCGAGATTGTACTAGTAAATTGTCCACTCGCAGAGTAGGTGATGTTTCAAAGTGGTATTCGCTTGTCTCCTACATGTTTGCTTTTTTCTGCTCCTCCTGCTATATCTTTCTTTCTAGTATTTGCCTCCTTGTAGTCTGTTACGTCTTCATTTTTCCCTCCATAATCTAGCTCTGTCTTGCCCTCATGTCTCTCCAGCAACTGTCGGAAACCTGTCTCATGGGATCGGTGAAATACGGTGGTGTTAACAGCACTGGCATGCAGGGGAAGAGGTAAACAACCTAAAAGAGAGAACAACCCCTCACTCTGCTGAGACTTTGCAGACAGAAAAGAATTTTCATAATTAATTTTCAATTATCTTTGCAGCTATAGATCTGGATAAAGCAAGAGAGGAATTTCTTCAGAGAATTCCAGGTATTCCAATAATTGCAAACGAAGTACTTTCTGTCCAAAGTCAGTAAATCTGAACACGTCTGGTTATGAACGTGTGTACCTTTGAAGAACAGGCAACAGTTGATAATCTTGGTGATAGTAGCAGGTATGAGGTTGTGTAGTCTCAATTTCCACAATATTGAAAGGTAAATTAATAAAATTAAGTGAAATGTACTGTAGATTAAAAGAATCTCTTCCATAGTCCAAGGCAGGGTGGCCTTTTTCTTGTTAGTAGCAAAGAACATAAAAGCCATGAAATTAGAGGGGAAATTACTAGATCAAAGGGGAAGCAAATTTAAAAGAAACAAAAGTAGCCTTGTTATGTGTAAAAAGTGCAAAGTGAAGACAATGCAACCAAATCTCAGTTCTAATTTATAGAAGCTCTGAACGGATTCTGTCCTGGTCTACTTTGTGCAGAGCCCAGGCTTAGCCATTACTAACAGTGGAAATACTCAGGTAACAAGAATAAACTTTAAATTGTAAGCTAGATACTCTCTTTGATATAGACTATTCCTGGGCTTTCCACAAGTTTATGCTTCATATAAGCCTGATAAAAATCTTCCACTTCACACTCCCTATGGGACTAGAGGTAGTGCCTGCTTGAATGATATCTGCACTTTTATGAGAAGTCCCAGCTGCCAAAAGTTTTGAGGAGCTCAGAAAAATCACATTTCCCTATGTATGACCTTAGAAACCCCCCATGGATGGACACTGCCATTGACATTAACAGTGACTTGCAAAGGAAAAATACCAAACTGCATACTTTGTATTACGCGTGAGAAAGATCTGAAAGCTTTTCTGGTTTTCATTTCTGGGGAAGATTCCTTGAAGACTTCCTTGCTTCTAGATTGGTTCAATGCAGTTTTTACTGACAGAGTTTCAATGTTTGGTTTTTTGGGTGGGTTTTTTTCTTTTTTTTTTTTTTAATGAAGAGATTAGGGAGTTTGTCAAAGAACAAAGATTTAACAAACCAGTCCTCTGTCAATACCTAAATTCCAAAGAAGTGACTGCCTGCCTCGTGCGAAAGCCCAGCTAGCAACATGATATTTGAAATGACGTTAAACTCGCTGTCGAAGAGGCCGTTGTATTCCAAAAGCTAATAGATGTGGGAAGCCCAGAGTAATAGTTGGAAGATTAAAGGAACCCAAAAGCATTGCTGCTTGTTTCCAAAGAAATCTATGAAAATATCTAAAAAGTGTCTCCAAACTTTCAGTGTATTAGGTTATTTCTGTACCCTAATTATCCACTCTCATACTTCTGCATGGTAGGATTCCTATTCAAGCTACAGCTTACACACATTTTGTTCTCCAATAACCAAAAATGAGTACATACCATGGAATTACAGCAAATAATAAGTCTTACAGCCCAAGACCTATTGAACCCAACAGAAAACTAAGTGAAATTACATTTGGAAGTAACTCTCACAGTGTAATTCTGAACCTGTTGATGTGTAGGTACGTGCACAATTTCATTGTCACATGAGCTCTGGTGGAACAACGCATTTTGGTAAAATTATAGGTATAAGCAGGATGAGGACCTGCATTTGGAGAGCCATCAGTGCAAACCATAGTGACTTTGGCAGCTGAGGACATGTCTATGCTGCTTTTGTGCTATGGAGTGGCCTTGGTTCCCCAGCCAACAGGTATGTACCAGTTGGTGTCCTTATTTCAAAACAAAGGCTCTGCAGAGCACACAGGCCACCCGCTTACTGCTCAGTTATTAGTATCATAGCTAACTTGTAATGACTTTGTGAAGGCAAGGCAAATCCTAGCTGATAAATAGGTTTTAATGTTCCCATGCGATAAAAGCAAGCAGAAAGTCACCCTTCCCCTGGACAGCAGGATGAAAACCTAGAAATAACAAATCAAGGAAAGCGGGAAGAACTGTGCTGCTTTCCTTCAATAAACCAGATTTTTCCCTTTTGACCAAATTGCTTATTGCATATCTAAGTATCCACACATATTTAACATCCTGGTCTCCTCTCATTCAACTTTAGACATAGTAGACACTTTCACTGTGGAGGCAAAGACCTCTGCAAAAAAAAAATATTTTACTGACTTGGCAGAATGCTTCCTGCTGCAGAAAGAGAGATCTGAAATACAAGTATAGATGAAAAAAAAATAGGTAGGTCACTAGATAGGGCCTGTAGCAACATGAATCTCTCTACATCAGCTTGTCTTACTCAGTCTGAAAGAAATTCATCTAAGGCAGACAATCATTTATATCACTATCTTCCACCTGTTGAAGTCTCCATTATACAGGAGCCATTTCATAACAGCCCTCCTAAAAGAATCTCGCCTGAAATCAGTGCGCCTTGAGTCTCCTCAGCCGTAAGCTCCCCCCATCCAATACCACAACCAAGCTTCATGTTGACTCCTAGCAGCCAAGCCTCTGTATGCAGTACAATCCTTAAGGCCCTTCTGGTTTTGCAGTTGCGGCATCTCATGGAATCTGACGTAATCCGCTATATCTGACTGCTGGGTTAACACAGCAGAGCAGCAATGGCTTACTCTGCGCCATAAAGCTGGCGGGGGGGGCAAGAGTTTGAAACCTAGTTAATGAATTTATTTCAGGACAAAAATTGGCCTTTATTATTTCAGTGTGAGTGTAGTAGCTTGGCAAAAATGTTGGGTTTTAATTAATTATGCAAATTAGAGGAAAGTAAAGATGTTTGGCCCACTGCTTTGATTATGTAATAGGTACAGAAATATAAATGTTTTGCACAAGACAGCAAGACATATGACACAAAGATTTAGTGTTGTCAAAGACCTAAAATGCTAATCCTTCCTTTGATGTTTATATAGCTTAGCTGGAAAGGGAGGAAATGCATTATTCATTCTTTGATGTTATGAAAGGGAAAGGCCTTTATAAGCAATATATAATCCATATTTATATACACTCCACAGTACTTGGAAATTTTTCTCAATATAAGCACAAGCCATAATAAGAAAAATAAACCAAAATATCAATAAATAGCAGATGCACACTGTTTTTGGGTATGAATAAATTATGTGAGTCATAATGGTTGCAACAGCAGGTGGTGGTGTAGTTCAAGACTCTCTGTGATTTCTCACTTTTTTCCTCATACACCGAAGAGGAAGGTTTGAGACCCCTAAGACGTGGTGCAATTTTTAGCTCTGCACCTTTAATTGGTGAACAAACTAGAGGCATCTATTGAATTTTATTAGCTCTGCAAAAAACATACAGCAAATAGGCTGGTCATCACTTGTCAGTGCTAAACCTGCTGCTATGACTACTTTATGAACGTTCATCCTATTTGTCCTTTCATCTTTCTTCCTGTCTCATACATCCTATTTTAACTAAATCTCAGATTGAGAGTTCACTGGGGCAGAGAATTTCCTTGTTATGCTGTTTTCAAAGTTTTTTATACAGTGGAGCTCTAATCTGTAATTGGAAGCTGATAAAGATTTTGAAATTACTAGAGTCAACTATGTAACTGCCATTAGACCTGATCTGAAAAAAAAAAGGTGCAGAAAAATTTCTGATGAAATTGAACTTTAGTGTGTTTTTCCTTTCTTAATAATAAGCAGCAAGTTTCAAATCCTTTGCCTTAGAGAACAGAAATTAAAAGTCCAAACTACTTGCAGTATAGTTCTCCCTTACATCGTGATCAAGCTCTTACTTTGGAACATGACAGCATTTCATTTAAATTTTTCCAGGGATGGAACCCAAGACTACTAAATATTTAAGCAGATATCTAATTTTTTACTGAACCATAAACACTCATAATTTTGGACAGTGAAGCCTTTTGTTGGTCCAGGCAACAAGTATGAGACAAGTACAACATATATAGGAAAAGAGGAATTTTCTCCATATTTCTGTACCACCTTTTTCTGAACAGAATGGATCACATTTCAGTGTGAAGGTCATGTTTGTATGAAAGCTACTCTCAACCTCTCCTGAGCACTACCACATAATTTGATATAGATGGAGAGGTGGAAAAACAAGAACGGAAACAATTTTGAAGAACTTAACAACAATCAGTCTCTTTTTCTGAATATTCCGATTCTCATGTTACTACATACTAACAAATCCTACATGAAATATGGGCCTACTGGTAATAAACTGAGATTTTCTTACCAAATTGTTCCAAGTAGATCATACTTAAAATGAAACTCCATGACGTACACTGCATAGCTTTTATTAACCTTTGGCCTTTTATCTAGACTGAGATTTAAATAAATTCTTTTCCTCATAGTTCAACATCTCCTCTTTCTTGAACCTACAGTAAAGTCATCATGTTGAATTCACAGCTTCCCGATTACCATGACAATGCAGTGATATCAAAGCCTCAGCTTTACTCTTTCATTAAGACGGAAGAAAGAGCAGGGCTCAGAGCAGAGCTGCTTTAACTCTCCTGTCATTTTTTTCCTTGTATGTGAATTGTATGCAAACCTATGAAGATTTAATTAATTAATTTATTTGCTATTCCAGCATCCCCACTGCACTTCTTCGTACTGACAAATTTTGGCTAGTGGATTTGTTTGACAACTGTTCAATGCAAAAATGTATTCAGATACTCAAAATTCACAAATAGTGGTGGAGCTGCATGATTTGTTATCTAAGTCATGTGTTATGAACCTTTAGAAACGAAATCGGCAGTTGTCCAAAATAAATTTTATTTTAGCTACAGAACTGAAAATTGCATTCATCAGACTCTTACAAAAACAAAGCTTTGCTCATTTATTTGTCAAAAGTAAATTAGTCAAAGTATCTATTTAGAAGTTATTTACTTCAGATGTTCATGAATTATTTATCTCAGTATTTCCCCTGTTTAACTGTAATACCAGATTCTCTTAATTAGCTACAAATATTTTAAATGCTAGAGGGGCAGCTACTAGAGGTTAATTCCTATCTCAATGTGTTTTTTATTTGTAAATGTTTTCTGCCCCTTTATAAAGTTCTGTCTAAATGCAATTTTGTGTACTTTGCAATTTACTAATATAGGCTGGGGTAGCCTCAAGCTTGGCTGTTTTGTTCTTACATATGCTTAGATATGGATGCTCTGTATTACATATGTAAACAGAAATCCTACAGGCTATAATGGTTTTGCAGTTGGGTTCTTTTTTCTTCATTTATAGAATCGGAGGTCAAATGTAGAGATTTTGGATGTTTCATTGGATGAACATACCATTCAGCTATGTAATGCAATTTCCTAAAGGCCTACTGATATTAAGCATCCTAGATTCCAGATGAAGGCATTTCTCTTCTCTACGGTTTTACCTAAGAGATAAAATCAATATATGGCTCCACATTTGTCCCTTAATGCTTGGACTGAAACCTTGCCTCTTCTGAAGGCAGTAATAGTTTTTCTCACTGACTTCAAAGAGGCCAGTGTTTCACCGTTCAGCTCCCTGCTGGATACTGCTTTTCCCTTTAAGCTACCATGTATCATAAAAAATGATGTGCTTTGGAAACTATAATGCACCACAGTAAAAATGTAATGCCACAAGGCAATGTCAATATATATTTTTATGTAGTAATGGGAGGAGGATATAAACCAGGAGAGACAAATGTTCCTACTCACAAAGCTCAGAGTTTTTCTTGTATTTATAAATGAAAATACATCCTTTCAAGCAATAAAACCCCCATACACCTGCTTAGTACCATTCCACGAAGGGCAGCTGTCAGGTAAGCTCAGGTTTACCGACAAATCCATTCTTATAATTTCTGAGTTTCAAAGAAGGTAAGAAATGGGATTTTGAGCACTAATGGGTTTGTGAAAAAGGGGCCAGTATCCAAGAAGTTCTGCAGATCTTAGGTATTGAAGAATGATCCTGGGGAATCCTAGATTTTAGTAAGTTCAACTTTATTCTAAGAAAATGGCATCATGGATTACCTTGCTTATTGTGTTCAGTTTTCCCAAGCATCTATATTCTGCCTGAGATCCGTTGGTGTAGTTTTAGGCATCCAGTCCAAAATACGTAAGGGATGATATGATGGAGTTCTACCAAAAAGTTAAAAATAAAACTGCCTGTATACTGCAACCAATTCTTGTCCAGATTCCCAGGAAAAAAAGACAAGCTTTGTCTTACATTCAGAACTGGATAACGTTATCTTGTATGCAGACAATAAAGAGTACAGATCTATAGAGACACCAAGCAGTAGGGATGGGAACTCTTCAAATTTGGGCTGTTGGTCCCTTTTCATTTCCTAAGTCAGGTCCATTTTAAGCATGTGACAGCCCTGACCCTGAAGGGAAGGCCAGGTCTTGGTCCCGGTGCAGTTAAAACCAAACCTTCATCAAATTCACTATCATCAAAACCTCCCCCCTGTGAAACTCCCAGTAATACTTGGATGAAATCTGTATTTCTAAACCTGTTATTTGTGATTTTGGGGGGCATATTGGGCCTGCAAAGATAAAAGCACAACTGAGGGAACATTTTAATGAAAATGTAGTAAAGAATATGTCTGTACCATAGGCAGTTTGCTATACATATATGTATGGTCTATACCATAAATAGAACTTTGCTAAGTAACTATCTAAGACTGATAATGGAAACAGCTGACAAAGTGAACCAAGGTGAAGTGAAGTCTCCAGTTTAAAATCAGCATCAGAGGTAAACAACAATACCAGGAAGGGAACGAATGTCTCCCGATAGTCAAACCAGGAGCCTATCCGTAATACCTGTCATAGCTCTTCTCTGGTTTGTTTCTGGTTGGGTTGCTTTGTTGCGTTTTTTTAAGGAAAAAAGAATGCTTGATTAAGCTAATTCTTTGGCTTACTCCATTTGGTGCATAATTAACTCAATATTGAATACTCATTTTGCATGTTATATAAAATCAGCTTAAGTGGGCAGGAAAACATTCAGAGTACAAATGAGCTTTCATCAGTGACTGAAAATCCTATTGTCTATGACTCAAAAGGAAAGTAAACAGAGGTGCCCATGCCCAACCTGCCTTTCATTCCACAGATACAAAAAGAAAACAAAACCTCACAAGTCCTGCTGTCATTATAATGCTGACATTTTGAAACATGCAAAAACACTGAGTGAAATGCAAATTCTAGGGAATTTTATCAGAGGCGAGAGCCTCAAATTATATGATTCTAAAATTGCACATTAAATCAAAGATAAAATCACATGAAAGGTATGTAAAAGAGCCGTAAATAAGTATCTGTCTGTAAATAACATCAGTACATCATGAGCTTAGCTGGACAGAATGGGGGCTGTAAATGTGTTGAGGATGATTTGGTTCAAGATTGCAAGTTCTTGGCAGCTCCCTGGGGAATGCTGTGAAAAGAAAGTTGGGTGTCATTCGGTTAAACTCCTGCTGTGAACACCAATAAAGAGATGACCTTTTCAGGCTCTGCAGAGGTCCCATTTAGCAATGGTGGTTTTGCCCAAGAGCATTAGGAGCACTGTGCTTTTTAAAAGTTCAGAAAACCAA
>NW_008824983.1:796719-803860 GCF_000699105.1 Pygoscelis adeliae
AGCAAAGTATTTGTATGTCTTCAGAAGGAAACGCCTCAGAAGAATAAAGAATTAGGTGGAATGACTTGCTAGTGACCAACAACTTATATCAAAGTTCATCCTGAAAAGAAAATGGAAATGGCTGGTGCAAATGTTAAGGATGAAGTCAAAGCACATCTCTCTGCAGCAGTGCCACTGGACAGCTGAGGAAACTTGCTGATGACTAACCAAGATTAACCCTAAACACTCACCAAAGTTAGTAGAATTCTAAGGCAAAATGTGGCACAGGGCAAATAAGGTTGTTCACCAGCCTTTATTGGTCCTGTCAGCTACCTCTGACAGCACGTTAAACACTCAGATTCAAAAAATACATGAATTAAGCAAAATTTATCTTCTGTTATCCCTAGTTGGGAGAAGCAGCCAGTGGGAAGAGCAGCAGAATTTCAGACAACCCTGTGGCATGGATCAGCCAGGTTGGAAAGAGGCAACGACTGAGAAGGATGTACTTGTGTGTGTCTGTGAGACACCACCCATATACGCATCTGTGAGTGTGTGTGTGTGTACCGCTGCTCACATACATACAGCCTTGGGAGAGCCAGAAACATTTCATGACTGGTTGGATATGAAGCCCTTTTTCTCTCTCCACTGGTATAGAAAAAGAAATAATTTCTGTGGTCATTAGAAAGCTGCAGATAATTTTCTTAAAACATTTTGCCACATCTGGGGGCCTATTTTCCTCTCCATAGGCTGCTTAACTCTTATTAATATCAATGGGGGTTATGCACACATGTGGAGAATAAATTAGATTCTTCATTGTTTCCTTCTGATAAAATTAAATGTTCTTTCCACATGTTAAAATTAGCTCTCATACTGTTGTTCTCATGGTATTGGAAATAGAGAACATTAGTCACTAAATGGATCTTAAATTATTTTGCCTCTTAATAAAAGACCTTCTTTTAGAATCAGAAACTAGTTGTCAAAAGCTTTAGTCAGAACTTGAGTGGAGCATCAGTTTTGGTTTGGTTTTGTGACTATTGATTTCATTCTTAGGCTGGATGGAAAACCTTTTCTCCCAGTATGGTGCATTGTACAGACTAGATCTGTGAGTAGCAGTTGGTTCATACTAATAAATGGCTGAACTCTTATCCAGTCAAATTTTTATCAATCAATTCTTATTTCCTTTTTCCTTATTTACAAGCATTGGAAGACAAATGTTTCTGTCACAGCCTATATCAGGACTGTCTTAACTCATTTTCCTCTGATGCCTGTAAATGAAAAATACTAAATGAATTTTCATTGACACGAATCTCAGTTGCAATTTAATACCATCATTATACAGGGAGTCACTATTGTGCATGATTTGGTATATATAAGATGCTGGTATGGATTTTATACTCTTTGAAGTGTTTTTTGTAGGGCAAATGCTTATATTTATAGCAGACCTATTAATATTTATCCTTGACGTTGCATCAAAGAAATAGCTATAGAGATTATTCTGTAGACCTTCTGACATTTTTAGAATATGGAATGCTGAACATTAACATTCAACTCAGTCATAAATGCAATTCCCTGAGGGATGATGACATCAAACAAATTGGACCATCTTCTTAGAAACTGCATCCCCTATGGATCACTCAGTAGCAGAGAATGATTAAGCGTTATAGCTTCCTAGGACAGAACTGGAGATGGAGCTGCATCTGCAAATGGAAGAGGAACAGTGTGTGGGGAACGTCTGCCTAACTGTCTGAGAAGTGGTGCGAGACGGGTGAATGTCTACAGCTTGAGAGACTGGGGGATTCTGTAATATTAGAAACCTCTTGTTGTAGATACGCTCTTGGGAAATAATTTAACAGAACTCTATTGAATAAAACCTGTGTGAACTCAACTTTAAGCTACAGCTAAGAAGAGCGAAGAAGCCAAAAGAATTTGTACCTATACCATAGATGGAGTCAAGAAACGGGAGTCAGTGAAGTTACTTGACCCAGGAATCAAGCCAGTATTACCAGAGAAAAACTGATGATCAAACTATCAGAGAAAAAAAGCTATAATAAGAAATAGATTTACCAAAATCCAGAATCAGCACCTTTTTTTTTTAGTATTATTTCTTTTAGTGCTTAGTAACATGAACAGCAGTTTTTCACTGCAATTCATAAACTATTTAGACTTCAATTTTTTCTCAAAACTATAGTTAGCTGTCCTAAGCTATAGGAATTTGGTTTTTGTTCTAAACTCAGTATGCCTCAGAATGTCTTTATAACCTTGAAACAAGACACAATCTTTTTGATATCTAGTTGTACTTTTCAGATTTTCTTTCAGTTTTTCTCTCTAATTGCAATAATACATCTCAAAACATGTTGGAAAATCAAAACTATAGTTTGTGGCTAAACAGATATGAAAAATAGTGATATTTATTTTTGCTCCTTGATTAGACTTTTCAATGTCATTCAGGCTTAACTGGAGTTCGACGTACCTTCTAGGTCCTTAGATGCTCTTGTTTGAGAGATTCAGACTGAGAAGACTTGCTATGAACCATTCAAGTCACCCCATAGTGAGTGGGATCCACAATGTCAGGACACCTACATTTAGGCACCTAGATGCTGTAGTGACTTAGGTCCCATTATAGTCAGTCAAGATTTTGTCAATATCGTCAATGGATCTTAAAGAGCCATCCAGCTGCCTAGGTAATAGGTATCTATTTTAGAGAGAGAAGCTGATTCTGCTCTGCTGGAACTGAATCCCATCGAGAACTGAGTCCTACCCAGAGTTTCCAAAAAATTGGATGTTCTTCTAAATCTTCCATCTTATTAAACTCCAGCTTTTTTAGCCCAGAAAGATAAGATCTGGTTTACTGCTTTTTGTCCACTTGGTTTACAAGGATTAGAATGAGGGATTTGTTTTACTAGGCTGAACTATTCTCTTTACTAATCCTGCATTTTGTTTCAGGCAATTGCCTTGTGATGGTCTTAGTATCACAGAAGTAAGAGACGTTCTGTGCAGTCTTATTTCCTCTATTTGAGCCCTTTCCGTGCTTGCAAACAATCCTAATCTATTTAAATCTGTTTATTTAGGGATTTGTGCCATGTACAGTGAAACAAGATCCTGCAGTGGCTGACATCTTTGGACTTGAGGAAGCAGAACAGTCTCAGCCAGTTCAATGCCACTGCGATTCAGACATTGCTAAGGACTTTCTCAGGTACTCTCCAGGTCTTGTGAAGCTCCCTGGGTCAAAGAGTTCTCGGGCCTGGGTATGTGTGGTGAGAGAAGGTACTTCCTTTTCTCCACTTTACTTCTGGCCACACCATCGTTGGAGTCCTGGCTCCCTGTCGCTTTTTTCCTACCATTGTAAGTGAAAGAATGAATTAATGAATCTTAAGTTTTCCTTAAAAGAAAATGTTTCTAGCATTTTTAGCATTCAAAGTAAAATATAGGCCAAACAAATCTTTCCGACCAAAATTATGCTAGAATTAGTTTTGCAAATAAATCCCAGACTGCAAATCTGTTACAAGCTTAAGGGGAGAGTATTGCCTCTCAGTCTTTCCTGACAAAAAATAGCCTGCAAATGAGTTTACCGTAAAGATACGTTGGAACAAGCCTAGAAGCCAACACACCGGTTAAGCTGGTGCTGGCATGGAGTCTCTCCATTAATGTCACTGCCTCGGAATACTTTTCAGAAAAGAATCCTGGCACTTTGTGGAAAGTGGGCAGTTTTAAAATAAACAACTGGCTGATAAGTCCTTTCCTGTTAAAGAGTCTCCGCTGTCCAAAATGACTTCTTAAGCAAAGGAAAGTGGGCACAAGCTCGGGGTAGAGAGTGAGGGCTTTGCACAGGAGTCAAAGCCTGTTCTATGCTCTAGGAAAAAACAACTGTATTGTCATCTTGTAAGCACTTGATTTAGTCATTGCTTAGCTATTTTCTCTGGAACTCTCACTATCATATCGGATATGTTTTGCAAGCTGGTAACAAATACCACACCTGTAGCTCCAGCCCCTGCAAGCAGCAGTCTATGTACTTTTCTGAGCTTTTAAATGCGGAATTTTTTCAAACAGATTAACAGGTAAGAACACATATCACCAGTTGTCCTCAAGGGGTGAACTATTTGGTTATTGTGACCTTAATTCAAAACTAGTCAGGAGATTTTGCTGCAGAAATATACAATATTTCATTGCTTAAGGCTTTAAGGTCTATTCTGAGGACACAAAGCTGTGCAGTTGCATTTATGAATGATTTTTTGGCTACTGTGACGTCCTCAGTCAAGAAGGTCAATTGGCCACGTGTGCTGATAGTGGCCACGAAGAGTGAAGTATTTCAGTCTTTCCTGAAGGGATCAAGAGTTGCTGTCAGATAAAATGGAAGAGTAAATGATGCTGAAGTATTACACTGAAAGATCACTTCCTTAACTTCGTTATGGCTAATAAAATTCTAATTTGCAAGACTTGGTTCACTACAGTTGATATGCACGTGAGTAATGTGGAATTCCTCTGGTTAAAGCTGTTCAAAGGAGAGGCCTACAAGCCAAATATATTATGCAGGAGAGAATTAGCTTTTTTTTCCCCCTTGAATTGATGTTAATCTATACTCGCTTTCTGTCTACCAGGTATGCTTCGATTTACAACCATATCTTGAATTTGAACTTCATTCTCCTAAAAAACAATGAATTACTGTAAGGGCAGTTGAAACATGTTCAGAGATGATACTGGCCTTCTGATTATTGAGCATACATTGAAGCTTGAGTTTTCCACAATCTGAATGTATTGATTACTATCAGCAGTACTGTAAACCTCTCTAGCTTACACCATAACAAAACACTTTCTAAATCAAATATTCTCAATATTAAAGTTTTCAAATCAACTGTCAGTGCAGTGCCTTGAACTTCTTGATGCTTTTAGTATTCATTAAAATGTGTAAAATGCATTTTCAATAAAATAAAATACGGCTTCTTGCTCTGAGTGTGTTTGCATATGGTATAATGCACAGTTATGAATTATTTCTGCAGATGGATTTTAATGCACATGATTTTTCCCACTTTATGTTATGACTAAATTATCCTCATTCTGCAGACTCAAACCAGAGCTTATGTAAGCTGTAGTGCAGCTGTAAACAGCCCCTATCACTGCTGCCTTTTAGTCACATGTCTTAACCACAAGATCCTTCCTTAATTATAGTAGTACTTTTGCAGGGACAAACATGTATGATGAAATTTCATACTCTGCTTTTTCCTAAAGGAAATAAATTGGCTTCAAGTGCAGTATCAAACTCCATGGCTGTGAATTTAACTATAGTGAAATTTAGTTTCTGTAAGCTGGCTTCTTTGTATTATTTAGGACTGTAGATGGAAGTGAACAGAATAGCATTTATGTCAGAGCTGTGAATTGATGGCAGTGCATGCCTACCCATTTTTCACTGTGCCACATCCACTCTGAACAGAAGTTTCATTTTAAAAGTTAATAGTCTGTCATTCACATGGAAAACCAAGGACTCCTCTGTGAGCTTATTGTCTGTAGGTGAAAGATACAGAAAATCTGGAGTTCCTTAAACCAGCTTCTTGCAAGACCTCTGCTTTTAGTTATTTCCTGAGAAACAAATAAGAAGTGTCTTGGCTTGCCCTTATCTTGAGATATGCTGTAAAGTTAGTACAGTTTTGGATGCCAAATTCTTACCCTCTTCACCTTTGCAGAAGTGCTCATGAGACATGTCACTCAGGGTTGTCTTTCCATCCCCTCTGTACAGTCACATAAAAACACCAGTGAAAATAACCGTCTTGTGTAAAGTTTAAAGTTTTGGGAATACAAAGGCTTGTGCAGTCACTTTGGACAGACTATGATGGCCCTTTTACCTCCTCTCTTAATAGTATTTTGTTTTTCACTCATCCAAAAGACCTATGCTAGAGGAATTCTATCATTTTCCTAAACTGTAGCTTGCTGCCTACCAAAGCTTCAGAGTATTTATATGTCACTTAATGGCAATATGGAAACCTGAATATCAACAGTTTAGTCATTTTGGTGCACCTTATCAAAAAACTTGGCTGCTTTTGCTGAAATGGGGTGAAATTTCTGATGACTTAAAGTGACACTGCCAAAACCAAAAATTGCCTTAACTGGAAGTGATGAGAAACCACAGTGAAGGATTTTAGATGCACCTTCCTTTACACCTGAACCTGTTCGACCTGATAAACAACTCTAGGCTGCAACAATGTCTTACCTGTGTGGAAGAGGAATGGCGAGAAGGGGGTGACCCTTCTGCCTCATGCAAAACCTTAAATGAGGTTAACAGGGGAGGACAGAAATATTCATTGACAAAAAAGAGGTTGAGACTGTGTTGTCCCCAGCCATGCTGACTGATGCATTCCTCTGTGAGCATCTCAGAGCTGACAAGGGTAAAGCTTACCTACTAGCACCTCTTGTCGGGGTAGAAGAATTTTGTTTAGCAGTTGTGTTTAAAATTAAAGGAAGTGTTTTGTTCCAGTGACCTGTAGTCAGTCAGAGTATAAAATCTGCATGCTTTCTTTTTGTGCCAAGGTAGGAGAACCAACAATTATGAAAGGAAGTTATGTTCCCTCACACCTTTCCTGCCTGTTTTCTGAAAGCAGATCTTCCACCCTGCTGGATACAGCCTGCCAGCTTTTATGTTTGTTGGTTTCCCCTAACCCACGTTAGAGATGGTTTTGGTGTCCTCTCCATGCTGTTACTCCTTTCACACAATTTGCTGTGACTTGCTCCTACTATGTTGTGGAAACAGCGATTGAACCAGACTGGCACATTGTGGTGTGCTGTGGTAGCACTTCGAAGAGCCCTGATGGCACCTCCCACAGACGGTCTGCTCAGGGTTATTTTCCTGATATTTGTGCTTCTCAGAAATCTGTGTCAGCCGCCAAGAGAGGAAGAAATGCGGTCCCTGCGAGTGCAAGGGTTGTGTCCGGTCTCTTCTGACGTGGTGGTGTTTGCTGCCAAACTCTGCTCCCGGGGCGCAGTGCTGCGACCTCACGGTCGGGTGTAAAGCTGTAATGTAAACTGCGTAAATCTCTGCCATGCTTGTCTCTGTCTCTCCCTTCTCTGGAGGAATTAATGTGCTTACCAGATGGTTAAAACACAAGCAACACACAAACACCATGCTGTCAAAATATCTAGCTGACATGTTAGACACACATTTTACCCATGTCAGAAA
>NW_008824983.1:803975-818781 GCF_000699105.1 Pygoscelis adeliae
TGAACCAAGGGCTCCCATTTTGATGTGAATTCAACTTGTTTCCCTAACTTTGCATCAGGGACTTAACTTTATAAAAAGTTAACATCTTCAGCAGAAACATCTTGCTGCATCCTTTCTCCCTAAGTCAAAAGGCTGCAGCAGTGTCAAATGGATTAAAAGGAAGGAGCTCTAGAACTTGTGTTGATCCAACAAGGTACTGCACCTAATTTCTGGTTTGGTGCATTCATTCACTCCTCAGTGTGCTCCTGCTTTTTCAGCGAGCCCTTCCACAGGTGTGGATGTGAAAGATCCACCTGTGACCCTCCCAGCCACCCCAGCCTCCAAAAAGCAAAGGCCATGAAACAAAACCATCCCAGGCTTTTCAGAGCGCTGAGCCCAGGACAACGCAGAGTGATGACTGAAACACTGGGAGGTGACTGTATTGCCACACACAAGATTAAATCAAGAATATTCAAGAAGTGACTCACTGGTATTTTATATCAGAAGTGGCCCTGGGTGCTCTGGCTGTCTAGTCACTAACCTGTGTTTTCAAGACTGAGCCTTCCTGCTAACTGTTTCCTTCTTTAAATCCATTGAAAAACTCCCGGTGACAGGCAGTCTGTTTGCTGAAGGTTGACTGGTTTTGTGTGAGTGGAACTAATGTGCTTCTCATACTGCTGCAAAAGCACAGTTCAGCGTTATTTTCTGATCCATCTCCTTTACTTGCAGGAGACTACAAGTAGCATGGCCTTGCTGCATGGCTGGGCGACGGGCATTTAAACAGCCTCCTGCTCACCTGCTTTTCATCAGGTATCACCATGCTGAACTGGGGAGGAATTTAAAAAATGCTTAGAAGAACAAAAATAAGCACTGGACCCACATACGCGCGGTCTAAAAGTAAGCCTTTGGGAAACTCATACAGGAAGAATGACTGAGGGTTGGCAACTGTCCTGGCAGAGAGACTAACACCCTAACTGAAATCAGCATGATAAATGAATTTTAGCATTGCCGGTGTAAGAAAACCGTGTTGCCAGTTTGGTCTTTCTGAGAGACAAATCAAAGTGAAAAGCAATAGCCAGATCCTGATGTGTAGCTGAGCAATGCAGCACGCCGCTCTTGGTGTGTGCCCGAGCCAACGGGAAGCGTAGCTTTCCCAAACCTCTGCTCCTGTCCTGCACACCCGGCTGCAATGAGCTCAGGGAGGGAGAGCTGTACGTCTGCCTCTGGGGTGGGATGAGAGCGACAGTCCTCAGAGCTCCTTTGCAAGCTTTATAAGCAGATAGGAAGATCATTACTACAATGCCATTGTCTGTCATTTGTCAGATTAAGAGTGCTTAATAGATTAATAGCAGAATAGCAAGTAGCTGCTCTGATTTGAAGAATCTGGCCTACAATACTAAGTATTTGGCTCCATCATATTCAGTGTGTTTTTACATGGATTTATCAGAAGGAAAAAACAGTCTCTTTACTGCACACTTGAACTTTCTCGAGCATCTGAAAAGATATTCATTTACTAGGAATTATAGCAGCTATTTTTGCAAAAAAAGTATGACTTTATCCTTCCCTTCACATGTTACATTATTAGCTTTCTATGATGATGTGAAAGCAAGTGATTTGGTTCAAAAAAACCCCCTGCTGTGTATTATTTTGTTTTGAGGTCATAATAACTGATATTAACTGATAGCATTCATCCATATCACCTGCGTGCAACTGCTCCAGGAGAGAGGCAACAATGTGGACTAATGGTTCTGCAGTATAGCTGTAGGCTAATGATATCTTACTAATCACACTAACCAGAGCGCTATATCTTTGGACCGTGGTCAAGAGGAACCCAGCAGGTTGCTTTTGCTGTCAAATTCCTCTAATATCAGTTAATTATCCAATGGGCATTAATTTTCAAAAGCAGGCTTCCGTGGAAACAGTGGGTCAGCAAAATCAGTCTGAGCACTGTAAGAAGCTTTGTCAGAAAGCAGATGTTTCTTTAAGCTTTCATGTGTGACTGAAATCCCAGGAGACTGATTCCCAGCCTTACTTTCTTGCTGCTGTGCTGCAAGAAGTCCTAGCACAAGGATTTGCTCTTAAGCACCTTCTTTCCACGGTCTGTGAAGTGCAATTAGCACTAAGCCAATGGTAAAAGACACGGCTGACTTGCATGAAATATCTTTTCAGAGCAGTCTGTGCAATGGTCGTGTTGGGAAACCAGAATGTGCTCGCAAGTTAAATTGTAATGACTTGTGCTTGGTGAATGGAGCGCTCTGCATTGATTTCTGCCTTGTAAAGAAGTCAGGGAGTGAACAATGCTTATTGAACAGTTAGGATCATTTTCAAATGAATCACTTCCACTAATCCAGACGCAGGAGCAAACCGCAGCTTTTTCTGAGATTTTAGCGATGTTGCAATTCAACTGCTTTTTCCTGCAATGCGTTTCTTTAAGGCTAAAAATGGAAAGGCAGATCAAGGGAACAGTTTAAGCTCATCCTCTTCTTATGGTTGAGAAATATCTGTAGGTGTAACCACCAACTTACTTCTGCTACAGCCTTTACAGTCCAAATGAATACTGCAATAGGTTATGAAACACAAAACAGCTCTGCTCCAAAAAAAACCAAATTAATCCACTGATTAACCAAGGCCTCTGTCTAACCTGTCTAGGCCTATAGCATAATCTATCAAGAACAACATGAGAGAAACAGCTTTGCTTGTAACACAGTTCAGCCTTTGTATGAATGAGGCTCCACCCACAATATTTTGTAAAATTGTGAAGATTTTCAGTAAACTAGAGTTGCAGACGAGTGAAGAAGTTCTTCTATTTCTTTGTTTTCCTTGGGACGTCTCTTTGCTCCATGGAGTTAAGAGAGGAAACCTTGACTTTTGTTTTCTCACTTAGATACTCGCTTGTAAACTATTTTAGAGCATGGAACGTTCAGTGCTGCCTATTGTAGCCCCTTCGTATGGGCAGGAAAATCAGAATGGATCTCTCCTGGGGAACAAGCAATACTGGTTTCAGTCTCTGAAAGTGGGTCAATCAATAAAATCTGGCACTTTCTTCTGCTGGCTTGGAGTTTTAACTAATGAGTCATTTAAACAGCACCAGCAACTGTGTGACTCCAACTCCTTCTTTAGATTGTTTCTCTTGATTCAGATCCAAAAGGGTTGAGGCTGAATGGATTATCCTGTGTCCAAAACCACCGAGTGACCTTGCTCACCAAATAGTTCTTTCAGATTTTCATTTCAGCAATAACAAATACCTTTTCCTTCTCTTTTTCCCCAGGACTCAGACAATCTCCAGAAGACTGTCAGTTATTCACAGAGCCATATTAATACTATTTTCAGGCTGTTGCCACCTTCATTCCCGTCCTCTCCAACCTCACACAGTTTTCTTGGCCCTTTGAATTAGCACACATATGTCTGTTTTCTCTTAGTCACAGAAGCTGGTCTTTTTTCCAGCCCTCCTGTAGCATATTTTCTGGTCTCTGTTATAAATGCAATTAAAGCCTTGAAAGGACATGTTAGGGTGTGGGTGCAAACTCGTGATGTTGGTTAGCTGGTTTACTTTGCAGTGGTTTAGCTTAAACAGCTGTACCTCGCCACAGATCCTGTCTTCAAATGAACAGCAGGTTTTATTTTTTATTGCCAGCTTTGGGCACGCGTTGTTGTGGAACTATATCCATCTGTGGACTACCTTTTCCTGAACCCTGACCTGTGAAAATGTTGGACCTTCTACAGGGCCTGGTATCCTTTTTGCAGTATTGTACTGTTTAAATCCTTGTAAAAATATAAATTAACTTAGGAAAAAATCTTCTTTCTTTTCCTCTGCAAAATCTAATGTCAGAAGGCCTCAAGGAAGGTTTATTATCTATTCTTTATTGGAATAACATCTGAAGCCAAGCTCCACAAAATATGTGTTTTCTTTCATTTGCTGGAAGTTCTTGAACAGTCAGAAAAACTGTTTCAGGTTTAGATGAAACTGTGTTTAGACTTTTTTTTTTTCCTTTGATAATGTCAAAATGATGGAGCTTATTTTGCTGTACTAGGTGAATATTTATTTAAAACCAACATACATTTGAAAAATGTTTTGGTGTTACCAAGTCCATGGGGCTTTTCCTGGGAGATTTTTTTCTAGATAAAATGTTCCTTCAGTGTTCATCCCACAGTCTCAAGGTCCTGAGCAGAGATTTGTAGGGCAATGCATACACTGAAAAAAATGACTTCTGACCTGAATAGCTTGAAGTCTTCCTAGTCTTTGGTGCTTTTTTTTCTTCTCATTTCCCATTGTTTGGGAAACAATTGTGACATCAACACATAAAACCTTTTAGGACTGCTGTTTTTAAAATTCAGAATTAGCTTGTAATATCATGGAAAAGTAGCCTTAGATCTGTATCTGAGAGCTGAACAATCCCAAAGTGCAAGAGCTTCAGGACATAAATGCAAACTCTGTAGCTGGGGCCTTTCTGAAGTTGCAATGTACTGTTTCTGATCTTGCCTTTTAGAAATGTGTTTATGAAAGCTTTCCGCTTCTCCTTCAGTGATGCCAGGAGGGCACGTTATCTGCTTCCTGCCATAAGTCATCAGAAACTTTCTTTTCCTCTGCTGTATTACTGTGGAAGTGAGAACAACTTAAAGAAGTGAAAGCAATTTGTTCTGCAGGAGATACTAGATAAAGGGTGCCTAGAGGATTCTTCATACCATGTTAAGATGGGGATAAAATGGTATGACATGATAGACCATTAAGCAAAGCAAAGTAAGCACAGCAGCAAATTCCTTTCTTGTCTCAAATTTGTGATACATTTTCCTACCTTGGATGATTAAATGACAGTGTCTAAAGCAACAGCTCTGCTGGCTTTGCTGAGCTGGTGTGGGACCTTAGAAGTCAGCAGTGGTCTGTGTTCAAAGAGATCAAGGATTGCAAGCCATCAAGAGGAGATCCAGGGCAGCTGCTCTTGCTTACCCCTTCTTTTGAAAATGGCAACACAGTGAAAACAACTTTGTAGACTCCTTGCCTAGCCTTCCCTAGGGATCTGGAGACCCCTGTCACTGCCAATTTCTGAAGCTGCAAGAATTAAGAATCAAAGCAAGAGATTAAATGAGACTGGAATGATACAGCCTAATGTACTGCTCATATGGCAACAGCAGAGTTCATTAACTGTGCTCGTGCTTGAAATATTACTGAATGCACTGTTAAGCAATTAATTTTTAAAGCAATTCGTGGAAACATGATACCTCTGCTCTGAAAACTTTCTGAAAACTTGGAAAACAAAATCATGAGAGTTACAATTTGCATTAACCAAAGAGGTTTTCATTTTCATCCTCTCTCATAACAAGTTAAAAAGTGCTTACATTTTCCAAATTACTACTAAATATCTAGAAAAACCCAGGATCCTATAAAACTAGTTCAAGTGAAATGCCTCATGCCAGAAGATCGTTAGTAAGCTAAATTACCTTCCCCCTTCACCACCACCCCCATTTTACACATTCTGTTTTAAGGGAGAATCACTTCTATTCCCCTTCTGGGCCTCGACTCACGTGTGCTCAGTTGGAGCTGGGCCAGGTAAAGAGGATAACTGCAGTGGTCCAGTGATGTGCTTGAGGGACAGGGCCTTTCCTGGACCACGCTTTCCCCGGGAGAGGTTTCGGCTGGATCCCAAGGGCTCACTGTGCAACTCTTGCGCTGCACACCCCACAGACTTGAGCAGGAATCACAGCCTTCATGGCACTTACCCTAAATTAAGATACTGATGGTGTGGATTTTCCCCTGTTCTCCATTTCTTTACAGTCTGTAAAGAAAGGATCAGCTTCTTTAAGAGTGAATGCCCAAATGGTAATACTTGCTTGGGGAATAGGATGCGTGATGTTGGTCTGTCCCCTTCTTATTCTCCTTCTTTCTGGGTAAGAAATCTCTGTCCATCAGTTTATGCCTTGTAATGACAGACTCACTAAACTGAATGGCCTGTGTCTGTTCATTGGCACCCTGTACAGCTGAACAAACGCCCATTACTGTCTGCTGAAACCAGGACTTTTCCTCACCCAGCCACTTTTTTGTGGTGTGAAGAAGTCTGAATCGGCACTGTCAAGTCACCTCAGTTAGCAGAATAAATCAGAACAAGTCTTGAGGTGAACAATATTGTGTACAAAGAAGTGCTTTGAATTGTAAATATATTGAATTTTCACTGTATGAGTAAAGTAGATGATGCCTTGAAAGCTTTTTCACAATAGTGTGTGTGTGCGTTAACTAAAACTGACTTTCTCACAAACATTTTGAGCATATACTCCACTCCTTTTAAACACTTGTTTGAATTTCCTCTCGCTCTTTGGGAAGGAAATTAAGTTTGGTTGGTCCCCTCCAAGGAATAAATGTGAAAAGTTATTCTGGTTTCCCTAAACTGAGCAAGACTTGAAACAGCAATCTCATGAGTACTTTCTGGCAAGGCAGAGTTATCATGTGAGAGGCTGGCAGAGATAAACCCTACAAAACAAAACACACACCCCCGAAACCTCAGCATGGCAGTTCTTTCATTGTTCACAATAGGAAGATGACATTTCAGAAGAAAAGCACTATACCTTAGACACTAGCTATCAAACAAGTGCACAGAATAGCTTGGAGTTAGCATCTGTGTAATGGAGACCAGATAATAGCAGCGATTCCTCTGGAGAGGCACCTTGTGTCCCTTCTCCCCTACCCATCATATTCTCACCGGCTGCATGTTGGCTCCAAACTGTCGCAGGTTGATTTAAGAGGTCCAGAATGACCCCAGATCAGCTTGTGTGCATCCATCAAAGTTCGATGACCTGTCTCAGGGGGCTTTTCTTTTCCTAAAAAACAGATGACAGCAGGAACAAAAAGGTTATGAGAACCTTACATTCCTTTGTACTAATTTCCCACTGCTAATTATCTATTCTTGGTGCTATTCTCTTCCCTGCAACTCATCTCACAAACATCCTTTAGAAATTTCTGTCTCCTGTTTCTTCATTCATCTGTCCCCTTAATATTCTTTAGCTGGGAATTATCCCACCATATTCGCCTCACACCTTCCAGGTCCTATGTATCTTTTCTCCAAAAAATGATGGGTGATTGATCCTGTTTTTTAAAGAAAGAGTCATTTTAACTTTCTAAAGCAGGTTTTCGCAGCACACTGTATCCTGTTACACTCTGCTAGGGTAGTGGAGTGATTCATTTAATGATGTGTGATTACAGTTTTTCCCTCCTCCTGAGTACTGAAGTAGAATATTTCATCTCAGAAAGCCAGCCTTTTCCAAACTGCTAGCAAAATAGATCCCTTATGAGAAATGTATAAAGTGTGCAGTCTCCAAGGTTAAAAAGGAAAATAATGAAAAATAACCAGCTAACGCATTTTTATCACATTTGTCCCCAAGGATCCTCATACTCTGCACCCAGTTGGAGAAGAGAGCCCAGCAATGACTGACTCTCAGGCAGGTACTATGAAGTACTGAAGGGCATTTAGTAGGGAGAAGCCACCACAACAAGAAGCCCTCAGCTTCTTGAAGGTGACTGACTCTGCGTTAGCCCTGCCATTGACCAATTTCAGAAGCTTGCTCATCTGAAAGAGTCACTATCACATGGAGGCGAAAGCGTTTGACAACAGACTCGTATCTTTAGGTTAGAAAACAGCAAAGCTGCATGTCCCCACAGGGATGGAGCAGACTCCTCCGAGTCTCACGTACTGCAGGCGCCTCCAATTTTACCCCCATATTTGGCGTTACACATCTCTGTGCTGTGTTGCTCCATCAGCCTTCGTTATTCTGCCTAATTAGATCAGCGAGAAGGAATCTAGAAATGTTTTGCATTTTGCTTGTGCATGTTGGAACAGGAAGGACTGTGTATCAGTAAGTTCACGAGGCAAGCTAAAATGAAAGCAGCTCTATTTCTTAATAAAATAGGTATTTTGATACTACCTACAGGGTTTTCTCCTGTGAGGATTTAGGCTTCCTATCCAGCATGGCCTGCAGGGGGCATCAAAAGTATTCAGTGGACACTAAACATCGTTTTCTGACTAACTATCAGTAGCGACCCTTAAATGAAGTATTTTACCATTAAATTAAAAAAGCTGAAGAATGCACTTTATTAAGAGAGAGGATGACATTTCACTGCGTCTTTTCTGGTTCTTCTGTCTGCTTGATAAAGAAAGAGTGGATTTTAAAACACATTCATCCTCCAAAGTCTTGCTATCAGAAAAGACTGAGAGAAGGCCATGGGAAAGAGAACTTCTAAATACTTCAGTCACCATTGAAAATAGGATTTAGAAGGTTTTAAAAGTTTCTGGGAAATAAGGCAGACTATTTCAGAAATTCCTGTGTTTTCTTTATATTGAAATAGGCTGCCTTCGAGTATTAAAGAGCATTATTATCTGGGTGGAATCCTAGTTGAAGAGTTTTGTTGCATTTATAGGGGAGAAAACAGCAGTGTTGGTAGCATCCACATTTCTTTGCTGCACTGTGAGTACAAGTATAGTGAATTTGACTAGGAACAATTGAAGAAAAGTTACTCTACACTTTCTTCTCCTGAATCCTCGCTGTTAGTACTGCTCCATACTCACTATAACTTCTGGCCTTGTTGTTTTATATTGGGATTTCCTGACCGGACTTTTTCTTCTGATTGTATAGTGGTCCCGAATCCTGATGGTCCCAATAGATAGGCTATTGATGCAGATCTTAAATATTCATAATGCTTTTAAACATTTTCTCTGTACTTTTCTGTAGCCTGTTAAACTTTCCTAGCTCTGCAATACCTATTTTTTTGGTCGACCTCCAGCATAAATCAGTTACATTTTGCCCTCAAATAGATGTCCCTGCAATATGCTTCTGCCTGCCTTCCAGTGTGCTGCTTGCTTATTTGTTGTTTGATACAGGTTGTTTCCTAGTCTATAATTTTCAGGAAAGAATGATGTTATTGTTGACTTATACTTACCTAGAGTATACTGTAGCATTTTCTTTGCAATGAACACTCTAATGTCTGTTTCTTTGTTACTCTTTGAAAAAATGTTTTCACCAACATTATCTCCTCTTTGTGTTTTCTTTGCTGCACATGGGTAATCATAATGTTTCATATCCCTTGTTGAAGTCTTTTGAAAATTAACACTTATCTTCTGATATAGCTGTTATTGGGTGTGTTTTGGAACAGGTACAGGAGACTCACTAAGGCTGAAAGAAATTCAGACATCTTATTTTGTCTGGTTGTTCTTCTAGCAAAATAGATTATGGCTTTTTCAGCCTCTTTTTGATTTCCTTGTAATGATGAGGTGCCATGAAAGCAAACAGTTGCTAATCTGAGTGAGAGTTGTGATAAAAATACCCCAAAGAAGACTGAGCTAGGGTTACACAGGCAGCCTTAATCTGAAACTTTCTAGCTTTTGAGCCCTTCACTTGACAAAAATGTTCTTTTAAAAGGCAGCTATTTTTTTTTCCCAGTGAGGCATAGGTTCTTCTGACACTTCTTTCCAGCCCCAAGTCTGACCTTTTGCTCTATCTTTCTCCTCCCATCTGTTTCTGTGCCAGGCCTGTCTCTTCCCTGGCTTTGTATCCTCCTCCCCATTTTTCTAGCTTCCAGTATAATTTTTCTTACCCGGCCAATCCTTCCAGGCCTGCCATCTGAAATTTTCCCCCTAGTGCTCCCAGTTTCGTATCAGCATGCTCTGGGCTCCTCAGCTGCTCTCACACGCTTTGTTCTGCCACCTCCACCTTCCCCCAGAGCACCGTTCCTCGTCTGGTCTTTTCCCCTTCTCACTTGCTACCTCCTTCCCAAGCTCTCCCTCCTGCAGTTTCTCCTCCAGTTTTAGTGTTCTCCATCCCAACACACTTCCATATCCAGCCTTAGCAGGGAGAAGGACTGCTTCCACCGTCCTCATCCCAACCACCTGTGTATTCTCTTTTTCCCTTCCCCATCCACCATCCCATCTTCTCCCATCCTCACTCCTTTCCACATTGGTTTCATCTCCTCTGGCACATCATGGACAAAGTAACCGTCCTGCCAAAGTACTTGCTTCAAAGTCCAGAAACACAGGACCTGGTCAAAGGGAAAATCACCAGGATGCCTTAAGACGACTCTTGGAAATGATCAAACAAGTAGAGCTGAAAATGTTCTCCCCTTAAATTGTCTTGGGTCAGAATGCTGGCATGGAAAATTTCAACTTAACGTGGCTGAAATTGGGCAACTGAAAACAGGTCTTAGAATGGAAAGGGTCCAGCACTTGTAATACAGAACATACTGGGAAAATACAGTAGCTGCTGTGTCTCTTGTGCACATTTTCCATGGCCATATTCATTTTATAACACTGGTATTATAGCTATTTCTAACATGTGCCACTGAAATTAGTGGCACATGTGAGGGAAAATAGGGAAACATCTAGCTTTTGGAGATGGCAGGAAACATCTACTATATTGTTCTGTAGTAGTATTTTTATAGAAAAATGCCTTTATTAAAAAAGAGTCAGGGCTGATAAAAAAAATCTGTTAGCAGTGAATAAACAAGTTTCCTTGTACATCCAGGTTTTCTGTGCTTTCCATTGACAATCTTGTAAGTGCAAACGCTGAATACGTATTTCCTCCTTCATACCTGAAAGTAAATGGTCTATACTTGCCAACTACCCTTTAGCAATAGGCTCTTAAAACACAAAGAAACCTTTGGAGACAGAAAGCTTTCTGAACTATGTGCATGCACAGGGAAAATGGCAGCTGCATATATGCTTTTGCATTTATGAACGTACACATCTATTTATAACCATTTAACCATTTTTTGAGCACCTCTTTGGCTAAATGAGCAACTTCACTTTAACATACATTTTCGTTCTTACTAGAGAAATTATTTAAAAAAAAAAAAGTCCATCCTGAGCTATGCAAGTGCGCAGCCTCTGGAAGACATTTCGTTCCTGGAGCGTGGTGAGCATAACGGCTGAGGAGTAGACAGAAATTCACAGGTGACCCAAAGCAGTTTGGGTTTTTCTTTCTGGTTTTTAAAAAAGGGTTGATAAAATGAAATATGGATTCCCTTCTTTTTGGGCTTGTGTAGAATGCCAAATGAGAAAAAACACAAGTGTATCTTGACTCTATAAAATTTAGTGACCCTAAGTATAATTTATTTATTTTGATTTCAAGAAGCAACATAATGTTATTTTCCTAGATGGTAAAAGGAAAAGTAAGCAAAACCCTACAAGTAGGGTTAGTGTTGAAGAGCTAGAACCAGGCTTTTCTTTTTCATGTATCCTAGATTTTCTTTTATTGTTAGGTTGGGATTAGCTTTAGTTATGCTAATGCAACGGGATGTGTAGTAAATGAAGATGATGTGGTAACGGTTTTGTGCAGGTAAATGCTGCTTCCTTAGTTATATTATTTCTCTTTTTTAAACACTTGCCCTCTGGACTCCCAGAAGCTGGTACTGCTAACATCTCCCGGGCAACTTCTAAAATCTTTTCAGTTCTTATTTTTCTCCTTTACATTTTAAAGAAATTTATGTAAAAAGGGGCTATGAAGAAGTTACTGCTTTTAGTGATAATCGCTGGTGTTAAGAAATCTCTCTGGGGCACCAAATTGTCTGTAATACCTGTAATATAAATTATTAACTGAAAGAAAATCAGAAATAGAAAACTTAAGGGAAAAATAATGGTGGATAGTTAAATAATGGTTGAAAATGGTAAAAAAAAAATCACTTGCCTCCTAATTCATCCTCATAATACCTGGTTCCCACAAACAAGACTTGGAACAGGTTATCTCTAGCCAAAAAAAATAAATTTAATTTTTCCTAAAATTTGTCTGGTTTATATCTTTAAGCTCTTCTCCTACCATCTTGGTGTAAATGCTTCCTTTTTTCTTAAAAAAAAAATTCTCCACTAGCTCGCTTGCAAGATCTGCCTTGATCTTTTTGTTTAAATAAACACACTGTGTGAAAAGTCCACTTGTGGACTTGAAGACTGGATCTTTACAGGCCTGTTTGAATGGCTTTCAGAACAAGACTATGATTTCAGAGTGTTAATGGTTTCTTCAGAATGGATAGCCTGTTATCAACTAGTAAGATCTTTTTTGTTTTTTTCATTCCTAGTTGAAGCAGATAGTCACCTGCTGTTTTGAGGCTTTACTGGTGTTTTGAGGAACAAAATCTTCTAGTGGGTGGATTGAATTTCCCATATTAGATATATTTACTTTCCTTCAGATCCGTTGTCTCCTTGCATCCCTGAGCAGCGAGACGTGATCCTAGGGGAGGCTGAACGCTGAAGGAAGTGGGTCAGAAGCATTGAAGCGTTGGGCTGCACGGGGACAGAGTTTGGAGCCCCCAGCACCACACTATGTTCAGGTAGGTTTACATTGTGGCTGTTCTCCTCCATTAACAAATGTTTTACTTGCTTAATTAACAGACATCTTGATTTTAATGCGTCTTTTCTTACGAGTCCCAAAGATGCTTTTAGCTATTAGTTTCCACCCTTGGATTTTGTTGCAGATTCCGGCTGACCTTCTGTGTGGCTATTCACTGCGGGCACGTCACTCCTCTCCTCTTGCATGACATATGAAGAGAAGCTAATTCAAAGCATTCATTGTTTATGGCTGGGTTTTTTAGTTCTTTTAGCTTCAGGGGTTTAGAGCTGGAGAACAGCTAATCAAAGGCTAGTGCAGAAAACTGATTTCAGCTGTCTCTTTATAGGTTTCACATTTTTTTCAGGCATCTTCCCCCCTCCCTAATACAGTCCCCTTCCCTAGAACAGAGAGGAAAGCAAAGGCAAGTTTAAAACTTCCAAAAAGGCATGTCTAGCTGCAGGAAATTAAGGGCTGGTGGGCCATTTTTAGCTTTACGCCCTCCATTCCTTCACTTAAATACTCAGTTGTTGCTGATGGTTGCCTCCAGGACTAACAAACTTTTCTCACTCGTAACTCCAGGACTGTTCTCTCCAACCTTAAACATGTTTACTGCCTACTTGTAACCAGGGAGGTACATATAGCACTTCAGAGAGAAAACAGCCCTCTTTATGGCCAGGGCTTAAGCCAAAGCCAGCTACAATTCCCTCTCTTTGTCTTCTTGAAAGGAGAGATCTGTTTCCTTCAACAATACTGTTTATAGCTTCACCAGATGAAAACTGTCATATCCCATTTCCACTGAGACTGAGTGATATCTATTGGCTAGCTACAGAATTAAGAAAACAGAACTTAGTTCAACTTTAATGCTTGCATAGACACCATGCAAATTTCCTTCAAATGAGCCAGGAAATTCTAAATATCATCTCGTTGCAAAAAAATTGCTGCCTCTAAAGGTCAATTTAGAAATGTTGTGACCTGTGATGTCCTTTAGTATTGGCTACATTTCCCAGAAACTATGTGAATTCTGGATGAGATGACTGCTCAGGCTGGAGTTATATGTTCAACACCAAGTAAAAAGACAGTTGTATCTTTTAAAGTGCCATAAACCAAGCAAAATGAGTTTTCTCATGATAAGACTACCAATCCAAACAATCATGTCCTGCAAAGTCTATATGGAACCCTGCTGTGTATTTCAAGTAAATGTACTTTAAAATGTGTTGCTTGAATTGGGTAAGCATTTCCTATATAAGCCTGATTTGTATTTTTATTTATAGTCCAGTACATTTACCCAGTTTTTCCTGTGATTTCTGTGCTACCAGAAAAATTATTTGTATGTTACTGGAGAATTGACTTTGGATAACACTGCCCCCAGTCCCTGGAAACTATCTTACTTTATAATTACTTGGGAGCTCAGGAAATAAATCTTCATTGCCTTACACTCAGTGACAGAGACCAGTGAGCAGAATGATGAAAGGGAAGATTTAGGATCTCCCTATGGTAAAGAGGGGTAGGAACAATTTTCTGTTGTAAATCCTGTATTCCTTCTCCTAGGTGAATATGAAGCATTTGAAATGCAATATAATTCTCTGCACCAGAGTCTGCTTCTTAAGGTTTCTATTGGCGTATTTCAGTTTTGTTACTGATCTTAGCAAAAGATCACCTGACAAAAGGGTGGATGTAAATTCTCTATATACCTCACAGGGAGAGTAGTCACATACATCTTTCTTATTTATACACATTCCTCCCCAATTCCTTCAGAAAATTACTTCAGAGAAGCAGTCTATCAGCGGATGCTACCATTACTTTTAAAGTATATGAGATAAATTACTAACCAACTTCCCCAAACTTATTATAGATAAATTTTAGATAAAGCTTTGCTTTACTGTTTCAGTACTCACTGGATTTATACTTTAAGATTAGAATCCTGCCTGGAATAGATTTTTTTCATTTTAGCTCCTTCTTGGGATGCACTCTTACAATAAGTCTGTGACACTGTCATTGGAGCTTTTACAATATTATCAGATTTTTCATCGGGTTCCCATTTTGGTAGAACAGCTCCTGCTGTTAGACAAGCTTGGATCCTGAAACTTGGATTTCTAAAGCTAGGCTCCCAACTGTATTTGGAAATTAGTAAATTGCCCTGTAACCAAGTCCTGGAGTTCATCTGGAAGCTTGCTAGAAGGTGCTGCTAGACATTATCTTTGGAAATAATTTCCTCTAAACAATTTTTTCTACCAGTTGAAAGGTTTTTATTTTCCATCATTTACTCCATAGGGAAGGTGTATTCTTTGAGACTTCTGCTGGTCTTCCTTTCTCTGATTAGAGAAACTCTATGATGTGACTATATGCAAGGGTGGCCTAGAGGTGTACAGGTGTTTTATCTAACTGTTCGACCTCAAAAATGCTGACAGAAATCTGGGTGAAAAGCTGAAGGCTAGCTTTTTTCTGGCCTTCACCCCATGAACCACCATGTTTTGCACCCAGAGCATTGCCTTGGCTCACGTTGCAGGGCTGGCTGGAAGCTAATGTCTCCTGC
>NW_008824983.1:818807-822643 GCF_000699105.1 Pygoscelis adeliae
TGAAGCTCCTTAAGGAGCTTCAGGCAAAAGCTGAGACACATCTGACCACGGTCTGGTATCACCGCTGCCTCGACAGACCCAAGGAAAAACACATTCTTCATTTGCCAGGGCTGCTACTGTGTCTGCTTTATCAACTTGCACTTAATTCACTTTGACATTGCATTATTCTCCTGCACAAAATGGGCCTTATCCTTGATTCAAGGCATTGCAGGGAACTCTGAAAAGAATCTAAGTCCTTTCTGAAGACTTTTCAATTCTTTATTCATGAATTTAAAGATGACTTTGGAATTAAGTAGAATCAGGAATCAGTGTCCATAGGGGTCTCTGGCAGATGGCTACGTTCCTCTGAATTCAACTGCACCTGTGAAGTTTTCTTAATTTGATTTCTAAAAGTCCTGTACCAAATTGCTTACAAGCAAACAATTGTGTTGTTTCTGTGGAATACTATCTGTATCTCAGATATGAGGGGGAAAAAAAAAAGATGCTTACTTTTTCCAGGTTGGTGTTATATGAGCAAGCTGCTCTTGTAGAAGCAGTTTTCAGTGCCAGTTTTGCGTGGATAAATGGAATAACTAGATTCCTATGACTTTATTCCAACTAACTTTTCTAGTACAGGCAAATATCAGGTCCCTACTAAAAAAAGGACCAAACAGTCCAACACAGCTCTTCATGAAAGACACCTGTAATATATCTGGCTATTTATAAAGAAACACAAAGAATGAAGAATTGTTCACTGGAGAAATTTAGTTCCTAGAAGCCCTATTTTTTCTTCGTTTTCTTCTTGGCATCTAAAGGAAACCTCCACTTACACTGAAAGCATATAACACTTTAATCTACCCAAAAGGTGTAAATTAAAAAGAATTATTAAATTTCCTTTGCTGATACTTCATTACATATTTTTGCTAAACATACTGAAGCTGCATTTTATTTTTACAGTAACTTAATAAGAGAAAGTAGGCCTACCACATTTCAATTAGATTTGCCTAAAAAGGAAGGCAAAGAAGAGAGAGTAATAAGTATAGGAAATAATTGAATAAAAGGTAATGGCAAATAATTTTCCTTGGTAAAAAAACTGATACAGAGACAAAACTGAATTTCCTGGTATCCCAAGTAAAACCTCAAACAAAACACAGCTGGCTGGATGAGAAGCCTGCTACTTGTCTATTTAACCCTACGCTGGGTTATTACAGTGAATGTAATACTTGAGAGCATGTGGTCAGTCCTGTGTGCTTTTCACTGAGAGGACAGTGCTTAAATAATAAAAATCTGTTAAAAATAACTGTAAAAAAAAGCTTTAGGGAATTCCATAGTAGAAAACACTATTTTCCTGAATTAATTACAATCTCATATGAAGTGCTATATGAGAGCACAGAATTATAGGTTCATGTTGTTTATTTAAAGTATAGGGTTTTGTCAGGGAAAGGTCTAATTGAGTGTGTAGAGATGAGAAGGAAGAGTCAATGTTTGCTTTCATTTGTTATCTTTTGATACTACTGTCAGACAAGATAATATGCAGAGCCGTAAGAGTCAGTCTTTTTGCTTCTCCGCACCATACTGTTATCGCTATTGTAAGCTTTTTTTGTAGAGACAAATATCTTTGCGCATGTAAAGATATTAGCGAGCTGCAGAAAATTCAGCCATCAGTAATAGCATAGCTCTGGGAAATGTTCATGAATTAACCAGCTGAGGGAGCACAAGCCATCGGCTTTTCAGTAATGGCACAATGGATTTTAGGGGACTTACTTCTAGAAGAAAGAATGGCAGTTATTCTTCACTTAACTTTCCAGTGAAACATCTGAGGGACTGTTTTTCATGTGGGATAGTTTGGGTCAGAATTGATTTGACAGTGGTGATTTTTAAAGGATAGGTCTGATCTGCTCCTTTATTTAACATTCTTGTCTAGAATATATATATTTTTTAAATTGAAACTTATTCCCAGTCAGCACTGTTCGATTTTAAAGGTCTGAGGTGAAATCCAGGACCACCTGAAGTTAATGGCAAAGTATTATTTATGGGATTAGAGCCAAGTGTTCATCCCTGGTCTAAATACAGAGTTGTATCACCGCGTGAATATAAGAATAGTTGTATCATATCAGACCTACAGCCTGTTCAGCCCATGAGCCTGCCTGTGGCAGCCAAGCAATAGCAACACCTGCAAAAGAAAGTAACAGCAGAACAAGCAATCTGGGCCCCAGAGAATTCTTGAATTAGTTGGAGTATTTAATACTGATTTGACAAAATAATTAAGTGGCTAAGCCAACAGAAGAGTGTTGGTCCATCTTTCTGCGTGCACTAGTCAAGTTTTGCTTTTCTACACAACAGGAGCAAGCTGAGGTCTTCTCTTCAGCTTTAAACTGCTGGGCATCCATGCGAGGATGTGCTGTGCTATAACTGAAGCAGTGCGGGTTCCTACGTAGAAGAGCCCTTTGAACTTGCTTTGCAGACCATGATTATGTAGATAGGCAGTACTGAGAAAGGCGGCGATAGTAACCGCTAACACATGTGAAACTCTGGTCAAAGGGTATTGTTTTCATTATAGTTTTGTTCTCTGCAGCTCCTCTGACTCTGAAGTGTCGGATTCCAGTTTGATTTCTTCATTAGGAAAGCCACTGCTTCAGTAGTAACGAACAACAGAAAAAGCACAAAAAAACCTGACAATGGTTGTTTTTGTTTAAAAACCTTAGCGTGGGTTAGACAGTGTCTAACACTAACACCTGGGACGGGTTCCTTTCATTATGCTTTGCATTTCTGGAAAATAGGTCAGCCTGTTTTCACAGAAATTGGTTAATTCATACACCATAGGCCAGAAAAGACATATAAACTAGTAATGCTTCTTTTCGAAAAGAGGTAAAACACAGACTCTACTCTTTGTAAAGATGCTAAGGTATGCTGTCATTCTGCTTATCTACCACCATAGCCCATCGTTTCACATCAACTTAGTGTAAAATTGATCTCCCATTTCCTGAAACAGAAACCTGGTCTCATGTTCCTGTAAAGCACTGTCCGCTTCCACGTCAAAATATGTCATCTTCATATTTTTTGTTCATAGGAAATATTATAGGATACCTGGATTTTTATAATATTGAACTTATATGGCTTTCTTCAGATTTATGAGAGTAAATAAGCCCCAGTTCACTGTTCTTTGCCTTTCCCTTAAGGAAATCATGCTTGAACTTACTTTTTGTTTGTGCTTCAGGAAATTTCTTCTCTTCCTGCCGTGGGCAAAAGGGGAGTTATGGTGATGAAAATATGCACATAATATTAAAGGGGAGAATCTTTGTCCAAAAGGAAATGATAAGGAATGCTTTAAGGGTAGATTAATTCTATTTTAACTACTAAAACTTTACTCCACAGTCTCTGCTTGTGACAAACTCCTTTTGATAAGAAAAATACTTTCTTTAGGTCTTGTATAATTAGCCTGGGAAACAAGATAGGTGGATTTTGAGGTGACAGTGGAATGTGAAGATTAAATTTTGAAATTTGACTAGCAGTGTTTGGAAGACAAAGAGATGGCTGAACAGCAGGGACGTCTGCAGCTGCCAGCACAGGTAGGCTGCATTTTTCTGCCAGAATGAGACTCTTCACCACTGCCCCCACTTTTCTAGCATCAAGAATGATGAAACAGTTTGAGATCAGATCTTTGCTTGCAAGGAGAGTCAAAGGCATATTTTGCTGATGCTCTAAGGATTTTCTAAACTTGACGATGGGATTAACATGACTTAGGACCTGTGTGCTGACATGAGCAGAGATAGAGGCAAGGGAAGATAACAATTATGTACCACATACTTTTTGAAGCATTTCTCTTTTTCAGTCTTGACCAGAATCACTGCATTCCT
>NW_008824983.1:822656-827817 GCF_000699105.1 Pygoscelis adeliae
GCCAGCTGTTTCTCATTCAGCATTTGATTTCCTGAAGATGCTGTGGTGAAGTCACTAGATGAAATAGGAAATTTATAATAGAGACAAGTAAGTCTCACTCTATTATTTGGTAGGTCATTGATTCTGATTATAACTGAGCTTAACAGCAAAACTTTCCTATCAGATAGCTCAAAGGGTAAGTTAGGGGGGAAATAGTGGACCCCTCCCATTTTCTGCCCATGTAAGACTCTGAAATGAGATGGAAGACGTGCACACCCTACTCTCATAGGACTCTGGTCCAGGGACTCTGTTGGCCCATTGGCCTTGGGTCTTAAGCAAATAGGGGCAGTCAGTCTCCTAAATGACAGCAACGTAGGACACCACATCGGAAGGTGATTGTCATTAAACAGGCCAGTCCAGTCTAGAAAGTGTTGCGGACATAGTTATGCCATGAATGCACACCTGCGCACATCAGAAATTTCTCATGGGCTTAAGCCCATCTAAGGGTGCCAAAAAGAGCTATCCAATCCAGTCCAGTCCAGTCCTGCCCTGTCCCTTCCCCTGGCTCATGCATCTCCTGACTGGGTGAATACGGGAATGAGCATGAGTATTTCTCCAGGAGAGCGGTGGGCACCCTCGGCTGGGGAGAAGGAGGAGATCACAGATGTAAACGCCCTTGCAGCATAGCGACCTCCATGCCAGCCCAGAAGGAAGCAAAGTCCCAAACGAGGTCCCATGTCAGCGTGGTCCTGCTGGCGGCTGCATCCCTCTTCCTCTCCATCCAAGGCTGCTCACTGGAGGCAGGCTCTCAGGGCTGGGAGCAGCAAAATGCTACTGTGGCTAATATGCTTCTGGGACCTGTTCCAGTGCAGCATAGGTATGTTAGCACCATCAGAGCTTGCTCAGCGGTCTTTAACAAGGTAACTAGTATTTATGACTAGAAGGTTTTTAATCATATACTGAGCCTTATCTAAGGAGAGAAATAACTTGCCAGATTCTTACATTTGCAGGCTACAGATTTCAAAGCCATTTCTCCTCATCCTCTCAGTTCATGGAAAAGAGTCTTTTCTTTCTTCCTTCCCTCTTTTAAGGGGTAGAGGTGGGTTGAAAGGCAAGTTTTCTTCTGTGCCATTTCCCTGATCTGCCTTACTCCGTGTTCAAGCAGATGCCAGGGCTGGCTCAAAGGAAATGGTGGAGGAGAAGACCAAGGCCAGTTTGCGAGCAGTTTGCACGTAGAGTGGCTCAGCTGTATCGTAAAACTACACCTTGGGCTCACTGGGATGAATAGGGTAGTTCACTGGTCCTAGTGCTACTGTTCCAGGTGCTCTGCACCTGTTATTCTGCTCAGACATTGGCCTTTTTCTTCACAGCCATAACCATTATAGATGCTGGTTAAATAGATCTAATATTGCGTGCGGTGAACTAGGAGCTCGAAAACAAAGCTGGTATGTCATGCCTCTGTGTTCCTGGAAAATGACATAAAATCTTTCAGCAAAAAATACTTTTAAAGGATCAGATTTCTATGTGGTTGGACTGCTCAATTTCCATTGTAAGTAATGAGATTTTGTTACTCAAATCCTCAAGATGATTCCACAGTTTTGCCCACAGAACCTTGAATCCTTTCGCTTATGATATTAAGTATAATTTTTGCTTATTAGGAATTGATTAGGTGAATGCTGCAAAGAAACAGAAAACAAAAAGACCAGAAATCTATAGTCACCATATGAAAGCTGAATTTAAAAATACTGCTAGGCAGTCTAACAGAGAAATCCTCCAGCCCTAACACACAACAGACCATGTAATCTCATTTTAAATCTCATTGAATCAATCACCTTAGTGCTCCCTCCAGTCTTAGGATGAGAAATCTGCACCTGCTATCGGGTACTACGTTCACACCTATAACCCTAGCTCCCAGGATATGATAAGCTTCAAAGGAATTGCTTATGGAGGTGGGTGGTACGAGCTTTACCTTTTCTTTGTTTCTCTATTCTCTTCTTTGCAATTAAGTAGACTCGTTTGTCCTACTTTGATAAAATCCATTTTGCAAATGATTTTCTAATAGCTATAAACCTCTCGTAGCTGTCAAAAAAATTCAGATGTCATCAAACTAATTATCTGTTTTGTTGTCTAATATAAAATGTGTTCTAACACATTCAGTTTTTTTGTTAGAGTTACCAAAACCAAACAAAAATTATCTTTGAGAAGTAAAATATCCTTTCCCAAGGAACCAGTTTCGGATCTTGCGTGCCTGTCCAGAAGACGGTGGCTATGGAGTCCCCTCCCTGATGGGCTCACGGGGCAAGAGGCGGAGGGGCACGTCCAGCAGCCAGCTGAGCAGGCCCTTAAATATATCCAGCCGAAGAAACAGAGAGATGCCACTGAAGTACTGCTGAAGGACCTCGCGTTGGCCTTCTGCAATTAAAACCAGCTGAGCGGCTGGGGGTCAGAAAGGGGCTCGGGGGGGTCAGGAGCCGTCTGGCAAAGGTGTCCCTCACAGCGGCGCCGAGCAGGGGAGAGGCAACCGAAGGGAAAGGAGGAGCTGGCTGCAGCGTTTGCTTTGGCCTAATTTCAAACAGAGCGCCTTCAGACTCTGTTTATACAATCCTGTCTTTCATGAGCTGTTTTAATTTCTTTAACTAAGGGTCTGCAAGCCCTGAAGGTTTGACTTATCCCATGGAAATCAGAAGAAATGCAGTCGAGAGAGCTGATGCGGACTCGACCACACCCTTTATGAGTTTCACATTCAGAAGTAGAGGCTCTGTTTTAAGGCACAGCTGAGCAGGGACTGCAAGGAAGCATTGCACTATCTGATGGATACCAGGTCGTAGCTGCCAAGAGGGTTATGGCACAGACATTTTCTAAGCACAAAGCTTAGAAAGCACAAAGTACAACTTCCAATAAATTACAGCAAGTTCTACTTTAATAATCTTATCATTTGTATGTCTAATGTGGAACTTCGCTTTTCGATAAGTATTTGCACATCATATATATAAGTATTGCCCATCCCTTGTAGCTGGGCTGCTACGTGTTTAATACACAGAAATATGTCCCTCATTAACATTTGCAAAAAAAGCAATAAACTAAGACAAATGTTATACTTTTAAAAAAAAGGTGAAGCGCTATTAGAAGTCTTCCAAGAGGTCTGGCAGTACAGTACTCATTTTGGAGAGGAACACTTAGCTAGTTTGATAAGGCTGGAGCCTGAAACATATCCAGCACGGTGAAAAGTTTTCATCGGCATGCGTGCCGAGAGCTGGACACCTGTCTCCAAGTCCTTGGAAACTTCACGTTTGATCTGGGCCACAACATGAAGTCTCTGCTCAGAGTAAGGCTTGAGAAAACCAGCTGCTTGCTACCAAAAGTACGTTCTCCTGGCACAGTGGCATGGTGCCTGCCATCTCAGCAGCTGGGGCAGGGCATCCTCCCACTGCACAGCCGGCCCCGGAGCAGGATGTCCATAACACTGGGACAGCTGTCCTGGGGACAATGAGATGTTGATCTGGTTAGAAGGCAAAGAAAACAGCCCAGCAAAATTGCATATGGGCTAGAGGCTTCTGCCAGCTTTTATTGTCATGTCTTGTTTGGCTTTGCAGAGATCGTTTGCATAAGGTACACATTTTGCTGATACGGCTTCATCTGTGCAAATACTCCACTGCTGTAATGTCCCCATGTTTCAAAACCTGTAAAATCTCTCATTTATGCAAGGCGTAGATTCACCTGACCTAAATTCCCTCTTAGTCCCAGTGCTGGCTGTTTCCAATTACCTCAATGCCTTTAAAGGCTTGCAATGAGGCCATAGGGCCCCACGTGCTAGTGCCCCTGCTGTAGAGTAGGCAAAGCTGCGTGTTTCATCTCATAAGGATGCTACGAAGACAAGTTCTTTAAAGACAATGCAGTATTCAGACACTGTAGGAACAAGGTCAGATAAATACGTGTTTATCTACATCCACATTTAGGTAACTTGTCACTTCTGCAAAGATGATGTCTGCCACTTGTTGACCTCCAGTGATGAGATATTTATATGGATGAAGACAAAGTTTGGCTCCTGTTTAGGGGCTTAACTTTGGCATATCCAACTCTGAAAGTGTGACAGGGGACATTCTCCAAAGGCCTACAGTTTTGTTTGGTTTTATCTTTACTTGCAAGAAGCAGATTCCAAACTTTCCCAATAAAGGATTTTACCTTTCGCAACAAATCTTGCTTTTCTTTGCTTCAGACTAGCACTGTTGGAAAGTTGCCATATAGTCACTCAGAATATTCCAGAGCCTGGATTGAATTTGGGCCAGTAAATTTAAGGCAAATGAAAACAAAGCAATGTGGCAAAACTCACATAAATGCCTGCTTATGTAGGGCCTGATGTTGTTCTCAACATCTCTGAAATAAAATGTTGTAATCTACTTCTGTGCTCCATCATGGGATAGTGTTTGAATCCAAACAAAGAAAAAAAAAATTAACCTGAAACCAGAAGTTAAGATACCCCAGGAATGAAAAAAAATATTCTCCGGCCCAACAACTTCTTTACCAAAACAGGGTAGATAAGGATCTTAGGGTAAAATCCTAAAAGGTGGTAGAGATTTAGAGGAGAACAGTATTTCACGATATGACTAGAAAGACCTGGTCCTGTTGGGTTCTGAATACCATAAAGGAACTGAGAATTAATAGAATAATAATAAAGGAATTAATAGAATAGAATAGAATAGAATAGAATAGAATAGAATAGTTGGAAGGGACCTACAACGATCAACTGCCTGACCAATTCAGGGCTGACCAAAAGTTAAAGCATGTTATTAGGGGCATTGTCCAAATGCCTGTTAAACACTGACAGGCTTGGGGCATCGACCACCTCTCTAGGAAGCCTGTTCCAGTGTTTGACCACCCTCTTGGTAAAGAAATGCTTCCAAATGTCCAGTCTAAACCTCCCCTCACACAGCTTTGAGCCATTCCCACGCATCCTGTCATTGGATGCCAGGGAGAAGAGCTCACCACCTCCCTCTCCGCTTCCCCTCCTCAGGAAGCTGTAGAGAGTGATGAGGTCACCCCTCGGCTTCCTTTTCTCCAAACTAGACAAACCCAAAGTCCTTAGCTGCTCCTCACAGGGCATGCCTTCCAGCCCTTTCATCAGCTTTGTTGCCCTCCTCTGGAGGCATTCAAGGACCTTCACATCCTTCTTAAATTGTGGGGC
>NW_008824983.1:827852-829330 GCF_000699105.1 Pygoscelis adeliae
TCTTTTGACCGGCTGGTTATGCTGTGTTTGATGCACCCCAGGATGCCGTTTGCCCTCTTGGCTGCCAGGGCACGCTGCTGACTCATATTGAGCCTGCTGTCGACCAGCACCCCCAGATCCCTTTCTGCAGGGCTGCTCTTGCTTTAACTTAATGTCACAACACACATGAAAAATAAATGTTTTGAATAACAGGGTGTCAAGTAGAAAGAAAACAAATGTTTGAAGGTGGCTTTCATAACCTTGCAATAAAAAAATTATTGGACTACAAAGCTGATTTACACTATCTGTTCCATTAATCTTTGTCTCAGTAAAAATGAAGTAATGTGTGAACCCTTAAATGTAAGTAAGAATTTTTGTCTCTGATTTAGTATATTCAAGAGATTCTTTCACATATTACACCGGTGTGAGTAATAAAAGCTATCACAGTATGTTAGAAAAGGGGTGTTTGTTCAGGCCAGAAGTTCAGTGGCTATGAAGGTATCATTAATCTATTTTTTCTGAGCCTACTGTTGCGGGCTGCCATCTTAAGTTAACTAACTTGTGACAGGAATGTCACAGAGCAATACAAGATGTTCTAGACCAATTCTAAACCCAACCCGGTGCTTTCTCATATGACCACAAGCTTTGGTGTTTAGAAATGGAAGGCCTGCTGTGGGAGCCAAGGTGAAAAACTGAACAATTTTAGAAGAGATTTAATGTACCTGATAAGACCTCAGTTAAAACAGTGGAATAAATTGCACTATCGCTCAGCTTAAATTTCAGATAAAATCACAAAGACTAAATTTAAACAAAGTGAAAGACTTCACAGAAATACATGCCAGGCCATTTTATAAGACAAGTTCAAACTTAAGGATCGCTTCATTTTTATGGTAGAACCTTGGGGCAAATGATAATTCAGCACTTATTGGTTGTTGTTAAAGAAAATAAATTGCATTACAGTTACTTTGAATGAGAATTTTTGTGAGAATTAGCCAACACCCAATGTAGTTGAACTTTTCCTATAGTACAATGCATGGATACCGTAGGGACTTATAAAATAATAGCTGAAAATACCTGTAAACCTATTTTTCAACCTGTAAAGTAGTTGAAAAAGCTATGTTTTTGCTCTTCACTTGCACTGTGGCTGGCTTAATGGGATCTGTCTCCTAGTGAGTATTTTTAACTGCAATGATAACACAGGTAAGAATAGTCCACTTTCAGCCCTGCAGGGACTTGTTATTCATATGCATGTATAAGCCTTCTCTTAGCACTCTCATTAGGGGTGGAAACAAAGCAGAGATCCCTTTTAAAAACATTAGGCCTCAAGTCTTTTGAACTGAAATCCAAACTGGAAAGCTTCTCTGAGAACACCTTGAACCGGGCATGAATTCAAGGGTTATTGAATGGAGGCAAAAAAATGTCATGAAGTCCTAAAGATCTAAATATTTCAAATTGAATTGTAACTAGAAACTAAACAGAATCTAGTGTTAAGGGGGGGG
>NW_008824983.1:829458-837098 GCF_000699105.1 Pygoscelis adeliae
AAAAAAACAAAAAAAACAAAAGTGTGGGTGGGGGGGGGGGGGGGGGGGGGCGCGGAGAGAAAGTGAAACCCCATTATTCATGGGAGAGCAGAATATTTAAGTTCAGACTGAGTTTTCTCTCTGGTCAAGTGCAGACCTCAGTCCCCTATAGAAAATAAAGACAAAAAGGAGTGTTTAATGACTATGAGTAAATGCAAGTAGATACAAATATCAACAGACCTGTCCTACACTATACATATAGTCCTAAATTAGCTTCCATGGAGAATAGATAACCTTTGACTCCTCTCTATACTAGAACTAGGCTGTAAATTTGAAACTGCTTAAATTAAAAAGTTATACAATTCCTTCCAAGTGTGACAGAGCACTTTGTACAATAATACGAAAGCGTTCTCTTCTCTCACTGTGGGTTTGGTATAAGAGATGTAAACAGTCATTTAATATTAATACCTGGAATGAGATTCGAATTTAAACTTCATCAGAAAATGACCTAGAAAACAAATTCAGGCAGAAGAAAATTTTGATTATAAGGTTTGTGTTTTAAATACAAACATCCATCTTGGTTTACAGTGATTGTTTCTCCAGATATTATCAGGTTGGCTATATAATAATACAAACCATCTTCCTTCCCTCTCCAAGAATGTTAGAGAATGTATTAACTTCTATAATTTCTTTTATTGCCAGGCAAGCTCTCAGTATGATTCAAAAAATGACCTTGCTATGCCACCCAGTTGGTGTACGAGCAAAAAACCATAGTTTAATGTAAATAAATGTCTTATTCTTACACCAGCACTAGGACATAGCCTAAATGCAGCTAGTGTAAAATTTAGTTTATCCTTGCCATCTACTCAGGCATTTCACTGGACACTGATCCAAGTGTAGGAGCAACTCCACTGATTTCAGAAATACTACTTATATATGTAACATTTGGCTTACGCACTCATTTAGGTTAAAGCTTAGAGTATGTCACCTTTAGTAAGGACATTTTGAAACATTAATGAGCTTCTCAATAGCTCTTGTATTCAAGCCCAATCACATTTTATACTAGAGCTTTGTCTCTAGCTGGAGAGGAATTCTTTTCCACGCAGACCAGAAACAGAAGAGCTTAATTGCATGGTCGTGGTCTCACCTCTCCTGCACTTCAGTTTTCGTCAAGGCACTTCCCCTTACAGTAGGGGTTATTTGAGGATTGCTGTGGACTCACTCACAAATGCTGTGAACAAACTTAAATGATAAGGATTATGGTCTGATCTAGGTGCCTGAAGTCAAACCATTGAAAATTGCTGCTCAGTTTTTTTGGCATTTGGATATGAAATTAGAAGCTGAAATTATGTATCTAACTACACTCCCCATAACTGGTGTAATCCCTTCTAGAGCCAGGATCTTTCTGAATTCTCACAATAATGAGCCAAATATTTGATAAGAGTATTTCATAAGTGGATGTTTTGGCCCCATGTAAATACTCTTTTAAGAGACTTCTTTGCTTGACACTGATATTACAGGTATCATTTGTTGATTACTGGTGTATTTAAGTGTGTCAGAAGATGTTTATGGTCTCTATGGAATTATCTAAAAGGGGAAAAACAAGTTCTTAGAAGAGTCTTAGTTGTATGTGTTGCATCTGGGAGGAGATCAGATCTTTGACATGACTGATAGCAGGTTTTTATGTAAATGACTGATTGAAGATACAAATGCACTTCAAACTCTGCATGTTTTGCTATAAAGAGATATTTAAAAGACTGAAATTTTAGTTTAAAGCTCAAGTGGTTCATCTGTTTTGTATATAATACATTTTTGCATCCCATCATGCAGTCCAGAAGTAAAGCATTATATCTGACCTTGTGAGCGTGGAGTTCAGATGACCAGGAATATGCTAAAATACTGCTGGGATTGGATTTGATACAATTAGCTTTAATTCATTGCCTGGCATGCACAAAATGTAAATTTAAGTAGCTACTCACTCCCTTTCTCACAGAGGGGGGGCAAAGACAGACTACGTGGGACACCTTTGCTTCCCTGCGGCATTTTCTCTTGGGAGAAAGTAGGATTGCAGCCGTGGTATCTGAAGCATGACTGGTTTGCAAAGAAAATCTCTTCCACCTTCTCTTCTGTTAGAAAATGCATCATCCTCCGGATCACAGGAGTTGTTTGGGTTACTTTGCCGTCATTGTTTTTCCCTCTTCTGACACAAATATGATGGAACGCGTCAAATGATTTAGGACTTTGAAGTGCTAAAGAGAGATTTCAAAAATCAGGAGAGGCTTTTCTTTATTTGTGTGGTAATTTTCATAATATGCCACTGAATCTCTGCATTGTGATGTTGGAAATAGGTGCTGACTATGTTGTTTGGGGTACATTTTATTCTGTATACAGCAACTTTCCCAGCAAATTTCCCTTACAACAGGAGCCTGAAGACTGGAGCGATTTTGCAAACATTTCATTGCTCCCAGAACTGAATAAATTCACCCATGTGAGAAACCGCACTTTCCACAACGGGACTGTAGTTAAACAGTTTTTAACTGAAAATATGATGAACACAATAAAGCCTTGTTAGCTGCATTAATGCATACAACAGCTTTTAACCACCTAGTCTCTGGTCTTTCTGTGCAGAAATAATTTTCCCTGCTGTTTATATGCTGCCTATATCCCATCTCCTGGCCATCCACAAATCACCGATCCAGACACTGGGAAGTTTCGACCAAAGGTTACTGGTGTATCACGAGGAATGGATCAAAGATAAGGTGTTGTTTTTGCTTGATCTGGTAACCTGTTCTCTTCATAATTAGGAAATACAATAAACTACTTGGTAGTATAGTAGTCTTTCTGGAAATTTTCCAGAAAGAAATAAACCCCCCCAAATCAGTAGATGGAAGTTGCAGCCCTGAGGTTTTTGAGTGAAATATCTGGAAAATGAGTTTACGGTTCTTAGGAGGAGAGGGGGGAATAAATAAACTCCACCAAACATCTGAACTCTGACCAGACTCAGTTGTAGTCAAGCGACCACTAATGCACCTAAAAATACAGCTGGATTTATAATACAGCTCGCTGTAACTCACTGTGTGGGATATGTGAAGGAATGTCCTGTAATAACTGCCGTGATGGGTCCTGGGGCCCTCTGCTCTTTTATCAGGGCATAAGCAGTTGTGGATGAAGTACATGCCCGGCACTTTTTTATTTGGTACTTGAAATTACATCAGAAAATGCCCGCAGCATTCGCTGTCAGAAACGCTGCTTGTAGCACCAGTCTCCTTGCAAGCGATGATGTTTTTCTTTGGAGGATCTAATATAAATAGAGTAGCTTAAATGAAAGTCTAAGCCTTCCCCCCCAAAAAAAGAAAAAAGCCCCTCGTGTCTGAGGGGCCTGCTCTAGGAAAAGTGGTTGTTCTCCGCTCCTCATTCAGCGATGAGGAGGACCAGTCACGCCCCAGAAGATGATTTGGGAGTGATAGGTGATAGGAAGAGTGTGTCCCCAGCATACACCTCATAAGCAATCATCTGAATTTATGCATCTGGGCCGAGAGATGTTACTCATCACCCTGAAAGGCAGACCATAGTCCTTGAATATATTGGTCATTGTTTCTGTTTTTAAAAGTTGCAGAATGACAATCATATAAAAAACCAGTAGTGTTTTATGTAATCAGCAGGCCAAGCAGTCACTCTCCAAGACTAAACTGGCTAACACGGCTTTACCAGAGTTTTTGTTTTGCAAAGAGTGTTCTTCCAGCAGCTGCTCCAGCTGACCGTCTCGCTGCAAAGCTATTACAGTTTGCCATTGGCAGTGTAGGGACCCTGAAGAGCTTCTGGCTTCCCTTAATTGAACAGAAGAAACTAATTTAAATTTAAAAAAATATAATTAGTTTGACTTCCTCTACCAGGAATTCTGTAATTGAGACTATGAATAAATTATGGAATGCAGCTTCTTAGCTGCACAACTTCTGTGCTGATGAGTGATATGTTTTGTCCTCCAAAATGGAGCATAATCCTTGTCATAGAATATATCTTGCATGCCACAAGCTGGAAGTGAGGGACTGAACCGAGTGTACAAATCCTGCCTGAATACTTGCTGAGGCAGGTATCGCTCAGCTTATCTGTGCAGAATGCAAATACAAAGCAAAGCAACTGGTCCAGGCTAGTCCAAAAGCCAGAAGGGGTTTTAACTTAGTGATTACAATTATATAATTAACCCAGTGATTACAATCACTGTGCAATATCCTTTATTTTCCATGTGTCTGAATTAGTTTTCAGCCGTTGTCATACTTTCCAGCTGCTGTGTGTGAGTTTCTTTCTCTCTGAGCAAATTATTCACCAAGAAATAATTCAGTCATTTCTCTCTCCTTTTCCTCATCTATGAACCAAAATTTGCTTTCAAGTATTTCATTAAGCCCAAATGACATGGCCTACTTCTCCAGACTTATAGAGAAAACTTTAGAATATGGCTGCATTTAATAGTTATTTGGGGTAAAAATTAAATAAGAAGAAACAAATCTCTTTAATGGAATATAATCTTATTTACTAAAAACATCTTTGATCTGAATAACAATATAGACCTTTAAACATCTCATTTAGTTAAAAATCAGTGAAATCTCATGCATTAGCTGCCTCTAGGGAATGTATAATGGTTGTGTTTTCCCATTTCTCACTGAGACGAAGCTTCCCATTCGCAGATTTCACTTCCCATGCAGCAGACTTTATTTCTTAATCCCATGTAAAATTACCTCTAGTAATCCCATGTAAAATGACCTCTAGTACTTCCTAAGTAGGATAAAACAGAAGAACATTACCGAATTAAAGAGGCCAGAGGCTATTCAATATCCCTGCAGCAAAGCATCCTAGCTCATCTTGTATCCCTATACCTATTACCTCTTCCTCCCCAAAACAAGGTGACTGCCCCCAAACTACCCTCCTAGGCAGTGCCGAGAAGGCAATGTGGATCAGGTAGTTCCTCCTGCAGGGCTGGCCCCAGCGCCGGAGTCTGCTGCTCAGCACAGGCAAAAGTCCTGCCTGGGATGGAGCTGTACAGATGCACGCAAGGGCAGTGCTGGAAATCATGCCCTGCCCTTGGTTCATAACAGGGATGTAGCTATTGAATGTGAAGTTGAGAAGAAAGGAGGGCATGAGGGTGTGAGAGTGTGAGGGCAGGAAGGAAGGAAGGAAGGAAGGAAGGAAGGAAGGAAGGAAGGAAGGAAGGAGGGGAGGGAGGGAGGGAGGGAGGGAGAAGTAAAGAAAATATCTGTTTTCCAGCCTCAGACATATCTCAGTGCTGGTTGTAATGAATGTTATCCACTCTTCTGAATGCCCTGGAGTTGGTGATTTTGGCCCTTACTGCAGTTTTTGTTTGCTACAACTCTCAGCAATTTCCTAGCCATCTGCCTGCCCAAAATTCACCACCAAGCCTCCTGCAGCTTCTGAAATTTGTTGCCTTCACCATTTCCAAGGCCTGTGAGCTTCAGTGCTCGCCCCTTTCCCCCCACCTGGCCCTGGCCAGGCGATGCTAGAAATCACCGATAGCCCCAGTGGCTGGGTACTCACTGCTTCATGCTGCTCTAAAGCACTAAAAGAGCAGCCAGAGCTAGAAAACCCATCCCACCACTTTGCAGGAGCAAATGTTTTCTCATGGTATGTATCTTCAAACAATTATTGTACCAAAAAATTTTTCTTTGGCTTTTAAAATTTAGATTATACGCATAAATTCTTTCATTTTAAAAACACAAGGAAGCCCTTTTATTTGAAAGTGGTATTAAACTGCAGTTGAGATTGTGTATCAATCAGTAATTTAAGATAATTATCGCAAGAATAAGCATTACATCCTCAGGAAATCCAGCCTAAGATTAAACTTCAGGGAAAGTGTAACAGATACAGAAGTACCTAATTGAACAACTTTTGCATTGCCTTGGAGCACATAGGCGAAAAATGCCTTCAATGCTGTCAATACGCTAGTTGGGATCGAAGCTCCGTGTTGCCCTGATCATAGCAGAGTATTCACTGCGGGGCAGCAAACCAGGTGGAATTAATACGAAAGCTGCTTTTGTGGCTAACAGGAACAAGTTGGTTTTGAAAATTAGATGCAAGAGGTCTTGTTGGTGGAGGATTATCAATATATGTAACTCTCTACTATATAAGAATGCAATAGCATTACTGAGCTAGAGAGTTTCTGGGAAACGCTTTTTTGACTATAAATCTTATTTTAAGGACTACTGGAATTATTGGGAGAAACTGGAGGGAACAGAGGGAAGGTGATTGTTTCCAAATGGTCACTTATTCTTCATCATGCACCGCTCATGCAGGAACAGGGGGTGGATAATTTCCATCAGTTTATCTATTTGATAAATTACAGTTATGAGGGAGCTGCTGCGTTAGGGGGACTTTTGGCTGGAAAGTCTTGCAAAACAGATGACTAAATCAGGCTCAGTCCTCTGGAGGAATCAAAAACCTGGTGAACTCCTTGCTGCTTCATCCTCTCAAATCACGTTAGATTCCAGCATGTTTCAGAAGGGGTTTTAATTAATTCATATTATTTCACTGAAGATAAAGCGTGCAAAATCTTACGAAAACTTTTTCACTGCTTGGACATAGGACAGGGATTTTTTTTTCTTGGGATATTTTTCTGTGCTATGGTTTGGAGGTTAGGCTGTGTTTTTTCTCTGTTACTTGAACATATGATTGTATCAAGCTGCCTTTAATGTAGAAAGAATTTGGTAGCTTTCTCTCTTGCAGCTGTTTAGGAATTTCATTGCATTGTTTACAGATTTTTATCAAGCTTTTCCAGAAGACGGTTTATACTGCCACTTTCAAGGAAATATTATACCAACAGGTTTAGGCAGTGATTAAAATATGGCACATGAGCAAATTGGCCATCTTTCAAGGCTCTGCCACAACTTTGGCTGCATTGTTCATACTGAAATCAGAAAAAGTCCTCAGGAATTAATTCACATACATTTAATCTTCTCGCATTAAGTGTTTGGCTGCTGTTATTTTAATTGAAAAAAAAGGTGAATGTTACACTGTATTCTTCAAATCCCTGTGACTGCCTGAGAAAGAGGTTTCATAAAACAATATTAACGTAGCAAACTCTTGTTATCCACGCACCCATCATTGTGCTATGCCACTGGTATATGAGAATGGTACAAAATCCAGGTACTATGAGGAACAAGCAGTGTTGGCCTGCCGGGCTGAATTTTGTGACTCTTCTGCTTATCTCCCAAAGGCTGGTGGTACATCACTTTTCACTCTTGTGTTACTTGGCAAGGGATAATTGTGCATGTTGTGGCACTTATTTGGGAAAGGTTGGATATAATAGTTATTGGCACTTCATTCTATGGTCTTTGTGTTCCAGATTGAGTTATTCAGTTGGGACATCAGATGACTGTTGAAAGCTTTTGTCATTGTTGGATATTATCCACCCATCTCTGAAAGCCATTTTGCAGACTCTGAGAAGCATGCAAGCGGGTGGCCTGTAAAGATAAGTGAGGAAATAAAGACAAGCAAGGCCTATCAGCAGTCCATTAACTCTGATTTTTGTGAAGATGCAACTTCCCCACGAAGTTGCATTAGGAGCAGGCAGATAGACATGCCAGGGTCAAAGGTAGTAGTAACCAGATATCTCAGACCTTTTGTTGCTTCCTTTTCCCGCTCTTATCTTTACA
>NW_008824983.1:837136-860421 GCF_000699105.1 Pygoscelis adeliae
TGCACAGTGCTGCTGGAAAAGGGATTCCTGTTTACAAAGCCTGTCCTGGGTCGGATTTCTCCAAAGGCAGACGGATCGTGGCTCTGCCTTTCCCTCAGAGATACTTCCCAGTACAGCACACCGTTGTGCAGCATGGCCCCCAAGATTGCAACTAAATCCATGTCCTTCTCCACTCCTGCTATTTGCCTTTGCCCATTTTCAGACAAAAAGGTAGCGAGAGGCATGCCCCCAAGAATAAGGTTGGCACAAGGTATCTGCGTCCTGGAGCCCTGCCTGCAGCCTCCCTGCTTCCCATCCCATCAGTAGGATAAAACAGAAGAAAGTCGATTATAGGAGAATTCCACAGCAAAGCACTTACAGTCTTTACATGCAAAGATCTGTCTTGCATAATTGTGCTCTTCCTTGCCTAATTAATTAAGTAGTGGAGAGTGTGTGGCCATTTTGAATAGCTGTGGGTGTTGGTGATAGTGCAAATGAAGCATTGGTAATATTTGTCCAGGGCTAGGCCTGGACAAAAGGTAATTAATTACCAGCTACCTTTTCAGCACAAAAGGTAGTTGGTAATTAATTCCAAAGGATGTTAACTGAGTTGCAATTGCATTTGACTCCTTTCACAGCTAGTTAAGGCCACGGTTCTCACCCAACCTCATTACACATTAGTCTTGTAGCAAAATCAGTTTAATGTACTCCTGCTCCCTTGTCACATCAGCTGAGCCTTCTCTACTGTGCAAATGTGACTACTTGTCAACCAGGCTGGGCACCGGATCAGGGAATAGTGTAAGAAAAAAACAGTAAAGTAAAAAAATGTGTATTTTGCTGTCAACCCCAGGAAAAAAAAAATCCTGCATGTCAAGGCACTGAAGGAGCAAAGACTGGCAGGTGGTGGAGAAAGGCAGAGGGATATCACAGCCTGGTAACGTTGCTGAGGATTTCCATGTCATCACACGTTTCACAGCCTCATAACTTCTGAACTACATATCGGAACAAGTACTATCTCCTTGGGACTTCTAATAAGCGTGCAGTTGGTATCATATTGCTAGCTTTATACACCCGCCATAACACATACATAACAGTAGAGATAACAGACATGGCATTTGGGGAACACCGTGTTTAATTCGTTTTCTTCATCACTTCTTCCCTTGCCACCCACTTTCAAAAGTTGTTTTCAGTTTTGAAGGCCCAAGCAGCGCCGTGCACTATGTATGTATACGGTTTGTTTACGTTCTCCGTGGATGTGACCATGCTGATGGGCTTTCTGCCAAATCCCGAGTGTTTGATGCCCCCATGACCTACGAAGAAATTCTGGACCATGCTCAAGCGTGAGTGGGAGCTCACTGTTCAGCCCAGCCTCTTGCTGTGTGTACAGGCCGGCAGTGTCGGGGTCTAGTGAGCTCTTAGGTGCCTCCAAGGACATTTGTTGCAGGAGAATGGGATTTTTATCATTCTCATTGACCCAGACACTTAAATTCTGCCAAAATCTCAGTATAGGGAGAATCTAGGTATTTTGGAGCTTTCCAGGTGTTCTTTCATTGCGTTATCTCTCAGTCTTGTTCACTATAACTACTGTTAAAATGGACGGACAGAATAGGGGATGGTGGCTGAAAAGAGGAATAGGGGTAAAATTCAGGCCCTGCTCCACAGAGCGTGTATCTCAGTTACAACAAATGTGTGCTCTGTGCTGAAGGAGGCAAACCATGAGGGAAGGAGAAAAAAATTGTAAGTGATCACACAGGTATGGCACATGTTACAGTTTATCTATCCTAGAAAGATTAAGGTTCAAAAGAAAATATTCCCTTTATTGGGTTTTGAAAGCATTAGCAATATGTTAGTGTCTCCCATAGGGAATCTGAAGACTTCATCATCTTCAAATAACTTTTTTATCTGTAACATTCCCCATGTTAAGATTGGCAGCGAGAATTTGACTTGTCAAAAGTCATGGACAGTCAGAAGCAATTAATGGTTGCAGATCACGATTCTCAGACACATACTTATCTAGCAGACTTTCTCCTTGATGTTCGTGAATGTTACAAATCGAGTTTTTCTAATGTTGGGTCTTGCTTTCTTTCTGGGACTGCATTTCTGGTCCTCTTTTATGAGGTGTTTTATTATAGGCTTTCTTTGTGCATCCTCTCCATCACCCAAACTGTATTTGATGTGGCTGCGGATATTGGATGCCCTTGATATCCTATCCGACTGTGGCTACTTCAGAGGATCCTCTTGTCATCAGACAAACTCTTCTAGGCACATAAACTAGATTATAAGGAGCAGAAAAAAATGTTTAGACTAGCATGAAGAATGATGCTTGCTCTGATCAGAGTGAGAAATTGCCCTGAAACTATAGGAATTTCCTGTTGCTAAAATATTGTGTAGGTCCTAAAAACTTTGCAGGCAGTTGTTTCTCCTCTGGGCAGCTAGAAAGGTCAATGTGCCTTGGGGTAGGACGCAGGATTGCAGTGTTTAAGAGTTCATCTAGTCAGGAAATTATGGCTGTAAAGTTACATAGCCCTGTCACTTATCATTACACAGCTCATTAAATCTCAGCTAATTGCAGCTTCACCCTAGTATCCAGGTCCTAATGTTTCTGTGCCTAATTAGCACACTGAAATCCTAAAATCCAAATTATTTTCCTTATTTTAGTCACTTCTTGTACAGAAAGCAATGGAATGCAGAGGTTAAACTTGTTCTAAAAAATAAAAATTTATCTTGGTTATTCAATCTTTTAGCTCAGTTGTTCAAGAGGCAAATGCTTATTCCTAGAAGTGTCTGGAAATGCAGAGGAAATTATATTTTTTTAGTGCAAGATGCTCCAGTTTGTGCATGAAAGTTGCTTCTTTTTCATTTATTGTTTATTGTATTTCTCTCGCTCCTTCTGTTCCTTCCCATGAATAACTCTCTGAAGAATTATCTATAAATTATCTATCACATTTTTGTCATCAGATGATTTGCTGGGAAGAGTCATGTCTCTTTGACAACCAAAGAAATATTTCATAAGCAAAATCACAAGAAAAAATGTTTGAGTGGTTATTTGCTATAAATAACACACCCTTACATTTCATTAAAACATTCAAAGTATATTTTCACATCCAAAAAGTTCTGCTGCTGATGTCCAACTTAAAAAGCGTGCTGGAATACATCATATCTTGTACTTGAAATATAAAGAGCATCTGATTCTCAGATGCTTTTAACAAAACTAGGTATTTTCTATTATGAAAAATTAAAGCAAAAGTTATAACCTAGAATCAATCATAATTTCACATGAGTTTACCTCAGGAGCGATCCATGAGTCAGAGTTGTGACAGAGTGCTTTTTTCTCCAGAACAGGCTTTTGAAGATGGAGATAATGTGCATCAAGCTTAGTATTATCCTTGTTTGAACTATTGACTTTTATTTTGCAGTTAAAGAAACCAATAGCTTTCAGTCATGCATATATGATAATGAGGCAAACATAGCTTTTTTCTTATTTTTCCAAAACTGTCCGTTTCAACTGACAGAAGTCTGTCTTTGTTTAAAAAAAAAGACCTGTAAGTAGTATATGTATTTGCTATGCAAGTTTAAGAATTTTTGTACCAGTGGGAATAATTCCATTATAACTTGCATTTAGACCACTGAAATAAATTAAAAATTCTTGCCTTTTTGCATGAAACTCCTGCTTTTTTAACATTTTCATCACCTTTATTCCACCTTGATATGCAATATTCAAAGCGTCTTTTCAAATGAACTACTTTTGTAAATAAATTCAATTTGTAGTTAAACCTCCTGTTTGAGATATGTTCTCACTGTGTGATTTTCTATGAGGAGCTGAAACTGTGAGTAAGCATGATAACGCATTAGCTCTTGCTGCTGGTTTTACTAGGTTTTGCTATACTTGTTCACCTAGATTGAGTCTGTTAATTATATTGCACTTACCTACGGGCTGTCTTTTCAGGCACTTTATATTTTTGAAAGTGATAAAGATCAATCCTGAAGGGGGAAGAACTCATAAAATAAAATAAAAAAATAAATATTGCAGTTAATCTAAAAATCTACCAAACACACAAAGATTTCTCTAGGCTGTAATACGGCATGCATTTAATTTTTACAAAGCTACCCTTTTATATGTAGAAAGTGGCAATGCAGTTCCTCAAGATTGCCCATGAATCTTCTGATGCTAAATACTGATGCCTGGATAATAATTATTACTTGTTCCAAGAGGATCTCAGCACAGTTGTTCCTATTCAGAAACTCTGGAACCCTGATACTGTCTCATGAGATCTGTCACTGTACATTTTCCATATCAGAGCAAGTTTATAAATGCTAACAAATTAGGTCTTGCAGAACTTGAGTGATGTATGGAATATCTTCATTTTATAGATGAAAAAACACAAGAGCCTGAGAGGATAGCATTGGGCAAATTACAGAGAATGTCGAGGAGCTGGTGCTAAAGCTCATGTAGTGACCAAGCAGAGTCATCTTGTGCTACTCTTGGTGTCACATTCTCAGCCTTTATGGACCCAGAACAAAAGATGGTCTTGTAAAGTGTGATCCCAGATCTCCTGCTCGCTGATGTGAACAGCGCTTGTGTGACTGCTATTTTTAACTGCTAGTCACTTACCATTTGAGACCCATATATGAAATATTGCTATCTAGCCATCATCAGAACAAATGAGTCTTGTAGGTTACATCTGGAATAAATGAGGCAGTGTTCCAAGCTCCCCGGGAAGGCCTGCAAGTGCTTCGCATGGCTGTTTGGTCGATAGCCGTCTTGGAGTCTTTTCCCCTTCCTCTGTTGATTGATGCTGAGGCACTTTGCCCCTGCATACCTCCACACAGAAATACAAATGTTCAGCCCTCATTTTACAGTTCACCACAGATCAGTTATTAATTTGCATTAATTTATCAAGTGCTGGAGGCCAAAAATCTTCCCTCAGACCTCTTTTTTTCGTTGTTGGCTAGTATGAAGGGGACAGGACAGCTGAACACTCCGGGTGGGATATTCTTCATGCAGCCTGTTTTACATACTAAAGCATGCCCATGCAATTACTCTTTTCAAAGCTGATACTGCTTGATCTTGCTGAAATACCTCTGTTTGTTACTAACACTGCAGCTGTTAGACACCGTGGAGAAGTTGAAGGTGGTGGCTCTCCCATGGGCAGGTTTGTTTGACCCCCAAAGTCCCACTAGCCAGAGTGGCAGACTGAGGGCAAGGTGGGGTTCCTCTGCTCTTTCAGACATCGCACTTAGCATTGTGAAACCCTCTGCAGATGGAAGTGGCGCTGCTCAACATGCTGGTCCCCCAGGGCTTGGAAAGCCCTCAGCGAAGCCTGTGCTGGGCTCCCAGGGCTGCGCGTGCCGCTCGCAGCCTCCAATAATTATAACAGAAGTGACAGCTCTGGAGCACAGTAACATTTACTTAAATGATGGACTTTCTTTACTTAAACTTTCCTGGACTTGAATCATGCAGGAATATTTGTCATCATTATTTCTGAATGAATTTGAAAATGTTAAGGCTGTTTCACGGTTACCTTGCTCATTAATTTTCAAAGGACAAAATCCATGATGTGCAACTGCCTGTGACTGTACATTTTATTCTGAACTCATCCCGCTGCTCAGGAGTGTTATTGCATTGTCTCTGACTCATTGGAAAACAATTAGCAGAAATGTCTCTTTTCCTAATTAGATCAGGCACTATGGTATCTCATTTCAAATTTTGGATCTAATTTTACATTTACTTTAGCAATTAGGAACACAGTGGTAAAAAAATTGTAGAACTCAACTTTGAAAGGCCAAAATAAATACAGACATTGTTGCAGGCTTGTGCGTTTATTTTTGTTTTGGAAAACTGTGGACATGTGAGATTCAAAATGATATAAACACATTGATCATTTATTTTCTGTGCCGGACCTCCCTCCACAAAAGATTCAAACATATAAGCTCTTCCTGCCTCTGAAAGCAGATGATCACTCAGAAGAAAAGATTTTGAATGGAAAGATTCAACAACACCTGATGTTGTTTTAAAAACCCCGCAAAGACATTTTTTTCATCCATGAAAGAAACGGCAGAATTAACAAGCCTAGATTCCTATGGTGGTGTTGCCTACGACCCTTTACAGTCATAGCCTCAGCTCCTCTCCCTTCCTCCTTGCTGCAATATCGTTAAATTGCCTCTGTGTCTCCTAAACCCTCCCACAGTACTGTGGCCTCTCTCCTCTGCCTCCTGAATGACCTCAGACTGTAGCCTTGCTTGTGTTAGGGTATTACTTCAGGTTTCTTTCTCCTCTGTTTAGACACGGCTTTTCATGAACGTTGGGTTGAAGTCGGCCAATGGGTTCCAAAGTGGTTGGGTAAGGGGGGAGAGGCAGGCGGACACCGCCGCTGCAGGAGCCCCAGATCCTTCGGAAATCATGCTGAAAATCAGACTGCTGCACTCCTCTGCGACTTGCAGACACTGGTTATTATTTGGTATTACTTGTCAAACTGAAACATGATCTATATATCAATGCCTTCCTCTAAACATAAGCAGAAAATCAGCTCCTTTGATTTGACCACTTTTTTTCCTAGAAAGGAGGGAGACAAAAGCCCTCTGCTTATTTTACCTCTTCCTGTTTTCCCGTGCTGGCCTATCTGTGATTGTTTAAATAAGGCGCAGCACGGACCACTGTCAGGGCCTGGCATTTAAAACATCAGAATATTGGTCTGCTCTTTTCTGCTGACTTACTGTGTGATTGAGATTTATTTTCTCGACCTCCGTTTTCCCTTCTTGTTCGGACTGTGGCTCCACTGCATGGGGGGGCTGCGGCTCTGCAGAGGGGGTGAGCCTGCGGGTGAGATGCTGGGGCTGTGGGAGGAGGAGGAGGGACAGTGGGGTGAAGGTGTTGCCTTCTGGCAACAGCAGACTCTTAGACCAGCTCAGCTGCTCACCAGACCACACTGTTAAGAGCATTTAAGAGTTTAACTGTTGATTTTAACTTTGGGGTAAACGTAGACTCACTCACAGTCCAGGCAGTGCTGGAGGAAGGCTGTTCTGCGCAGCTCCTTTTAAAAATTCCCCTTAGCTGGCATGTGCAAATTTTCGGATACTAAATTTTCTGTGGGGAAAGTGGGAATTCAGTTTAATTGAGCTTCACGTCACTTAAATTACTGTGACAGGTTTCAGGTTTTCCATGTAAAATGACCTCCAAATTTCTCCCATGAACTTCACCAGAGAAAACTTTTCCAGATGAAGTGCATCTTAACTACTAGATTTTAACATTGCTTTCAAAATGATAGTGAGCTTTAGCACAGAAGTGATGTGCATTTTTTAGCAGTGACTGTTAGGAAAATCAGAGAAGGAAGATGAAAAAAATCCAAAGAAGCTTCGAGATTTGGGAGATCATCTTTTCTCAGCATCCCATTTCTAGTCAAGCTCTCTGACAGGGGTCAGAGACAGCGATGGGAGCAGAGAGCTATGGCAACTGTGGGTATTTTGAAGATGAATTTCCAGAAGTCGAAGGTTATGATTTATTTCTTTGTTACTAAGAGACGTGACTATAAGGCTTCAACAGAACTTCTGGTGACCTTGAGGTTGCAGTTATGTTTTATCTTCTCTTGCTATTAATGTTTTAGCTTCTTTTCAGAATATCAGAAATATCTTTCCATTTGAGATGGATAAATATTTTTTTAAGGTTTGCATTTGTTTGTGACTGCTGAATGCATACCTATCTTTTTTGATTTGTTTGACGTGGCTCAATGACTTTGATGAACTCCCAGTCTGTAGCTTGTCTGAAGGCTGCAAAGAACTGATATTTTAAGCTGAAACCATTCTGCATAGAGCACATCTTTGCAATGTCTCTAGTACAAGAGAAAAATGTGATTCAAACTCGCCATTTTTCCGCTGTACAACTTTATTATGAACTTCAGCAATAAACTGTAAGTTCAAATGCTCAAACACTTGAGTTACGTGAGCTGTCCCTCCACCTTTAAGAGTCCTAAGCTGAAAAAGGACAAACTGATGGCAGTGATGTATCTGAATACTTTTAGCTAAAGTACATGTAACCTTAGATAGATGAATATAAATTTGGGGTTGAAATAATTCCTGAGGTTGTCTCTTCTTAGGGAAGACCATTTTGCATAAATCAAAGAATGTAATATGACATCCTTTGTCTGTCAGATGGTGTATCATAGGTGTGTGTATACACATACACACACATATTTATACCCATATTGTAGTTTAGTGCAGCTTTTAGAATCCGATGTCTGATATGGCTACTCAAAATCTTGAAATTTTGCCTCCAGTAAACCCCCTGAAATATTGCACAATACCATGGTTGGTTGAAAGTTGAAAAAAAAGAAAACTTGGGACCTTACCTAATTTCTACCTTCTTAAAGCAACATACCTCAGCAAACCCAGTTGTATAGGATGCAATCTAGCAATAAAGACAAGATGACTGCTATATAGCTCTTGTAGAGGACATGTACAAGTCTTCTCATGTCTCTGTTAACCTTAGAGGGAGCCCGAATGAGCAGTATAGATTAGACATCAAACTTCTTAATTGCTTTTAGGCCTCTGGGAACACAAGTTGAGTTTATGAGTCCAAATAAATCAAGTTACAGATCCACATAAATGTGTGCAGGCGCTCTCCTGCTGTACTTATGCAGCCATTTCTGGGATAGTGCTGTTTGAAGCATCAGATAATGTCCTTCCCGTTTTCAGCTTGGTAAGGAAAAGAACCAAAGTTCACATTCACAGGGACTTGGGCGTCTGAAAGTGCTCGATATGGTACTTGGGTCATTTTTATCCAGAATCCTTGTTCTGAGAAGTTCTTCAATTTGTGAGTATTTCATAATGTCCATATCCTTCTCGTTCAGGTGTGCACAGACTCTTGCAAATGTAATTGCTTCAGAAGCTGAATAAACTCGTTCTTGCAGTGCTGGTAGATGCAATGCAAGCAAATGCTAATTCTGTAGGAACTTTCTTTTCTTTGATTACCAGCTTTATGGGAAAGGAAAAACTTTATTCAGACTATTTTCTTTTTTCTTAGTCTTTTCACCTAATATAGCTCAAAGAAAAATACAGTTATTCTTTAAACAAACAAACAAAAAAAGAATTGCCGGTAAATTACTGTATTTGGCAATGTCTTCCTTGTTACATGTTCAGAGTTTGACTCCAGGTTTAGTAAATGCTCTTTGAATAGGTATTTATGCTTAAAAACATGAGTGAGTGGAAACTACAGTAAAAGAAACTGACTTTGACTTGGGATTTGTCTGTTCACAGTCCGCTAAAACTCTAGCTATAAATCCCTAACAGCAGTTTGCTGTTTCTGCTATTTTAAATTAGCCTTAATGAGGTAAATCAAGCCATTGGTGTCTAATTGGGCTTTAATGAACTGCATTCCTCAAGAAGAGATTTATGGAGAGTTTACCTGACACAAACAATTGCACCAGGGAAACTCCTTCTCCTCTCCTCCCTCCTCCCCTGCAGCAAGGAAAAAACACAGGAGACACAAAGCAGCACAAAGCTGAAACTATTGCATTGCTGTAGCCAAAAGCGTTCCCAAATTAGCCAGGAATCTCCAACAGTAGAAGGAAGAAACATGCACTCTTCCTTGCAGATGTTTCACTGCCGTCCTGACGACGGGCTTGTTTTGCTCAGTGAATAGAAGAGCGCTCAAAATGCAGATGCGCTGCAGTCAACTGGGATCAATCTGCTGAAAGGGCCGAGGTTGCTGCTCTAGCACTTCCCACGCAGGAAACCACAAAACAGTAGAGATTAAGGTCACTGGGTCATTAGGAAAGGCACATCGGTTTGTCTGCAAAATATTATCCTCTCCTAGAAATAGGCCAAGATATAACAATGAGAATAGCTTAAAAACACAAAAGGCGTTGAGATGGAAGAGTAAAACTTTCTCTGCATCAAGCAGAGAGCCTGAAGCAACCTCCAGCTGTTGCTGTAAGGGTGTAGCTAAGGGTGTTCAGGAAGATGCGGCTTGTTTGCAAGCTTTGGCCTGTCACCTGCTTTGCCAGGCCATGGCTCAGTGTGGAAGGATGTCTCCTAATTTCCTCTTGCTACCTGGACTTAGCTTCAAAAGGACGCTTAACCTGTAGACACATTTCAAAACCCTTTATGCCAATGGTTCTGAATTTTAAATTCTTTGTTTATGCTCCAGGTAGGGCTTTATCTCCTTCAGTATACAGATTACTTTATTGACAATTCTTATCCTCTAAATGTCTATGGCTGCATTATAGGTGAAACCATCCATGCAAATGCAAATCCAAATGAATATTACACATATTTGCATGTGTGCTGTTAACTAGTGATATGAAATGTTGAGCTAATGAACTCTTTAATCAGAGCTTCAAATACAGGCACTGTATTTCGTATCACCTGAAAGTAAAAGAATTGGTACCGGCAAGGCTGTCCCTCTATCTGTCTTCTGAATGGTGAATCATGTATTAACCTAATACAGGTTTTATGGAACATCATAGCCTGCTGTGGATCCCCAAGGATATCTGATGTGCCATCAAGCATTCAAAAATCAGAAGCCAGGCTTCAAACATAATTGGATTGCCATAGGATCAGGAGGCTTTCTAAATAACAACAGCAACAAAAAAGCCAATACATAACTTGTGGCTCTTTTAATTTGCTTCTCTGGTTTTGAGCCTCTTGTTTGCAGCAAACTTAACTTTGCAAACACAAGAGCTAGAAAATGTCTGTGAGAGAGAGAGGGAGGGAGGGAGGGAGGGAGAGAGGAAGGGAGGGAGATGGGAGTTCATCATCACAGGAGGCCTGAGCTCCGTACTTTCAGAAAAAAGTAATATCATCATATTGGACCCTGCAGCAGTTTCAAGGCAAAATGGGGATTTCCTGGTGCAGCAAAGGGTAACTCCTCCTACAGTGGAATAATTTTGGAAAGCATGCAAAGAACCGTGAGTGCTTCTGCCAAAAGGAAGATGATCAGACCTCCAGTAGCCTTTTTTTTCTTTTCTCTGGCTCAGTGGCTCCAGGCCATAGAGCAAGTTTCTACTGTGAAAGTTGGGAATAAACCTAAATCCCTTTTGCTTCAGATAGCAAAACTCCCCAAACTGCTTAATATTAAATACCTGGTATCAGACAGAGTGCAATTTGAACATGTCTTCAATCAAACTTTATTACTATTAAGCGTGGAAGGCAGCATATCTTTAATACAAGCATTACTACTTAGAAGCTGACTTGCTGCCAAGCCGCCTGAGACCTGCCTTTCATATGGTTGGCTTTCCTGGGGTCTCAGCTTTCTTATACAGCCTCAAGCTGACATCCCCACCAGCGACTGTGTGCCCTCGATGGCTGGTAATACGGGAAGGATCGTAAGGCTGGCTCGGAGCCCAGCCGTAATACCAAATCTGCCATAACTCAGCTGCCATGAATATGTCCCCCTGAATTCCTCATCTGAAAATTAATGGCGTTTGCATGGCTCAGTACCTGCATATCTAATACACATTTATATACTAGGGGCCAAATTACTGATATCATATTAATAATTACCACTGAGCAATCCTAGAGCCTTAGGAGGAGAAGAGAGAGAGAGAAATTATATCAACTGAAAATAAAGGAAATTCTGGTAAACTGATAATGCATTTAATAAGTCTCTGACTGCTTCTGAATAAAATAGCATTAATGAGAAAATGTTTTATATGCACTGGAATGGTCTCGCTCATCTTCCCATATTGTATTCTTTTAATAATCTGCTTAACACATACAGGCCTGCTGAGTTTTCTTGCATGTTAGAGGTCTTGCTCTTTTCAGTAAAAATCATTAAAGTAGCAATTCATTCTTCTGTGTCAAATAAGCTCCTATTGCAACAATTACTGATGGAAAAAATGATGGAGAAAGGCTATGATTTCTAGCTGAATTGTATTGTAGTCCCATATTTGCATTACATTGGAATACATCTTATTGCATTTTCTATGTAGATAAAGCTGCGTACACTGTAATAAAAACATTTAGCAGTAACAAATAATAGAAGAAATTAATGCTAATAATGAATGTAATCTGAGTGCTTTTTAACATTTCAGAAAGAATACTTTACAGAAGAATATCACAGTTAAAATGCATAATCTTGGGTATATAGCAATTTTCTGTGTTCTCACCCATAATGTGGTGTATAACACAGTTACAGTGGTGTCTATGCTGGTAAATATAGCAACTGCAGAAAATTCTCTTAAAGTTATAAGGAATCCAGATCTCTCAATATCACTTACATATATAAACATTGCAAGTATTCATTCATCCATTTTCAAAAAAACCTTTGTGCTTGTCTTGGGATTTTTAGTAGCTCACATAGGAAAGATCTTCATATTCTACCCACAAAAAGATCTTTACCTTGGTTTAAATCCTACCAAATTGCTGCTGGCTCCTGATTGATACAAAATGTAAATACTACTTCATCCTGGAATTTAGAAAGGAATATTACCCAATGTATTGGTTTTTTGACATATTGATAATGTTTCCTCTAAAATGATGTGTGCTTTCAGCATATGGGTACAGTTTTTTCGTTACTTCTGCTCCCTAGTCAACGGAGAACAAAAAGCATCAGCCTCCTTCCCCCTAACTTGATGGAGTCCACCCGTGGTGGAGTCCAAGGACATCTGATTCGCACATTTACTACGGTGTCTCCTGTGGATTTATGGTTACTTGTGCTGCCACCACGAACCTATACCAGGAAATGCACAGAAACACGGTCCAAGGGTTAAGTGCATTTTTTACTATATCAACCACTTCTGTAAATGGTGTTTTTAAGGAAACATTAAATCTTACAGTGTGCGTAAATATTTTAACAAAGTTTTCACCCTGCTTTATTTATATGCTGCAACAGTTATATACTGTATTTTGAATGACAGTTCTTCAAACCATTTCTTTTTGTGCCCTAAGTGCACTTATGAAGACAGGGTACCTTTTTTGCTCACTTAAATGTGCTAAGGGCATCAAGGGATAATTTTTCAGACACTGTTAGTATTTGTTGCTTCTACAGATGCAATTAATTACAAAAATATTTTCAAACACTGAAATTCTAGTTCAATTACAGTTATGAAAATGTATGGTGAGACTGCCTTAATGTTTTTGTTTAATTAATGGCTGCATTAAACTATCTGATTTCCTAACTGCTGTCATATGCAATCTTTTGCATTGACATTTAGAGGAGTGTTGATGGAGGCTAATCTCTCTGCACTTCCTCTACAGGCACTGGAAAGAAAGGGGCTCCTTCAGAGGTACAATTTAGAGTGTCTGAAGTTAAGCTCCTTCTCTAAATCACCCCCCAAAACTCCCTATCGTTGACACGCCTCCCCATTGAAGTGAACTTTTGTGAATTCCTCCTTTGTCATTGAAATCTGAAATGCATGTACACTATACAGGAAAATGAATAGCCAGATAAAACGCTGCCACTGAGACTTCTTAAAAAGTGTTGCTTTCTGTTTTATTCGGTCTTTGCAGGTTTTTAGGAGTCTATGGAGAATGTTGGAGTCAAACATACCTTGTAATATCTAGATTTTTAGGTCTTTCTGACAACAATTTGGGTCTAGGACAGTCTCTACACATCTGCTAGTGATCATCAGCTAGTGATGTGCTTCTCAAAAGAGAAGAGCAGGGCTGGGAACCGATGGCCTGCAGAAGCCCCGGTGAAGAATGAGAAAGGCAAAGTGTTCAGGCAAAGATGGCTGTAGTCATTTTCACCTTTGAAATTTTGAGCTGCTTCAAAAGGTGATAAACCTAACAAAGGAACTGGTGATGTTCCCCAGGGTCCCTACTGGGTCCAATACAGTTCAATATCTTCATTAATGGCCTGGATGATGGGGCAGACTGCGCCCTCAGCAAGTTTGCTGATGATACAAAACTGGAAGGAGTGCAAACTGGAAAGAACTATAGTCAAGAAATCCCTTAGGATTCAAGCTGCTGCAGGTACCACTAAAGGAGAACTAGGACACGTGACTGACATCAGGGATAATCCAACTTTGCATCTTGTTTTTGTGCTCTTTTGTAGCTGTGTTTTGGGATCAAGAGTTTAATTCACTGCTCCTCTGTAGTTGTCTTTAAGGTGGTTTTCTGATAAGTGGCTTCTCAACAACTCTGGAAAACACAGAGCACTTCTCCAGGAAACAAAATGCGTTCAAATGAAGCCACCTGACTTTAGAATCCCTCTGCCTGAAAATGAAGGCAAACCAGGATGGTTAGTATTGGGCCTGTGTTTGCCAAGAGCAGCATCTTCTTGCTTTGGGAGAAGGTGGTGTGCAGTCCCAGGATACAGGCAGAGAAATCATTGCTGAGAGTCGTTAACCACACAGCCCTGGCAGAGGGCAGAGGGCAGAAGACAGCCCACAACTGTGGACACAACCCCCTTGCGTCCTGTCCCTGCATTCAGCAAGAAACTTGGAGGCTCGAGACATTTCCTCATGTCCTAGTGCTTGTTCTCTTGCTCAAAATTAAAACAAGATCTTGGTCCCCAGTTGAAAAAGTATTTAACAAGGAGATCCACACTAGTTTCTTTAAATTCTTCACTGCATCTCCAGCCAAATTATCACAGAATTAACAATGGAAATACAAGTAGCAAAATAATCCGTCTTCCTTACTAGTTTGAAGCATATTCATAAGGTTCCTGTGACATTTTTCTTCTTAAATATGACCTCTTTGTGGCCCTTCTTAAATTTACTGTTAACTGAATTACAGTTCTAACTGTAAGTAATTTCTTTACCACAGTATAGGTAACTTTTGTGGGTAGCTGGAGACCCCCACTAGAGGTGCTTGGACATTGGATGTTGGGGACAAGTGCTAATAGCTCACAGTGCTGGATTTTGCCATACTTTGTTTCAGAAACTGGAAATGCGCCAGTTCGTGAGAACACTCTATTTTTGGACTGTAGCTATGAAAGCTGAGAGTCTGAGTCCTCTTATGGTCATACTAAGAAGCTGGCAAAATGCTCCACTAAATGTCTTTAAATATGAAAGACAAGCTCTCGAAGGGGGCTGGCAACAGATGGAGATTCATATCACAACTGATAGCTTCTTTGATCTTTTAGTGACCTCTTCTAAAACCACCAAAATATATAGAGGGATGTGATAGGGATGAGTTCAAGTTTGTCAGAGTGGAAGAAAACACACCTATTTTCTTAAACAGCACCGCAAAGTGGTTCTTTTTCTTCTGAATATTCTTCCCAAACTCCGTCTTGCTACAATATACTTTAAATTGTCTATAGTTGCTTCTTGGTTATAATGAGAAAATTAAAATGTGTTAAAAAAGAAAGTTGATTTGACTCCCTTCCACTTACACACAAAATGGTTGAGAAGAAAAGGGCCAGAGCACACACTGATCTGAATAATTTTGTCTGGGACCTTCAGGATCCAATTCAGAGGGCATAAAAATGGTGCCCCTGGAGAGCACAGACATCCTATGGATTTGTAAGTGCTTCAGGTTGAATTTAGTCTGTACGTACTTTTTTTATTGTGCAAATTGAAGTAATCTCTTTTGAGAATAGGTCCATAACTTTCTGTGCTGCCCTGCTCTTGCGGGCTTCCCATGTGTCCCTGCTCCCCCTTTTGCCCCCTCTGCCCTCCACCCACATATCCTTCTTCTCCTATTCGATTTGCCACCTAGAGAAAGCGCAGCTCTTGGCTGAAGGCAGTTCAGTTCCTTGCCTCTAGGAAGTCACAGAAATGCCTTCTGAATATTTTGTTTGATGACAGACCCTGTCCAACAGGAAAGAGTTGTTAAGCAGCTCATTGCACAGGGCGCATTGAGCAGCTGCCCTGCGTTGCCACACGCCATCACTCCTTGGCCCCTGCTCCTGCCCTGGGAGAGCATCACGCCGCAGCACGCAGAAACATACATGTTCTGCTTTGGTTCAAACACCTCCGTCCTCGCTGTGCTGAATTGCCCCAGGGCAGCCTGCAGGGTTGCTCTGTATCTCTATTACAGCTGTCCCCGAGGGTCTCCACAGCCACATCAGTGATTCTTTGAAGGGCCATGGATTTACTGTGGGTCAGCAGCTGGAGGATTAGTCGAACCATTTAGCCTGCCTGAGTGTCGCCTATTGCTGCGTACTTTACAGTGACACACAACTAAGCCTTCCTGGAGTTTAATCTACTGCAGAGAGTGTAAACCATATATTTTAAAGTTGGTTTTGGGGGTGCGTGTGTGTGTGTGTTCCCGTTTTGTGTATGGATACATACAGTAGGTAAAACAAAAATGCTAGGCACAATAAGCTCCCCTTTCAAAAACAAGGTCTTAGGAAACTCTCAGGTTTTCTCCTGTATTTTCTTTCTGTGTATGCACCCTCCCATGTTTCTGCCTGGTTTTGTGACAACTGGTGCTCCTGGAGTCCTTAGCAGCCTGGAAGGTGAGTCCAATTTAAACCAGAATAAGCCAATTGCAGGTATGTGAAAAGACAAGCAAAATTAGTTTATTGAAAGCCTTATCAGAAACTACTGGCAAATTACAGTGTGCAATTAATTCTTTCCATAAAATAAAGAACATAATCTTAAATAAATACCCTCTAATTGGCTTTATTGTCATTACATTTTTCTGGTGAAAAGCTTGTCCAGAAAGATGCGATAGGATTTTCCGTGGTGCTTGTCACAAAGTCAAGGGTAGAATATCTGGGTTTTCGAAGTCTAAGCCTAGTAATTTATCCAATAGATGACACTGCTTCTACACGTATGTTGAGAAGAGATTCTAACGTTTCATAACATGCAGAAAGGGAAAAAAAGAGACTTACATGTATTTGCGATAAGTAAGAAGTGTTTAATTCTGTATCCAGGCCTTTGCATTTTTATATAGGTGATTTAAAAATTTTGGCAGAGATCCTGTCTTCTCACTGCTCAAAAATCAAATGCGATTGTTGAGCAGTAACAAAAAAGCATTCTCCATGAAACTTGGATTTGTAGAGACTTTACAAATGGTAAGCGTGCGGTAATGGAAAAATGGGCTGTAATTGCTGTGGACTTTCATTTTAGCATTAGTTACATAAAACAGATACACATGCTTGTGTTGACCAAAATGAAAACTTTTTCTGCCAAACCCTTTGGCTCTTAACTTTAAAACAAACTACAGTATGATAGATGCTTGCTGTCTATGCTTACTGTGTTAAAGAGAGGGGAGAAAATGTTATCTTCAAAAAAAAGCCATAAAATTAAGAGCAAAGAAACCTAAGTCCAAGTAACTGGGTACAGTTAAGTTTTTGATCTTCAATACAGTGCAAGCTTGTTATTCAAATAAACCAAAGCTAGCATATTACCAGCTTAAGCTGGATTGAGAGAAGTCAAGTTTAACAGTTAAGTGTAGGTACGCTTTTGGCGTTTGCACAGTTGGCTGACTTGATTTACAATATACTTTACCTGGTACAATCTTCTTGTACAGATGAGGCCAAGGAAAGGAGATCATGAAGATTTAAGGACATGCTACAGCCGCACGTCTTAAGTCACTACTACTGACAATAATATGATTCTTAACACATCTGATGAATTCATACATCTACTGACATTATAGGAACTGGGTAAAACCAAAGGTTGGTCTAGCCCGATGTCCTGCCTCTGACAGTGGCCAAAAGCACATTCCTAGGGAAGACTACGGGAGCTGAGCAAGGGCTGTCCCAGCCTGCAACCACTGATTGCACAGGGACTGTCTGAATCAAACATGATGTCTATGCAATCCCTGCATAGTCTCCCTTTGACTCCCTATATCAGTTTCTAGTATTTACAGTACTGTGAGACAAAGAGATTCATAGCCTGCCTATGAGTTAGATGAAGAACCTCCTCCTTTTTTTTTAAACTTTGCCTCATATTAGCTTTATTAAATTCTCTGTAGTGCTTGCATTGAAGACAGTGAACAACCGATTGCTATCCACCCCCTTCATACAGCTCATGATTTACTAGATGCATATCTCATTTCAACTGTCCTCTTTCAGACTGAGGAGACCTGGTTTGCTCACTCATTCCTTATGTGGACGCTGCTCCGTTCTTCTCCTTGTCCTTCCTGCCCTTCTCTGCACCTTTCCCAGTTCTACTTTAACCCTTTCAACTGGAGGAGGGAGTGGGGGGTAGAAAGATAACCTCATGCAATATTCAACCTTTGTGGGAACACGACAGAGATGGAAAATAGTTGTAAAGTTGTCACATGCCAATACCTTGGTAAAATAAGGAAAAACCCACATAGAATGATTACACATTGCAAAGATGGACATACTGGACTGTCAAAGCATTTGAGGTAAAGTCACGTTAAAGCATATTTTAGTAATAGGCTGCTACATTTGTACATTGAAAATGCAATTTTGATTAACCTTCCAAGTGCTAGTTTATTAAACCAAACTAGACCAGGTCCAGATATATTGGCCTGGCAGCAGACCAAAACCAAAAATCCCCCAAACAAATCCAAATCCCTTTTTCTAGAAAGTTTAGTTTAATTTCAATGAAGCAAATGTGATACTTATCAAACCTTAATATTTGCAACATAATTTTTAAAGCCTAAGTGTTACTGTATGTATTCACCTCAGAGGAGGTACTACAGAATTTTAACCAAAGCAATTGAATAAATAAAAGCAAATGCTTAGTAACTTTCTAAGCAAGATCTTTTAAAGACAAAATATACAGGTAGCAAACCGACAAATCCTAATCAAATGTTTCTGCTTTTCCCCATTGCACTACGTCATATTAGTCAATCTGAAAACTGCTAAATAGATTTGGGATAATTATTGCTGGAGCAGCTCTTTCTCAGGAAGAAAACCTTGATTTTTATTGTGGTCATTGTTAAATTAAAAATGCAGATGCCTGCTCTGCAAAGCATGGAACTCGATTCACATTTGCTGTTTAGGCACAGCTCTTTCTTTGAAAAGAAAACTTGGTAGACAGTTTGGGTATAACACATAGGCAGCATAGGTCCTCTGAGTATTCGATACCAGTTCCTGCTAGATACGTGTGTACACAAACCCAATAGATGGATGGGTACACATTTTGTCATCATTAGATTCTCTTTTTTTTCCCCCAAATATAATCTTCGGCATATGTTCCTTTTGCAATTCCACTACCAAAAAACTCAATCATGTGTACCACAGGCTGAGTTCAGAAAAGCTTAACTACACTAGGACTTTGTTTGGGTGGTCAAATACAATAGAAATTAACCCATCTTCTGCATTCTCAAGAGAACAGTGATTTTAAATAGGAAACAATTCCACGAATTAGGAAGTGGCAGAACAGTAGCTTATCATTGCTACTGGTATCACCTTTTAAATTTAGACTTTAAAATACCTTCGGTGGTTGTCCATTCTGTCAAAATCTGTGTTTTATTTTTTATTGTGACCCTGCTTATTTTCACAGCCTTTGTAATCCTAATGTGTTAAATAAACACTTCTTGTCCAGCCACTGAAAAAACTAACATGCCAAATGATTTCTAGCTTTCCACCTGAACTGTTGCTCGTGAAATTGGGATTACATGCCTGCAGGCCCACACATGGTAACTGAGTCTTGTCTTGGATTGCCTACTGTGCTTCCAGGACTTCTACAGCAGCAGCTGAGGCTTCCAAGAGCAGCCTGAGTAACACAAATGCCTGCACAGCTAACACTCTGAAATGCAACTTAGTGGTTTAACTTTTACCTTTATAGAATGAAAATATAAAAATTACAATTTTTTTGCTGTCCATTTCTCGTTCCTTCTTTCACCCCATGAAGTGGATGTGAACATCTCACTTCAGCTACTTACACAGATGCAATTTAATCAATTAGGTTACTCACATGTACCAAGAAAAATAGCACAGTCCTTCTTTTGTAGTTTCTGGTTGAGGTAAACGTGCAAGTAAACATGTAGCAAATGTTGAAAATATCCTGAAAAGAGACAGGACTAATTATCCTCCCACCATACTGTCATACTGTATGGAAGTGACCTAATATAAGTCATTTAGCTTGGACTGCAAATTAAGTCCAAGGATCTGCCTTGGACTCCAAATAAATATCTATGCCTGTAGATCTGTAACACAAGAAAACTGCAGTCTTAACTAGGCACTTCATAGGCATTATTGTAAAGTAATATTTTATGATTAAATGATCCAGTTCTAAATGATATTCACATGAAAAAGTAGGATTGACCCCAGTCTAGTTCATCAATGGGGCCTTCTTCATAGAGCAAGCAAGCAACTCCTCTCACCTCCCCCTCCAAGATTTCTATTGCATTTATTTGAATTTGATGTTTTTAACTAACTTCGAACAAGTTCTTGGTGACCTCAGTTCTATTTTGAAGCTTCAAATTCCCCCAGTTAGTTGCTGAATCACCAGGGATTCCTCTGTCTTGGAACAAGCCTGCGAGTGATGCAGCTGACACAACTGCTACATACAACACAAGGGTGGCCACAATGAGCAGCTTGTGTAGCGTGTTCCAAACATGGCATGCGCTGCCATTAGTATGTGCAGAATGAAGAACTGCTGCATTCATTTCAACTGGTGAGGGTCAAACTGGACAGGCACAAGCCACTGGTGTATGGAAAATAGCTGAGAAGACACTTTCATTTCTGCTGGCAGAGAAAAAAGGGGCTTTTAATAGCACAATTTTCTTTTTCATAGCAATAAGCAGCAGCAAATAAAAAGGGTCTTTATATTGCCTGGTGTTCACAGCTGACACAAAATAGATATTGCCTTTGCAAGCATTGATTACGAATCAGTGGTGACTTCTCTGGGGTGTGCTGTGGAGAAAGGAGTGAATCTGTCTTGCACACTCTTCCTTAGGGAAAGTGGGATCCTCTTCCATTGCATTAACTCTTGCAAAAAGTAAAGGAGCAAAGGACAATAAACAGTTCTTTTCCAGTGCTGATGTAGGGAGCCAACAAAGGAAACACATTTGTTTGGTTTGTAAAAAATTGGATTTGTTATTTTAAACTGTACAATTGGTTTAGATTTTACAATGATGTTTGACTGTTGAGGATGATGTTTCATCTTTTCCTGTTGGGTATGTGAGTCAGTTCACATTAAATTCTCACTGTCTTTATTACTCTGAAGCCATTGTAGAAGGTTCAGGATATAGTCTTAAAAGAAAAGCAACTAATTGCTGTAGTTATATTCAGTTTAAAGTTTAAATTGAAGAAAACTTGAACACGTCTCTGAAATGTTGCATACAGCTTTATCTAAAAATACAAAGTTTTCATAGTTTCAGTATGCAAATAATGCTTAATATCTGCACAAAATCTGGTTGCAAAAACCTTAACGTATGAATTATGGGAGGTCGATATTTATTAATTCAGTGCTCCAGTTTGGTTTTCTGTAGCTACTGGGAACTGCAGATGAGACGGTAAGCCAAGACACTGATTCCACTCATTCAAAGCTTTTCCAAAAATCAGTCTGAGGCTCCTGGATCTTCACCCACCCCACAGCTCTTGGTCGTCTTTCATTTCACACTGAGCCTCTCCGTTTCCTGCAGTTGCCAGCCATCTGTGTGAGAAGCAAAGCTGTCTCTTACCAGTTTCCTCTCCAGTTTTCCCTATGCAAGGCAGGTTGCCTTTTGAGTTTTGGAACAGAGCTCGCTGCTTCCACAGCACATCCCAGCCAGGGAACAAGAATTCCACATCAGGAATCCAGCTGCTCTCCCAAGTGATGTTGCACTGTATTACAACAAAGCCACAGGGCTGTTCAAAACACCCACTATCAGCCAATTCCGTTCCCCTGCCAGAGATCAGAAAACAAGAACACACTCGGCCTTCTCCGCTCGGTGCTTCCAGCGGTTCACCCGCCCAATTGTGCTGGGGTCTGTCCACATCTGTTTCGCAGTACTCCTCTCACTGGCTTAATTGTACATGCTTACCAATATCCTAGACAAACCACAAGGAACCACTTGTATAAAGCTAGCTAATGAAGAAAGGAGAAAAGACAAAGAAATAACAGCATTTTAACAAAAATAAATGTAAAATCATCTTTATTTCTGCATCACAGAAATAAATATAAATTCTCTCTTTGCAGATGTTGCTAATTACACACACAAGTTTAATTCTTTTTTTTTTTTTACTTAAAAAATCTGCAATCTTCACTCTAAATCTCTGACTTGCCCTTAGCAATGACTTTTTTTTGGAGAAAAGGAAGGATCTCAGCGAGAGCTTGTTTTTGGTGAGACCCAGGACAAACATACTGCTCCTTTAATAATCCATTAATTCTCTAATAATCCATAAAAGAATTTCAGTCTTTGGTTAGGGAGACTGGCTACTTCCACTGATTGTTTTAGTACTTATTCCAAACAATAGGCTTACCCATTTAACAAATTAGGTTAAACTTTAGAAGTCATCACTTGCGGGACGTTGACTGTTGCTCATCTAAGACGTGGCACAATGCTGCTCTGTGTTGGAAAAGTCCAGTGCGGAGAAACACTTTCCCTCCAGCTCTTTCATGGGCAGTTGCAGAAGCGCCCTGAGGACTTTCCAAAGCCTTCCTGACAAGCCAAGCCACCAGGCAGTTGTTAGGATTCAGTCCATAGCTGAGCACAGTAAATAACAATAGTATTTATGTCCATAACGATCTTGGTTTCTCTGCAGGAAGTATGTTGTGGAGACCTGACCACTCTTCACTAGAGCAGCGTTGATTACAACTATTGGAAAGGTTCAGCCAGGAGATAATAGTTGTCAGAAGTACTGGGGGGGATAGAAGGATAGAGAAATGAATATGAAAAAGATAGCTAGAGGCACTTATTTCAGCTACTGGAAAAGGCAGGTTACAGCAAAAAAACCCCTCAGCTTCCTTTTAAATTGTGTTATTTATAAAAAAGCAAAAGGTGGCTTAAAGTAAATGGAAGGTAAATACAAGCCAGAAAGACACGTTGCCCTGCACAGCATGTCACTGGCCCGTGGGATCCACCATGGCACCAGGTCAGTCAGCTGCTGTAGCTTCCTTCGTAGAGCGGCTGACAATATTAAACCCTTTTGTCTGTCCTTGCACGTGGTAAACCCGACACGTGGTGAAAGCAACAATTTCTATCTACAATTCCCTCTGCCTGACATACGTATGGTTTGCCGTGTGCAAGGGAACATGCAATCTCTCCTGCAAGTCTGAATACAACTAGAAATAGAGACCAGATCATTTTAGTCACAATTATTTTAATTGGAACTGTACAGGAGTACAACCACTGAGACACACCACAATGATGTCATTCAACCAACTTGATGTTTGTTGGCCTTATTTAAGTTCCTGACTGTCCCCAATTATAGAATCATAGAATCATTTAGGTTGGAAAAGACCTTTAAGATCACCAAGTCCAACTGTAAACCTAACATTGCCAAGTCCACCACTAAACCATGTCCCTAAGCACCACGTCTACACATCTTTTAAATACCTCCAGGGATGGTG
>NW_008824983.1:861041-862863 GCF_000699105.1 Pygoscelis adeliae
CAGGTGGTTGTAGAGAGCGATAAGGTCTCCCCTGAGCCTCCTTTTCTCCAGGCTAAACAACCCCAGTTCCCTCAGCTGCTCCTTATCAGAGTTGTGCTCCAGACCCTTCACCAGCTTCATTGCCCTTCTTTGGACACGCTCCAGCACCTCAATGTCTCTCTTGTAGTGAGGGGCCCAAAACTGAACATGTTATTCGAGGTGCAGCCTCACCAGTGCCGAGTACAGGGGCACGATCACTTCCCTACTCCTGCTGGCCACACTATTTCTGACACAATCACACAGGGTAGCTACATCCTACAGCCAGTGCCCTTCTTACCAGCAACACAGAGGTCAAAGAGGAAGCTTGGGTGACAGCCAACATAAGCAGGGACACCGCATCCCACCACTACCCTCGTTTCCCACAAGGGTGCCCACTGCAGCCGAAGCACGTGGGCTCTGCTGGGGGATGCTCTCCCGGCGGTCCTTTGCAGCAGATGTTTACCCGTCTGACTGAGCCAGCTATTGTCTCGTGCCTCAAGTTCCTGCAGGCCGGCAATTAAGGCAGAAATCTGGAAATCCACAGCTCAGTTAGCAGCTTCTGGTCATGGTGGTGATTGGATTAGGGGAGAGAGGGCTGTCTGGAAGGATACAGCACTGGCCACTCTGGGGATTTAAACTGATCCCCCAGCCAAATGAAAATGAGTGTGGTGGCTGTGGTTTTCTTTCCATTAACATTATCTTACAGTTTACGTCCTAAAAAAATTGGCACAGCTGGCAAATCCTGGGAGCAAGGCCCAAAACTGATTTAGCATGAAGCCTGAACTTTCTCTCACCCTTTGAAGTCCAGGTTTTCCTACTCAGTGTCAAGGTGAAGGGACAGAATAACACAGTAATGTTTCTCCTCCTGCGTTTTCTTCTTGTTTCGTGTGAATGTCAGAAATCCTGGAACCTAGAGATTTTTTAATAAATCTACTGATCTTCCCATGGGAACAATGATACATTTTAAACATGTCTCCAGAAAAGAGAATCTCATACCTTAGAAAGTCAGATACAGAAATTTTCTTCTCAGAATTTAAACAAACAGGTAAAATGAATTGGATAGAAGTAATTTTTTTTAAAGGTGAACTTTATGAGTTGAAAGCAATACTCTGGATTAGTCTCTTTTGTGCCAAAATACAACAAAACATGAACGATACGGGGTTTTACATACATGCTGTTGGACAAGATCATAGCAGAGAGGTTAAAGAAAAGTTATCATTCTGTAATGTAAATCAGATTTTCCCTTATTTTACTTTAGTGGGTTTTACTTTTTTTTAAACAATAAAGATTAGCTAATAGACCTCCTTGCTCATGTTTATATATAGTTGGAAGAATCATTCAGATGTCATTTAATACTGGATGTATCTAGCTGTGCTGAAGCTGTATGCAATCTGTACTCATTTTTTGACATGATTAATCCATTCAAATTTTTTTAGCAGAGCAAATGCTATAGGAATAATTAATTTGTAAATGTCTACTTGGTAAAGTGTAGGTTTTTTTAAAAAAAAATTATCTTAACAATATGAGGAGAAATTTTCAAAAGCCACTAATATCCTATTCTCAAAAGCAAGTTGGATGCATAGCATAAATCACTCATCAAAAAAAAAAAAAGAATTTCAGTCTTTATATTGTTTAAAGGCATTTGAAACCATTTACCTAATTGCCACTTCAAAATCCTCTACTAGCCAATCAAAGAAATTCAGAAACTTCAACCTATACCCTTTTTGTGCTGTATGGTGTTTTGGAGGTAAGCAAAATTTGCTCTGTACTTCAGTAGGCTGCAAAAGACATATTCAATACTACG
>NW_008824983.1:862908-866130 GCF_000699105.1 Pygoscelis adeliae
AGAAGGATTCTGCCCCTGATTAACACTGAAGGAGTGCCTCTGCATGATGTGAGGAGGCACTGAATTACTTACTAACACGTCCCAGACGCAGTGAAAAATTTGTGACTACTCTTCCTGAGCAAAGATGTTGTAGGAGAGGACTGGATTTCAGCCCACGATGGATGGGAGAGTTTGGGTTAGTAAAGATGGGGCCATCAAGGTTTGTTTAGAGTTGCTACAGCCAGCTGACTGCACTTAATTGTGGCATTCGTAAGAGATTTTAGGCTGAAAAATAAATTTCAGAGAGGGTGTAGCACCAGAATTTGGGCTGATAAAAACTGGTGAGCTGCAATCCCTGCAGCTTCAGAGAGGCAACTTAATTTGGGGTGGGCAGACAGTTCTTGTTTGCAGATTCCCTTACCGTAGTCCTGGGTAGGCAGGGGATACTGGTTTGCAAACCCGAGTTGCTGCAGATCCTGGAAAAGTTGTCAAGCTCTGCTTGGAGTAGTGATTAACAGTGACACTAATCCACTGTCCTCTGAATACGACAGTTTTAGGAAGACTTTAGGGTTAATAAAAGGATCAGGGTTGCCCGATTAACTTGATTACTTGCTGAGTCTACAAAAAGCTGCTGAGGACCCGGGCAATGTAGGTGTAAGTACTTCTGGACTTGATAAGAGTTGTTCCTTTTACCTTAGGATTGGGGTCAGCATTGCTTTCAAATGTGAACCAAAATCCTAACAGGATCCATGAGCTAACTTCAAGAGTTTTAGAAATCACCTAACCATGCCTCAGCTGTGAGAAGCAGCAGCCTCTTCCTGAGCTTCAGCCTGAAAGATTAATACAAGGGCTAGCTGCTACAAGCAGCAACAAATCCTTTGCACACCATTTGTAACCAGGAACACTTCTCCCTGTTTACATCTTCATGTGGCAGGGGTCTCCCATGGAGTCCTGTCACTGAGCTGCCATCAGATGAAATGGGCCAGAAGGCACGATGTTACGGCTCGGACGAGCAGGGCTCTCGGGTTTCTTACAGGGCTGAGTGTAAGGAAAGGGCCTTTTGTTACATTTAGGGCCAGTGTTTGCATCCTACAGTCAAAAACACAAATCCGATCTCACTGACCTGATTAGACCAAGAAGCTGCAGAGTGTTTCCTGCTCATGCCAGCCTGAACCCTAATATTAACACTAATCCTGAAATTAAAGTTACACCTAGAATAGCAACCCCTGTTGAACTCTGAACTAAGCACAGCTTGGTGGCTCCTGGTGGTGATGACGTTAAAAACATGTTGATAACACCTAGATCTGGGCAGCAACACTGACTCAGTGATTCATATCACCTGATCCTTCACCTTGCCCCTCACGAGGCCTTTCTGTATGTCAGCTCTTTACGCTTCACCAGCAACTCCTGCCACACCAAAACCAAAGCATGGCTTACTAGCTCCCATTTAAAACACATTCAAAATACTCTAATATTCCCTTCTAAATCCCACAGTAACATGGACTCAACCACCACGTCAGCTTGACTTCTAGCCCTTAAAACTATTTTACCCTTTAAACTAAATCTGCCCAGCTGAAATGAAAACTAACAGGAAGCCAACCGGCACCAGGTCCAGCTCTAGCTCAAAAAGTTCTTCTCAAACCCAAGATTAATACCAATGTCATAACCTTCCCTAGCCTGACATGGTAACCTAACCTGAAGCCTAACCCTTGTCCTTATTGCTATCAGTTGCAATTTTTCATTTTTTGATCCTGATGTTACTGGGTGTAGCATACCACAACTGTAATAAAACTCGGTGTGTTCACAAATGTGTCTCTGAGTCACTATTTAGCATCAAATCATCAAACTATCCAAAATTTATATTCTTAAAAGTGGTAATAACTTTGAAGAGGTACCTTTTGATGCTAAAGAATTAGGGTTAATCCATGCCCCACCATCTCAAAGGTACTTGTTCAAGATGGAGCGCATGCATTATCCCGGCCATCCTGAAAGAACACTGGATGTGATGGACAGATTTGGCCTGGAAGATAATGCAATGAAGATTAAAAAGACAGTATTAATCAGCTGCCCTTCCAAGTGTTTCAAAGAAATTATGACTGAACTTTAGAGAGAACACTGTCATGTGGAAATATCATTAAAATGAGAATGACAGTAATTAAGTGGATGGAAGCGTCCTTTTTTCTTTCTTTATTCTTTGATGAAAATTATACTTTGATAAAATGCCAGGGAGAACAATATCTGCATCTCACTTTCTGAAGTTGCCTAGACTTATGATGAAAATGCTTAAATCTGAAAAAAGTGAATCTATCAAAAGACACAAAATAGTTTTCAAAAACTATTTAACATCACATACATGCATAGGAGCCCTAATTCCTGCAGTTGTATGGTACCAAGCATGGATAAATTTTGAAGGCAATGTAGTTAGTTCTAGAGTTAGGACTGTGACTCTTCGTCTGAGTCTGTAAGCTGAAGTTTGCAATAAACTGACTTTTTATGACTCACTATTTAATATATATTCCTATAAATGCTTTAAAAAAAAATCTTATTCTGTCCGCATCGCAGCAAATTTTCAGGCTATATCTCTTGACTCAACTTTACATATCTTGAGTTAGAGAGACTGGCAAAGTTCCTGAGTTAATTCACAAACTCCCCAAGATCCTCATAGTCTGAAGTAATTCATGTGATGAGGGGAGAGGCAGCATATCTCACCAGAAACTATTTTATTTGGTCTGTCATTGTGGAATGAAGTCCATTCTGCATTGCCTTCCAGATTCTTTGCATTTCTCAAGTGGAAAGCAGCCTGCTATATTCAACTAAAATGTTTCCTAGGTCAACTGGAGCTCCCAGCTAACAGAAATCCCGTGCAGTTGGTTCCCATTCAGCTACTCCTTAGGATATATGACAATTTTGACAGGCTGACTTAGAACTGTGTTGTTACAAAATGAATTTTTCATAGATTACAGTAGTGATACATGTATAAAGAGCTAAATCTCCTCAATTTAAAGCTTTCTTTTCCCCAAAGTGTCCAAGCTGCTGACAAGTCAGTCTGATACACTATAGTCATGAAGAAAAAAGAAGACCTTTTATTATTTAAATATAATGTTAATATTGAAAAAGCAGAGGGGAGAACAGGAATTACACATAAAGATAAAAAGATATTGGAAATCTCACTGTCTTCTTATACGTTCTTCATAATCTAGAAAGATGGCACCATGGTCTAGTTAACAGCAGCTGAGTGCCAAG
>NW_008824983.1:866186-883878 GCF_000699105.1 Pygoscelis adeliae
TCAAAGAACTTCAGATGCGACAAAAAAGAACCAAGAAACACTCACTGTCAGCCAAGTCACACAGATCCATTACATAGACTATATATGCAACCAAAAAAGAGAGAAAAAATGTTTGCATTAACCCAACAGCAGTCAGTTCAGAAAGTCAATTAAGAAAGCTTAATTGATTGGTTTATTATGGTTTATTGTGCAAGTAATAATTCATATTAAAACTCTTTGATTTGTACAATTAAGTTTGAAACAACTGTATAACTGGTAAATAGCTTTAAGAGTAAATTAATTTGTAGTAAAATAAAGGTTATTATTTTAATTTAATATTATCTTAACATTATCTTATTATCTTAATTTACCAAACAATCCAAATTCCTATAAGGGGACATTGTAGATACAAATGTTTGCAGTCATTAGATGGTGAAATACTGGCCATCAACTTATTGCTTACCTTGTTGGAGACTACACCATAAAAATTAAAGTGTCATAGGTCACTCCATGATGAATTTTTTTTCTCCTCACTAAAAAAAGGCTGCAGAGAAGATAACCTAAATCAAGGGTTGAATCCTTCAGACAGAAGATTCATAAAAGGTATTGCAACAATACCTCCTTGGATGCGATATCAGCTATCAATTCCAGTGAGTCCATGCAAAGCATCTGTGCAGGACATGAAATTCAGCCTGTGGTTTCAAGCAATTGAACTAAATGTGAGTTTGTCCCAAATGCAAATTTTCTCCAACTCTATGTTCTCAAAATAGTATATATTTTTCTCTCTGGAAACAACTTCAAGATTGTGCTCAGCCCACCTTACAAGAAATAAATTGAACGGAATGAACACATGCTGAATGAAGAAATCATAGAACTCTAATAACCAGTTATTCATGATTATTAATACATTAGGACCATGGAAGTGAATAATTAAAGAGATGTTTCTGCTTCAAAAAAAGATTATCAGACTGAAGGGCCAATTACTTTGTCCTCGAATGTAACTTAGTTCACATAACTGGTAACAAATACTGAATTAGGTGTCTTTACCTTGCAAGTATCCATAGAAACAAGATTGGTGGAAAGTCCAGCCTAAATCAGACCTCCTAGCTGTCTAAATCAAAATTACAGTCTACAAAGAACACTAAATAGTCCCTCCTGCAACAATATGACCCCATTTCCTCTCTAAAGTCACCTAGTGTATTCTTCAAAATTTTATATTTAACTTTTTGGCCTCTATATCACATGGAGCGTCAGGCAACTTATTTCTCACACTCTATTGATGGACTGCCAAATTAGTCCATCTTCTTTAGGTACTAAAGTAAACATAGAGAAATATAGACAAGATTCAAACAACAGAAGACTTGACTAAGCTTCTAAATCCACAGTTAGTTTTTTAAGTTAGTTCAATAATGGATTTCTATATACCCAACTTTTTTTTTTTTTTTTACTAAAAAGTTTACACTGTTATTGTGGAATAGCACGAAACAGACTCTGCACCCCCTTTATTTACAGGAAACAAAAAACTGATTCTGAATGAACCTGACAAACCAACGTGTGTGGCCAAAACCAGAGTTGAGACCAAGCATCAAGGCTTCTTTGGATAGAATACGCATTAACAGAACATCATTTGCAGATGTTCTTTATCCAGTTGGATTCCCTGGCTTTTCGCTATCTCTGCTTACATGAGCCATAGCCAAAACAAACAAGTTGTCCTTGCCTCAGGAAAGTGTATTTGATGGTGCCGCGCGGATGGGAGGCCTCCAAAGCAATGGTTCTCAGCATTCCAGCTGATTAGCTCTTCTAATTGCCTCTGTCTCCTCCCATCCCAGGATCTTCTCACAATAAATCTAGTTAGGAAAAGTTGCATAAAATGCAGTATCAAGGAAGTACCAGGGAGATGATGTGAAAGTAACATTGCTTTTCAAGCTACATTCCTAGCATAGAAGACCAAGAGTTTATTTCCTCTTGGCAGATGTAGAATGTAAACAATCTTTCTTGGTAATTTTGCAGCTTGATCATCTGTTTTTATGTGTTTTATATCCTGTCTCATCATTAGCAAGTATTAGGATGGAAAGCACAAGAAGAAATAAACAAGTTGGACTGTGCTGGTGCTCCTCAAAGTATTAAAACCTCTCAAGGACAGCCTGTTTCACCTTGCTCACATGCCCACTTAAACAAGTCATCTGAATTAGGATCAGAAAGAGAAGTCCTGTCGGGGATTTTTTGCCTGTAGCATGTATATACACACTATATATATACACTTCTAAAATCATGCAGAAACTATTGATCAAAGATTGTGTTACCACAGGATCCCAAGACATTTGCAATGCTTCATATTTCTCCTTACAGCACTTTAAAACTCTCAGCCTTTTTTACAGGCTTTTGTAGAGCGTGTGGTGGTAAGAGGTACAGATCGCCTCTAGATCCTTTCAGGTTAAACACCTATTGCACGGTTATCTACAATCACTAAGACCTGGAGTTGCTGACCAATGCAATTACCTCTACTCCTCTATCCTTATAAAGGGCCAATGCAAGTCACAGACTCCTCTTTTAGAGGGCTGCAGCTAGAAGAAAAAGTCAATGCTTTAGATAAGCTGCAGAGTCCCCAGTATTTGGACTGAAATTATCTGAGATTATAACAAGGTGGCCCAAGTGTAGGATAATGTTTAATACAGCTCTGGAACCCTGATCCACAACAGCTGCCTCCTAGATTAAAGCTTCTTTAGATATCTGAGGTTTCTTGCCTTTTTCAATGAGATATAAAAGCCTTCCACTTCAAAATGAGCTCAGTTAAAGCAAACACACTTGTCTGATACAGTAGAAGAAAAGGAAATTACTATTAACCAACTGTGAAAAGGCTGAGCCAGTTCATTTGATTCTCTAAAGTCCTTCATGCAAAATAAATGCATGTTCTCAATATAAGTTTGCAGCCAGGAAAGCTCAATTTCAAATAAGAACTGTAATGTATTACAGTAAGTATTTATACATTAAATATCTTCAATGATAAATCACACATTTTTGAACTTGAGAAAAGCAAGATACACGTTAGATGCAATATTACACAAGTCATACAGGTGGTGCCTGTGAAACCTAGAACAAACTCACCTATAGGAATCTCCGAAGAGCAATACTGTCCGAGATGAAATTTCCATGTTTCTTCCTCTTTAAACACATTACATTTTCCAATGCGATTCACCTGTGAATGTAGCTGTCAGCTACAGCAAACCTATTAAAACTACTGTTTATTTTGGATAACAGTTATTTCACAGAACCATGTCTTTGTTATATTACTAACAAGGCATAATGATTGCATACGGCCTTGGTATAAGGAGTTAAGAGTTTGCATGTTTTATTTCCTGTACCTCTCTTGTATTTTTCACTTGGTTATTTGGAAGGCTGATACACATAAATATTGAATGACTTGGCATGGAAAGTGAATCAAATTCAGTAATATCTAACTTTCAGAAAGACTGAACAAACTCATGGATTTTTAAAAAATTACTTCTATGTCGGGTATTTGAAATATGTTTGCAGTTCTGTTTAAATAAGAAAAATGCAATGACTAGTCACAGAGCTGTTTGCCATACTTATGCATTCAGTTCGTGCAGCTTGGTAACTGTGAAGTGAGTACTTGACAAAAAAAAGGGGAAAAAAAAAAGATAAATCCTCTCTCTACTTGAGTTTCCAGGCTTGGGAGTTGGCATGACAACTGTAAGCAAGTAGTCAAGTCAGGCACCGACTGAGAGTAAGGCAGTGAAAGAAACCAACAGAAACATATAAAAACCAGGAATATGGAGAAGTGCTAGGAAAAGAAATGATAAAGCGTGGACATCACAGAGCTTTAGAGGTGCGGGCACTAGCACAAACAGTGAGTAACTATGTCCCTGCATAGCAGTAGGCAGAGTATCATATAGCTGAGGTGGTGACTAGCTGTTTCTCCAGCGAATAAAAAGATTGTGCTACTCTAGGCAAAACTCCAGCTCTGTTGTGTGCCAACAGAAATAGCTGTTTAAACAGATCAGGCTGCACAAGAGCAGTTTCATAGTGAACTGCAAGTAGTGATACATAAAGAACGTATTAATCTTCCTTTACCGTTGAAGCAAGTTTAATTTCCAGAAAATAGATACTTATATCTAAATCAAAGGAAAGAATTAAGAAGGGTGTCAAGAATATCTGACATTTTTATGGATCACTCTAAATTGTGGAAAAAAGAGGGAAACTGAGGAAAAAAGAGGAAAACAGAGGAAAAAAGAGGAAAGAGAGAAAAGAAAAAAGAGGTAGGTTTGTGAATAAAAGGAGACATTCATGGATATGATAGGATAGGTTATTCTACATCTTCCTCTGCAATGTTTTTACTTTGTTATTGTTACCTCAGCATTTTAACACAGTAAGTTCTCTTCTGTCTCCAACTGCCAGGCAAGTTGGAGAGTACAGCAACAACACTACTCCGCAACACTGTACACATAGCCTTGGATTGGCCTCAGAAACCGTTCTCTTTTTATATACTGGCATCACTGTCACACATGAGGACGATTAAGGCCAGATTAGCCCACAGCAGAAGTCTTCAGTCCCATATTTCCTTATCTAAGTACAGTTTTTAAAATGTCGTATTTTAATAACCTATTTCAGTTGAAAATCTGACCTAAAGTTGTTTGTGCACAATTACAGTCTTATTCCTTGCTTTTTTTTTCTTTCAGAAACTTGGTCATTATTGTCATGTTTGTCAATTGACTAAAGTCTGCGTATTTTTATTCCACTTTTTAAAATACATCTATTTTAAGCACAAACACAGCAGTGGGCTTAATGAGTATTTTATTCTCTAGCCTACCAAGACCTTTTTTTTTTGCTGCCAGAAGCGGGCCTTTAAAATAGGAGCATGACCAGAGACTCTCACTTTTATTAAGCCAGAGAGGGTGGACTGACCCTGCTGCCACTGGCCTTTGCTACTTGAGATCCCTAAAGCTGAAGGAAGAGAGTCCCACCTGTGCTCCAAGCTTCCTTCCAAGCATCCCATTTTGTGTTTATTCCGCTGGTGGACTTGACAAGTCTGAAATGGGAAAAAATGAATTTTCCTTGAGATGGGGAAGTTTGAAAGCTCCTCACAGGATAAGACAAAAAAGGTTACAGCCTTTATGCCCAAGTGACAACCAATGGAAATTCTTCCATTCCTTCTGCTTCAGATATTTATTTCCTGACCTATTAATACAATTATTATTTGAGAACTGATATTTGAGTTTGCTAATTTTAACTTGCAAATTTCTAAATCTACTGTACTCACAATTAATTATGGCATAATATAAAATTGCATTGTTTGTTACTAGCAGGAAAAGAGAAGGGTCATCTCCCAAAGGTATAACAGTTCTTCAACACACAAATTATATTTCATGTGATATTTCAAGTATGAAAATAACAAGCAGCAGTCCACGGAGGAAGGTTTTGCTTATTTCAAGTAAAGCTGTCTCAAGGAGGAAAGCTGGAGAGGACAACCCCAAAACACAAAGCTGTTCTCAACATCGATATCATCGGAGAAGAGGGCAGGAAGTTCTCTCCTTACAATTTTGAAGTAAGGGAGTAATCAGAAAAGGTTTTTTACCTCATAAAGGTTTGACACTGCTTAATCTTTTATTAGAAACTTTAAAAATGTGCTTAAGCAATTCTATCACTATATACTGTGCATATATATAATATATGCTATCACCATAATTCATGCTGAATGTTAAACCCCTTGCATCATGGTTATTATACAGGGTGAAGTCCTCAGTATGTCTTAATGAATGACCTGCTTCAAATACACTTTTGTCCTACAGCATGAACAAAATGGCTGTTATAACTGAAAAGTTGCAACTATCCTTTCTGCACCTTGGAAAAAAAAGACTTGTTTTGTTGGACACATTTCATTTTTATGGTAATTTGGCCTCATACATAACTCAATCTCTCCAGGTTATAGAAGATTTTAAAATGTTTACAGGAGGGATTGAGTAAAAATGTAGCATGCTGATGGAGCAGCACTTTAACTGGTATAAGGAAAAGCCAGTAATGGTATAACAAATAACGCCAACTGAAGATCTGGCCCAACATACAGCATACATTCAGCTTAACAGAGGAGTCACTGAGGCAGAGAAATCAATACAAGTCAAATATTCTGTGCTTACTGCACTTTCCCTTAAGAAAAATACATGTATGTTATACCACAGACACAAGTATATTGTTTCATTAGAAATTTCAGCTAAATGAGTATTTTTTTAAAGACCAGTCTCCATACTTTCAGGCTGGATAGCACTGGTTTGTGTTAAGCAAGTATCCTGGTGGCATTAGTGTTTACTTTCTTTTCTCACATGGACTGTACAATCAACAGTAGGTCAGCTATAACTAGTCACTGCAATATAAAATTATTTATGAAAGAATAAGGACAATCAAATAAGCCATTTGCAGTCATAAACACCAGATCAGAATGACTGAATTCCTCAACAAGTAACCTGAAAATACCAAAAAAAAAAAATCAACAAGATTCTTCTCCTATGTCTGTAGTTCTCCCTTCTGCCCCTATTCCCTTCCTCTGCCTCTGAAACCAGCTTTCTGAACCTACATTGATTAAGAATGAGATATCTGTAACATGATACATTTGCGCTGATCCTATAGATTGCTGTTCACAACCAGTCCATCACAAACGTGGCTTCTATTAAGTTTTATTACTTCCAGGATGTTAATTTTGATACAGGCTTATTTTCCTAATTTTGTGCTAAAACACTACCCATCATGTTAAACAAACGGAGGTGAGGAGGTGGGAAAAAAAGTAAGAGTGAATTAAAACAACACTGACAGAACAATGCTGTTGTGGATATCTAAATATCCAGCATTAATCGGAAATAGTTTCTTTTTGACACTTAATTTTACAGTGACTAATTGAACAAGACTAGGCACAAGCCCTCTCAAGACTCTACAACATGTTATTCTATTCATATTATACAAGGCTACAGAAATAAAAACTGTATTGCATATGACTACAGAAATCTATATTCTAAATCCAGTGTGCCACATGAGAAATATGTAAGAGTTCTTAATCAAAGAAAACACTTAGTTTAGAACATAACTCAGCATCCACTGTCAAAGTAACTTCAGACTTCCAGAAGATTGTGACTTTCGAGCAGGGCCATCATTTATGGTGATACCTGGGAGCAGGTGAGGATTGTTCTTCACAATCTGATATGGAAAAGAAAAATAGTTACTATTTAGATATTTTCCTTTATAATGTATGAAGAAAAATATAGTACCACCATAGTTCACAGGAGTATTAGAGTACTTAAAACGTTAAGAATTTAAGTTAAAAATACATAAAAATCACATTAAAATATACTATGATTATAGAAGTGAAACATTTAGCTATTAAGAAATTCCAGAATTTAGGTTGCCATCAAACCTTGTCAACACTTATGTACATATATATTAACATACATTCTGATATTAAATATTGCATAGTTCTTTATGAATGAGCAGGGATCTTGGGGTAGTGGCATGGAAACTCAAAGGCTTGAGAAGGTTGTTATCAGCAGGACATGAGAGTGAAATTGTACAGGAGACAAGAACTGGAAGGGTTAAGGAGAAAAAGTATTTCTTCAGTCCAAATACTTAAATGCTGCCACAGAGAAGTAGATTCTATCTTTGTCTATATCACAGATCAACCCACAACCCCCCACAACTTTGGAGTCCTTTATTTCATGGCTGTGTAATTTGAAACATCTGAGAAGCCTGATTTTCAAAAGAAGTGACCTCTAAATTAAAGATGCAAGCTTAGCTAGCAGAAGCTATATACTGAATATTTAAATACTATATAAATTTTAATGACTATAAAACAGGTCATGAGCCTCTCAAATTAGACACTCAACAATTACTGAGCTCTGTTCCTCAATTAACCACCCCCAAAATAAAAGTAATTCTTCCTTGTTTCACCAGCATGTTTTTAAGATAAGACTTCTTACTTATAGTGGTAAAAACAACAGACGTGCACATTACACAGCCTACATATCCTCTCCTACTACCAAAACTGCTGTAACGCTCGTCATCCTTGCTGCCCTCCCTGCCTACATCCTCCCCTTCACCATATCCTTTTGGGGATTATGAATTACTTTTTTCCTCAGACCACTTAACTGTCAAGTTAATTTTGAACTCTGACCCTACCCTCCGATATCTGCAGCTCCTCCTCTGTGTAGCATTGCCAGCAAATCAAATAAGCATATTCTATTCCATCATCCAGATTTTTAATGACAGATAATAATGCACAGCAGACACAGGATAAATCCTTGCAGAACCAAAGCTGATAAAACTGACAAGTTTTAGAGTAATTACCAACACAGATCACGTGTAAGTTTTCCAGCCACTTTTAGCCCCACCTTACATTATTATCATCTAGCCTACATGTTCTTAGACCCCGAGAATATCGGAGTAACTTCTTATTTATGTTAGGCGTTCTTATAACTCTTTCCTCACCAGCTCTATACATTAAGCTACGTGTCATAGCAAGCCTCTCTTTTGTCCACAATGCCAGACAATATCACATACTCTTCTTCGGAGCTAACTGGAACATATTCAGCTAAAGTAATTTGCAACCCAATACTATGAAGTATAATGGAATACTACCAATAAATCAGCCATTTTAAACAAGTCTCAGCTACAGCATGAGCAACAGCTTTGATCCAATATCACATGTCATCATGTGGTATTAAGTACAGTGTAATCAAAATGCAAATATTTATAAAAATAAAATAATGCAAGGGCTACGATGCTTTTGCTTCTACTTCATTTTTCTAGGTCCTCTCATTTTAATTACTAAATGTTCTGAAAAACTCTACAAACACTTTATCAAGGTACTTATACAAATGAAGGGGCTGCACAGAGCAATTCCCAATACAAGATTAAAAATATGTATTTCTCTGCTTCAAAGGATCACTGTCTGCAGTGTTAAGAGAAAGACAGAATGTTTATGTCTGCCCCCCTAAATACACATCTATCCACAGGTCAATTTATATAGAAATCCTCACTGCTTAAGACTGAAGGATTATATAACGCTGCCTTACTGCTCATTTTCACTAAAAACTATAAGTCTTAGTACCACATATCGCCATATATAGCAAAAATGTGGTATTAAGAAACAGTGACAAAATTTTAGAGATTTTTCAATTAAATCTAGAGGTGTCACTGTTGACATATGACCACAAATGTACAAGTTAGTGAAGAGGGTTGAATGAAACGGCCTTAAGCGATTTCAAACCAAGCATAATTTTAAGCATATGAAACTCTCTTCAAGCACTAAAAAGACTTTATCTGGAGTTGGGTATGGATTTCTATTTTGGATTTCATATCCAAAAAAGAGTAATTAAAACAGAGATGAGATACATTGGCATCTACAGGGGAATCAAGAGTCTATCTGTCTACGGCAGCTTAAACCAGCTTGGATTGTTTATCACAGCAAAACAGCCTGAAGGGATAGGACTGGGCTCTCTGTAAATATCAGAACACTAAATGCCAAAAGATAAGTAGAGTTTTTTACATTAAAGGATAATTTAGACCCCCAAGAAGAAATGCATACTAAACAGGAAGGAGTTATGTCAGAAATTGGAATGTTGCCTACCACAGCCAGTATGTTCTCAAAGATGCTTCTAGTAGCAGCAAAAGGAGCAAAAAAACCTGAAATAACTTCTCAAAAGGATGTGAATGGACTCATATGACATACTTTGATAGCAGATGACTAAACCTGATGATCCAGTCAGTCTTTCTAATTAAAACTTAGTCATGTGCTTAAAGGGTTTCTTAAAAACCATCTAGGACTTGAGGCCAGATCTTTGGGTGAAAGTACATGAGCACATGGCTCTATTAACGTCAAAGGTATGCTGAGTCATTCCAGTTCAGGGTCTAGCATGTAGTTTTCAATTATTTAAGACTCACGTATACTAATTATGAAACACAAGTTGGGAGCACATGTTGATGAAGTGTGTTGATGACAATTTTTTGATACAGGTGACTGACAAGCTAAATAGCTTGTTCTGTTGGACCTGCTTCCATGAACAATCAAGAACCAGTTGGGGTTGTGAAAGTCGAGGCGAACCTTAGCTGCAATGACCATAACATTGTGGAGTTAAAAATCCTGAGTCAAGTGAACAAGATAAATTATAAAAATTACAATCCTGGTCTTCAAGAAAGCAGATCTTGCCTTGTTCAGGGATCTGCTTGGCAGGACCCATGGGACACTGCCATGAAGGACAACGGGGCCCAGAAGAGCTGGCTGACTTTCAAGGACAACCTTAGCAAAGCACAAGAATGGTCCTTTCTGACACTCAGGAAAACAAGTGAGTATGGCAGAAGACCACAGAAGACAGACACAGAAACAGACTACTTGGAGAAAGGGAGACACTGCCTGAGCATGCAGGGATGCAGACACGAGAGCCAAAGCTCAGCTGAAGCCAAAACTAGCTAGAGATGTCAAAAGCAGAAACAAGGAAGGCTTCAATACCAGCAGCAAAAAAAAGACTAAAGAGGTGAGACCACTGCTTAACAGGGCAGGGGACCTAGTGATAAAAGAAACGGAAAAGTCTGAGGTATTAAATGCCTTTGTGCCTCTGTTTTTATTGGTAAGGTTTGTTTTTTTCCTCAGGTGTCCCAGCTCCTTCATCTTAGTAGTAGGGCCTGTGGGAGTGAAGCATTACTCACAACAGATGATGATCAAATCAGGAACCACTAAAGCTAACTGGATATATACAGCTCCATGGACCCAGACAGGCTGCATCTGAGTTGGCTAATTTCATTGCAAGGCTGCTCTCTACTATCTCCCAAAGATCATGGGAATTGTGGGAGGTCCTCAATGACTGGAAAAAGGCCATCTTCAAGGAGAGCAATGAGGATCCAGACCACTACAGGCCACTCAGCCTTGCCTCTGGTCCCAGGAGGGTTATGGAGCAAGTCCTCCAGGATGTCATTTTTGAGCATTTAAAGGACAAAAAGGTGACTGAAAACACCCAGTATGGATTCATCAAGGACAAACTGGATCTAACCAACCTAAGTGCCTTTGGTGATAACATGACTGGCTCAGTGGACAAAGGGAGAGCAAAATACAATTTTTACTTTGATTTTAGCAAAGCCTTCAACACTGTCCTGTAATATCACTATAGCAAAATTGATGAGACACAGGCTTTAGCCTGTGGATAAGCGGATAAAGTGGATGGAAAATCAGTTGGACTCTCAGTCAGACACATTAGCTTCTGATCAGTAAGTCCAACTGGCAGCCAGTTACTATGGGCATGCCCCAGGTACTGAAAATGGGTCTTTACCCACTCTTTAACATCATTTAATACCTTAACACCCTTATTAACAAGAGGCACAATGGGACACAGTACACACTCTGCAGCTTCATGGATGATAACACATGGGAAAGCACCTGATATGCTGGAGGGCATGACTGATCTTCAGAGGGACCTCAACTGGCTGGAGAAAAGAAATGATTGAAACCTCTTGAAATTGAACAAAGGCAAATGCGAAGTCCTGCACACAGGACAGTATAGCCGCCATGCAGCCGTACAATCTAAGATGGCTAAGAAGCAGCTTTGCTGCAAATGACATGGGAGACCCCACAGACAACAAAACAAACATGAGTTAGCAGTGTGCCTTTCCAGCAAAGGCCAACTGCATATTGGGCTGGATTAGCAAGGGTGTAGCCAGTAAATCAAAGTGATTACTCCCCTTTATTAAGCACTTGTGAGCACATGGAAATACTGTGCTCAGCTTTAGAATCCCAGAATGTTTGAAGTTGGAAAGGACCTCTGGAGGTCATCTGGTCCAACCCCTCTGCTCAGGCCCAGGACCGTGTCTAGGCGGCTTTTGAATATCTCCAAGGATGGAGGTGCCACAACCTCCTTGGGCAACCTGTGCCAGTGCTCAGTCACCCTCACAGTCAAAAAGTGTTTTCTGATGTTCAGACGGAGCCTCCTGTGTTTCAGTTTGTGCCTGTTGCCTCTGGTCCTGTCACTGGGCACCACTGAAAAGAGCCTGGCTCTGTCCTCTTTGCACCCTCCCCTCGGGTATTAACATACATTGATGAGATCCCCACCTGAGCCTTCTCTTTAGGCTAAACTGTTCCAGCTCCCTCAGCCTTTCCTCATATGACAGATGCTCTAGTCCCTTAATCACCTTAGTGGCTCTGGGGTTTTAGCTATTAGGTTTTGGCTGCCTCAATACAAAAACAGCATTGACATATTGAAGCAAGTCCAGTGGAGGGCCACAGATGATCATGAGGCTGAAGCACGTCAATGTATGAGGAGTGACCGAAAGAAAACTATTTTTTTAGCCATACGACAGCTTTGCTGTCTTCAGGTACCTAATGGGAGACACTGTGATACCTCCATCCTCGGTGAGTTGACAGAGCCCTGAGCAACCAGATCTAGCTGGGAGGCTGGACTAAATGACACTGAGTGATCCCTTCTAACCTGATATAGGTCAACTGCATCAAACAGTATTTTGTATTTTTCTGCATATCTGTCAGAACATGTTTTACCAATTAGTAATAGAAGTCCTGGTCCAAGTGGTATTTTGTTTTAGGAGACTAAAATTGACTCTCCAAATTACAGGATGACAGGAATAGAAAAGAGCATCTATCACACTAAAAACATGGCAAGAGAGTGTTACCCATTATGAAAGAGATTGCCCTAAGTACATATACCCTTTTATGGAGAAAGAGAAGAAGAAAATGTTTGCAAGAACACTTGCCTGATTTGTTACCCCACTATGGAAAAACTGGTCTAACAATACTGCAAAGATTCCGTATATAAACAGATAATCATGCGAAAGAATTGCAGACACTGCAACAGCTAATTGGCCCTGCATAAGCTACATAAGCATTTGTTTTACATAAATTACAGCACTCTTATCCTGACACAAGTAGGGTTCTCTCTTACCATCACAGATGCTGAACTACACAAAAAGTATGTACTTCCATTAAAGAGTTTCTCCCTCAGGAAATAAGTGTTGGATAAAGCAAAATGTATCAGCTAAATAACTGGTTAGACATTTGCAAGTATGATTCAGCCAATCTTACTGATGAAAGCTAATTTGTAAGTGATCCATAGTGGCAGAGATCACTACACAGAAGAACGCAGATACCTAACTCTCCATTTATTGTTATGAAATACTAATATTACAGCAACAACATCCATTACTTGATTTGCATTTAATTGTATAGATTGAGCTAGCTGATTTTCACTTGCAGACAGAACATGTGAATACATTGTTACTTGTGGACACAGCCACAATTTGTTTCGCACAGTCTGCACAGGGAAACCCAAAAAACAGATTTGAAGTTGCTTGGGCAGTAAACTAATACGCACAAAGGAACCAATTGCTATAATCAACATGAAGTCCTGGAACCACCGGCCCAGAGGAAGTCTAAGAGGCACAACCTACACTATGTGAAATTCAGTGGGTTTTGATTGTTTGACACAATGGCAAAAGCATGTCAAAAAAACACAAATACTTTACTCAGATGTTTAATTCTGAAAAGATTTAAAGGTATGTGCAATCAGCAGAGCCTTGTCGGCCACAGACCTCTGTGGATGATGGGACCAGATATCTATTAAACATCTGGCAGCTTTCATTCCGTGGAGCAGAACAGGCATGTAATATTAACTGCTGGCCTGGGAGTCATGCTTTATTTCTGAAGAACTCGATGGGGCAAGCGACATGTCATTACAAATGAACACAAACCATTGTATCAGGAAAAAGTTTTATTTAAAATGTTAATTACTACAGTAAGTGCAACCAACATAAATTATACAACATAGGTGAACTGCTTGTATAATTTCAAAGGAAAAAAAAATTAGTACATTTGGCACTACAATTCTCATATTTTCCTACACTATGGTATTTGCATTACTGGCACTGACATATAGAATAGCACCGAAACTGGTGACCACTTAAAAGATGCTTTAATCCATGAGCTGCAGGAGCCGCTAACAAAGACACTGATGGTGTACGAACTGTTTTGTTAATACTTTGCACAATATTTTTATCTCTTCAAAAAGCAAAGATACCTACAAAAGTATAAGTTCATACAGTGACACTTTATCAGCTAGAAAACAGGAATGATGTAGTATCGTTCCATTTTTCTTTATGCTTACTTGGGGGGAACTTAGCATAACTCATGGAGTAATGCTGTATACCACAACTTCCAATGACAGTGTAAGACAAATGACTTCAAATTAAGTTTTTATATTGTAACCAACCAAACACGTTGATATATCAACTTACAGAAGCTTTTTGTCTTGTTTTAAATGGGAATTCTGACACTGAAGTTGAATAGTTTAAAGTTGCTATGAAGCCAGCTGGCTCAGTGAGAAATAAAGTTTAAAGCTAACACTTCTAGAAACATTTTGTACAAATTCAGATGCAAACACCTGTGATGCGCAGTGGGCAGAAGAATTGTACCGACCAATGAAAAATTCCTCTTCTGAGATAAAGCTCCAGTTCCACATAACTAGTTACCATTCCTGGTAACTACATAAAGCTATGAGATATCAGCCCTTAAACTTACCAGTTCAGCACCAGTTCTCTTATTCTGGAATCAAGAAAGAGTAATTTTGTTTAACGGAAGTTTCTCATGGGGATATTGCCACAGTCCCGGTATATGCTGGGATAGGCTACACCGAGCACGCTGCTGCTTTCTCTCCATTTTGCGTTCTGCCTACAAATGTGTGTTCACCACTTTCAACCACCAGTCCTCCGATCAGCGCCTAGATAACATCTCTCGAAAAAACAACAACAAAAACCAGAAAATCATAGAGGTATTTGGTCTAACAAACATACCGATACTATTTAGCCATGAAACAATACCTTATTTAAGGTCAGTTTTCTCATAATCATCATAGGAATAGATACATATCAGTGGAAAGACAGTATTTCTGGTTTTGCTATTTGTTCTTGGCCCTTAAAAGTCCCCATACTTCAAATCTTAACCATGAAGGTATATTTTAAGATAACCTTTAAAGTTTTTAAAGAATAGGCTACTTTTTAATTCTCCCCCCCAGTTTTTCATAGTCAGATTTATGCTTTTTCAGTTTGGGGTAAAAACAATTACTATTTCTCAATCATGCATTAAAAATGTTATTGTGTGCTTGGATAAGGAAACAAGAACTACTGCAGTTGGAAAGTTCCTATTCCAAAGTAGGAAAACAAATGTGGCATCTTTTATCTGAACAGATGTGTTCCTAATGTATTTTGAACAGTAACTTCCTACTTGAATTAAAAAAAAAAATCAGCACAAACCCCCTTGTATTTGTTTATTTTGTTTCTGGTATAAAATACTTCCAGTGTGAGAACAAGTATGCGACGAATTATCTTCTTAAGAATCACTAGCAATTTTTTTATTAAATTCCTGTCACTTATAATTCCCAAAACCCATGTTGGCTAAGTGTCAGAAAGCATAAATCAAAAGCAATACGTAAGACACAATCTGACTTAAACCTTTAGTATTTGCAATGACACATGACAAGAAAAAGATCTATGGTGCTTCTACAGGAAGGACAGTTCATAAATTGCCCTTATAAGCTTGAGCATGTTTCAAAAGAAAACCCCAAAGGAACAGAAAATAAGCATGCCATTATACAGAATGGTTTTCTAAAATTTCACTATTTAAAGTACCATAGTGAAGCAAATTTGTTGGGAGAAAAAAAATCACTAGCCAGTTAGGCTTTGCTCAAAATTAAAGAAAACTTTGAGAGCCAGGATGTCTTCCCATGCACTGTAGCGGTTTTGAGAATGAGGAAAGAAACACACAGCCTTTGCAGGGTCAAAAAATCTCTCTACTTCGTCCTGAATATTAGACATGATGTGATAGATACTGAAAAGAAAAACCTGGCAAGTGAAAACATATTCAATAAGGAAGAGACTGAGCTAAAAGGTCTGGATTCCTAACCCATGGACATTCAAATCATGAAATGCTGGATGGGCTTCTTTCGTAACCTGGGAAAAGAAGAAAAAAGGCTAGCAAAAAGTTCTTCCTGTGAAACTTACTCAGAATTATTTCCGGAAAAAAATACCTTACTAATCAAGCATGTACTGCTTGAAATAAAGCAGTTGCAAATAACCAAAACAGAAACTGTCCACTTCACTCAAGAAGCAGACAAACTTCTGTCCAGCCTCAGAAAACGATGCAACGACGATTTAGGACACAATTTTAAATCAAGTTAATCTAAGAACATCCTTGTTTGATGACAAGATAGTGCATGTCTGCAGAAGTCAGCAAGTTCTAGAATCTGACAACTCTGACTTCCACCATTTTTGCTTCAAAATTTTTAATTTTTAATGCAATGTACTATGACGCCTTCCCCTATAAGTAGATTTTTAGGTGTAAGTACCTAATCTTTCAGTTACTCTTCTAGCTTACCAAGACTGCCTATGCAACTGCCATTTCTCACCAAAAAAAAAAATCTCACCAAAAAAATCCAAACAGCTTACCTTGCCATAACCGTATTCCAGCACGTTATTGTTCATAGCATGTTTTCCCAATGAGCAAGTTATAATTCAGAGCTGCTCACTTGATTTTAGAAGGTATTGGCAAAATTCATTCAGATTATCTAAAATATCGCTCTCCTGCCCCAAATGTGAATTCCCACGCCAGCACAATGCAGTTGCCACTATAAAAAGATTATTCTTCATAAAGCCCAGCCTCAGCTAACTACAAGAGCTAGGAATTAAGATGCTTATAGCGATGTTCCTTTGACTGAGCCAAGCCTTATCCCTTCTCTTCAAGGTTTCTTCAGACTGCGAGTGTGCTTTTGAGGCAAATCTGCCGATCACCTCCATGCACAACACTGTGCTTCATGCTCCAGAGCAGGCTTGGAGCACACTTCATATTCTCTAACTGCTAAAAAGCAGGACCAAATCAGAGTTAGATCAAAGTAACACCTCTCCATGAAACTGAACAGGGACTCAGCACAAACTACCATACCATGCTACCTGCTCATGTTGACACAGCCACTAAAAACAAAGCTTCCACGAAAGCTATCTAAATTCTGCGTTCTGGTGAGAGAAAGGAGCATGGCTTGTACACTGCTTTAATCCAGAAGTGTATGCAAAGTGTGTGCAGTTGGATACAACTTCACATAACACAGCTTCCAATGTATTTATTAAATTTGCAACACAATATTTTGGGCATTATCTTCTTTCTCTCATCATCCTTTACAGCCTTATATACCCTTCATATCTAGGCATTTCCTCCTGCCCTTAGACACTTAATTTACCCCACTGGCAACATCTCAGGAAAACAAAAAATGCCAACAGGAAAGAAAGGCAAGTCATTGAATGGACGGGTACGCAGTCTATTCTGTTTTCAGTATGCTTTCCAACACCTTCCTTTCATTCTGAATTTGTATGCTGTTGAGGGAGAAGAATCTTTAAAATGGGAATTATTCCTAAAGAGCATCTTAATCACCCTGACGAGCCCCTCCTGGAGCTGGAGCTACGTTCAACTGCATCTTCACTGGCAGCTTTGTCAGGAACCTACTGGGCAGGACGGTGCGGAGAAAGAATGAAAATTCATTCTTTGATGTACTATAGGTGACTTAGTCCTCTGATTGCCGTTTGCTTAAAACAAAACAAAGCCTTTAATTCGTGGTAAAACGTTAACTATTGCTTTTGGCAGGTTTCTAAATACAAGCAAATAAAAAAAAGGGGGGGG
>NW_008824983.1:884659-885685 GCF_000699105.1 Pygoscelis adeliae
CCCCCCCTCCCCCCGGCGCCTCCCGCCGGCCGAGCCCATCTGTCCCGAGCCATGCGACTGCCAGCAGCACCAGCACCTCCTCTGCACCAACCGGGGCCTGCGCTCGGTGCCCAAGGCTGCCGAGCCCCAGGATATCCTCACCTACAGCCTCGGGGGCAACTTCATTGCCAACATCTCCGCCTTCGATTTCCACCGCCTGGCAGGGCTCCAGCGCCTGGACCTGCAGTACAACCGGATCCGCTCGCTGCATCCCAAGGCCTTTGAGCGCCTGGGTCGGCTGGAGGAGCTCTACCTGGGCAACAACCTGCTGCCGGCGCTGGCCCCCGGAACCCTCAGCGCCCTGGCCAAGCTGCGCATCCTCTATGTGAACGCCAACGAGATCGGCCGCCTCAGCGCAGCCTCCTTCTCTGGCCTCGGCAGCCTTGTCAAGCTGCGCCTAGATGGCAACGAGCTGGGCTCGCTGGGCGACTCCACTTTCTCAGGGCTGCCGAACTTACTCTACCTACACCTGGAGTCCAACCGCATCCGCTGGTTGAGCCGCGGTGCCTTCACTGGCCTGGCTAAGCTGCGCTTCCTCGACCTCTCGGGGAACCAGCAGAGCTCCCTTCGCCACCCAGACATCTTTGGGCCGCTGCGCTCCCTCCACACCCTGCTGCTGGCTAGCAACAGCCTGCAACAGCTGGCAGGGGGGCTCTTCCAGCACCTGCCCGGCTTGGCAAAGCTCTCGCTCAGTGGAAACCGCCTGGCTCACCTGGCCCCAGATGCCTTCACAGGGCTGGGTTCACTGAAGGAGCTGCGCCTGGAGGGAAACCTGCTGAGCCATCTGCCCACTGCCCTGCTGGAGCCGCTGAGCAGCCTGGAGGCACTGGATCTGAGCCGCAACGTGCTGACCGCCCTGCACCCTGCCACCTTTGGCCACCTCGGCCGCTTGCGGGAACTCAGCCTGCGAGACAACGCGCTGGCCACCCTCCCCGGTGAGCTCTTTGCCTCCAGCCCGGCTCTCTACCGCCTGGAGCTGGAGGGGAA
>NW_008824983.1:887433-899682 GCF_000699105.1 Pygoscelis adeliae
GAACAGCAGCCGGTGCCTCCCTTACGCGAGCTCAGAGCCGTAAATTTAGGTGTGCTCTTTTACGGGTGGTTTTCTCGGACTGCAGTTGGGAACAACAGTTAGAGTGAGCGGCCTGGCCCCGTGCGAGGACTCTTCGAGCAGGCCTTTCCGAGACGCCCGCCCTTCCTAATCCGCAATTTGGACTGAGGGTCGTCTTCTAATGTGGCTGTTGAACTGTGTGCAACCAGCGAGGCGTCTGGAGGGCTGGAAATGCGTGTTTTGCGCTGGACAGTTTGAAGGCTGTGCCATTTTAACTCAAACCGAATGTGAGGCGATTTAATGTGCGCGAGTGTGTTTTCATACTTTTTTTGTAATCGGGAAACAATAATGCAGCTGGTGAGTTTTACAGGAATATATTGCTGACACCACTAGGAAAAACTAACAGAGTTTTATAATATGTTTACAAATGAGCTATTTTTAAATTGTTTTTGAATAAATACTGCTTGGTACTTGTACACATGAATGTGTGCTATAGTTCTCTGGGTCCGTGATGGTCAGTAGATCACTGAGCTTCACATTATCCATCTTCATTTCTAAATGGGTGGATGCAGAGGTGAACCGTTGATGGATAAATAATATTGGTGCCTTTCTTCAGAAACAATAATAGGTGAGAATATTTCAGGAATGTGAAACAGTCTTTATCCTAACAGGCAACTCTCTCTTAGCCTTAGCCTACTAAAGTTAGAAGCTTTGTGTACCTCACTGTGAAATAAAACATTTTTGTATATTAATCTAGATTCCGTGTTTTGTGTAGCTGAGTGAGTAATGCTGAAGTTAAACCCTTATGCAGTAGTATATGATGTTTGAGTTGGTTTTATTTTAATTAGAATTTTACTTTTGTTTTTAGAGCAATGCTAATCATTTTATGATCGGTTGCTCTCTACTTTCTTGGACTTTTACTTCCCTAAATATTTACAGAATGCAGTTCTGTTACTATGAAATACGGTGGTTTAGTTTACATTATTAATTCTCTCTGTGTGGTCTAGAAATGAGCTAATTAAAAAGGTCCAAACTGTGGTTACACTTTAAATGCAAATGTTTTAGATGGAGTTTGGTAAATTGTTGAGACCGCTGATACTACTTCTGCTCCTCTGAATTTAATGTGCAACCTCAGATGAACTCTTGTGGAACTGAATGGTTTGAAGGAAGTGTTAGTGGACTGTGGAGATATCCATCTCAATATCATGCATTCATTGCTGACCTGAGGTGTTCGTGACTACAAGTTGTTTTATTACCATAATTGCAAGTAGGCGATTTGGGCTTTTTCCTTTTTTTCTTTTTTCTTTTCTTTTTTTTTTTCTTTTTTTCAGATGAACAAGTGTTTACAAAAGACACCATAGTAACTGGTACCTTCAATTGGAGTTCAGTGACTGAATGGAGAGAACAAGACTCTCTGTTCTGAGGGATTTTTGTTCAATCTTTAAATTCAAATGGGAGGAAAGGAGAGAGCGTAGGGTTCATTTGCCTTAATCTTTGCCTTTTAAATGGAGGAAAAAAATCAGAGTTAAGTCTTGATTCTTCAGTCAGTAGCAAAAAGTCCTTTGGGATTTCATTTTGACAGGCAGCAGTTTTCATCAATATCAGGGGCCAAACTCAATTGTCAGTGTGTAGATTAAAATTCATAACTCTTAGAGATACAATGTTTAATGGAATTGAAACTGAAGGAATCCAGGATCAGGTTTTATTTTTTGTTAAGAATCTTAAATTTCTGTTCTTTTGGACCCTTGGGTGCTTTTGGCCATTTATGACTGACTGTGGAATACACCACTGTTTGTTGTTAGAAATGCAGTGGGGATTATTGAGTAAAGCTGTGTATCACACTAACGTTAGCTCTATCACTGGATATTCTTCCAATGGGAGATGCATAGATGCTGTACATGGTTATAATCAATTATGTCAATAAATCCATTTGCTGAAAGAAAATTGGTGTCTTAGATTGTATCTCATAATGCATCGCTTTTCAATCACAGACTGGCTGTAACTTCTTTATACTACTAGCACTGCTCTTTCTTAGGACTGCAGAGAGTGCCTCATCATTCATTCTGTCAGGTATTTCACCGTACATTATGTTTTCTATTTTGGTTGTAATATGTTTGGATAGTGCAAACTCTAAAGTTATTAAAATGGTCAGTTCTGAAACAGGTAGACCACTGTCCCAAGATAAGCTAATAAGGTCCTGTTACATCGGTGAACTAATGGTCCTTTCTAAGCTAAATAAGAAATGATGATTGTTTGGGATAATACAATTTTTTTATACTCACTGGAAGTTACAGTTCTGAGGGGTTTTCAGTATTATCAGGCTAAAGATATAAACATCGTATGGAGCATATACGTGCTGTTCTAATTAATAATTCACTGCTGCTTTTTGAATTTATACAAGTGTCTGGAGAATTGCTAGAATGAAATGGCTCTTTGCTTCAGCCTGGGAGAAGTAAATACATAGATCAACACAACAACAACAACAACAAAAAGATGGTTAACAGAATGAAGTTGATGACTTAGAAGTCACGCGTACTGTAGCTCCAGGATTACTTAGGCTTTGTGTGCAGGTGTTACTTACAGCTTTTTTGCAGGGGCGGAGCTGGACTAGCGGGTGGTTGAGGAAAGAAATGTCAGTGACATTCAATGAATGATATAAATATTACATGGCTCTATTTTTACCAGTAGTAAAGTATTTATATTTGTGTCCTTTTTGAAGTAAGGTCCTTTCTAAAGAATGACTGTACAAACAGCCCTTTTAAAATGGATGAATCTGCCATCAATTTGTGCTCAAAATGTTTGTCCTTCTAGCAGAAATAGAGTTTTGCTGCCCCATCCCCTCCCGGAATCCATGCAGCTTGGGAAAAAGTGAACTGAGTGCTGTTCTCCTGCTAAGTAATTACCGGGCATGTTATCTATCAAAGGTAGAAAATCATCCAAATATTGTCCCATCAAATTAAGTGGACTGCTGCTGGGGGGTCCGCAAAAGGTACCGGCGCTTCCCTGATGGCAGCCTCTGCCCACCTCCTGCTCCCCCCCACAATCCCTGACCCTTTGCTGCAGTCAGCTGGCACGGTTGTTTGTGCAGCTGGAAGGTGAACTGCGAAATTGATCCTCCTGGAAAATAGCCTTTTGTAGTACCTCCCCTCTCCCATATTTTTCAGCCAGCTCCGTTTCTTTGATTCTGTTCAACTTGTACAAGTATTGGAAGTGGCAAAATGTGGGGGTGCAGTGCAGAGGCAGGAAAAAACAGTCAAAGATAGGTGACTGTTTAAACAATCTCAAGTAGTCTTGACAGCCAATGTATCCGCAGTCTAAGAAAATCTAGGCTATTCACATTAGATGAAAATCCTATGCAGAGTATATACCTTTACTGGAAAATCATTAATGATTTGCAAAACTGAAAACACTTCTTTATGAGGTCCTAGAAACATTGAAGTTACAGCACAGGGCTAGAGAGAAATAATCTGAAGAGAACAGGGCTATAATGGTGTCAGTGAAGGTTTACACGTGCGTGAAAACCCCTTGTTGAAAAGCACTCAGCTTGGCTATCAGAGCCTGTGTTAACACAGTTGGATTTATAAAAATATTGATTTCTTTATGCACTGCTATCTCTAGTTTTCACAATGCACTGCGAATGCCACATTTTAAAATACCACCACCATTTAAACCGTGTTATTACCCTTACAAGAAGGGACCTGGTAAATTCGATATATGTCTCTTGTGCCTTTTCCTTTCTGCTCTTTCCTGGGAGAGATTTGGAAAAAGAGGAATTGGGAGAGAAAAAAAAAAAAGAGTCTACTCCAGTTCCACCAGGATATTTATTTAACTAGTAAACCTACATGTAGATTGTAGTGTATGAGTCTACAAAAAATCATTTGTTTTCATGACAGTATATGTATTTGCAGAAAACTCCTTCAGTGAGCAGGAGAAATACTACTTCATTTCCAAAAACCTGGCTGCTCATACTAATTCATGTTTCTCTGGCCACCAAGGGTGTGCATATGTTGTGTGAGGTCCACAAGTGAAGCTTTGGTTTAAAAAATTATTTTTAAAATCAAATCAGCCAAATTATGTGTACACAGTGATGTACTTGATTTTTTCATCTGGGCAACTCTTGAGAGGAGTTGCTATATGAATGTTGATCTGTAATCTGATATTTGTTAAGTGCAAAATGGGGAATAAATGTAAGGAAACCGTGTGTGTGCTGGACGCTGGATTTGTTCTTTTTGCTGCATGCTAAATATAGCATGGTTTTGGCAGCCTGTCCAAATACTGCTGTTGCGTTTTTCTCCATAAAAAGTTGAGTTTTCTCAAGAGCGTGCTTTAATTCCCATAGAAATTAAATTCCCATAGAAAAATAGTCAATTGTCTTTGAACACAAATATTTATCTTAATATCATTGTACATGAATTTATTTATATAGATGCTCCTTGATACGTTTTTTAAAATAAATCTGTATCTCATTTGTTTTTACAAACAAGGCTGTAAGAATTAAAATGGATAATACAGTATGAATAAATAGCTGGAAGAAAACTGCCTAAAAACATAATAGACATGTTTACTAACAAAGAAGAATCTGATACTTTAAAGAGAATTCGTGAATATTTATAGTGTGATGCATCTCATTTGTTGTCGGATTTTTAAAGGTACGTTTATTTTTCATTTGATAATCTATGTGTAATAATTTTATGTCATAGAAATAAGCTATTAGTCCAGGGATGGGGAGGTCTCCACATACATAAATCTTAAAAGCTATTGAGTGCTACAAAGAAAATTGGGGTACTGTTAAAAGTATTAGTTCTTACTAAAGTATTACCTGTTTTTTCATCGCAAAGCTCATTTGAAGTTGCTGCCAGGCACAGCAGTCCTTAGCTAATACATTAAATGGTGTCTCTTGACTTCAGATAGATAGGTGTAATCCCATTCCTTACTTTACCAAAGTTTTTTTAATGTTCAGACAAACATATTCTCAAGTCATGTTAATATTTTTTTCAAAATATTTCAATTTTTTATATAGTCAGTATTTCAAAATACTTTACTGCTCTTCGGAGATCCATCCATGTGGAACCTGTACCAAGAGAGAATCCGGACAAACGTTAGAGCAATCTGTCAGTCAACATACGTATACTATTTTGTAATGTAGCAAGTGTTCAGAGGTTGTGAAGGGAGGGTTTTCTTTTTTATAATCTTGTGAGAATGAACGACCAACGAAACATTCATGTGGGGCCATATCTGTGCCCTCTAGCTATGGCCAATGTATTATTGTAATATAGCACCTTATGCAGCAGTCTGGTCTAGTCTAGTTCATTTTATTTTGGCACGTGAGACTAGAAAAAAGGCTTGATTTTGAGACCTGAAATTCAAGGAAATAGAGTGGATAGGCTTTTTGTGAAGTCCTTGGCAAAAATCCTGTTAGCCAGACTTTTGCCTTGTTCATTTAATTAACTTCTCACGTGTGCAGTTTGTTTCATTGTCATTAATTTAGTATATGTTTGCTTAGTTGTAGTAAATGTTTAGAAGTCCTTTGGAGGCCCGGATACATATAATAGATAAAAATCATACACAGAAAGATAATGAGACAAATTTTCTCATTGAGAGACTGATTTATTTCATAAGGGACAAATATTTCAGGGATTATGTTGTTAAAATAAACCTGAATGCTAGTTTTAAGTCAAGAAAGGAATTCTCTTTCCTTGGAACGTGAAGAAGGTAGGAAGGTTGTAAATAATTACATGACTGTCTTATTTAATTCTTTGCCAATAAGAGAAAGATTGGCATTATGTTAACAAACTATATTACATGGGGATATGCATGTATCCTGTCTGGATCCAGGAAAGTTCACTGAAACGATGTCTGTGCCATCACTTTTAAACTAAGAGATAACACTGTTACACTGCTGTAGTTCATCCTGACAGTGAGAAAGATCTCTTTTGATATGTCCAAATCCATGTTTTAGTACAATCGCTAACTTCATCTGTCATTGTACCATTGACATATCTATCATTGTATCATTGATATTTATTTTCCTTCTATCTTGCTTAATGTTTAAATATTGAAGTTAAAATTTAGTTTAAATACTGAAGTCACTTAGCATGGTAGCAGCCCCTATCTGACCACTGTAAAACAATTTTAAATAAGGGAGAATACTCAGTGGTGATACCTGTCAGATGAAAGGTCAGAAATAATTTTACTCTAGAGGAACACACTCAGGAAAAGCATGCTTTCAGAAAAAAAAATATTTGTTTTGTTTATAACTGAAGGATAACATGGTTTATTTGCCATTACTGTGTCATGATCTAAATCTTGAACGAGTATACTACTAGACAAGGCTCATATGTTAGACTTATGAGACAATTTGAGGTGTTGCTCAGTACATATAGCAGATGTTTTAGCATTCCGTTATTTTGCAGCAACAGCTTGATCCTTCTTCTGTTTTCGCTCTGTGAAAGTGAAAAGATTTCAAGACTCTTAACGTAGGCACCCATCGATAATAGGTCTGTGGCAATGGAATTAATTGTACTGCAGAACTGTGCTCTAAGATTCAGTGTTCATCTTAAAAAAGAAAAAAAATATTTCATTCTCAGATCTGATCATCTTGGAGAGATGAACCTGAGTGTTAACTGGCATGGAAATGTCTTTCTCAGCTGATAATTACTGAAGAGGGGGAATCTTTCATGATCATTGTAGTAAGTTGTTAACTCTGAAACCTGAAGGTGCCAAACCAAACACCAACTGTTTCATTGTCAATGACATTACCATAAGGACCCAATTAACTCATTTTCCCCCAAACCAAATTTCTCCACTTCCTCTCGTTGCCTAAAAAGATCTACTTATTATTTAAAATATTTTGTCAAAACCTTCAGTTTTTCTTTCTGCAGCGATCCTGCATTAGGCATTGACAGTGTAAAACTCTGCAACCTGTTGCAACTTTGTAATGTAAGAGTGGCAGAAGTAACTCAGAGAGAACTGTACACACTGAGTTCAAGATGAAAATGAATAAAGTAGTAAATGTGCCAACAAATCTGGAACTTGCCAGTAGTTCCCATGAGCCTGGTGCAGGTGCTGGGATCCTTGCTGTACAGTTCTGCAGCGCTGCTTGTGCCTTCCACCTGGCTGCTCTTACAGTTGCAGCACTACCTTCTTCTAACATCTTACTCGTTAGCACAGGGTTTTCTCCAACAGATTAGGGACATTCTGTTCAGCCTCGTATCCATTCAGTTATTTGTTTTTTCTTATCTCATTTTTAAAATTCTATATAATGGGAGTCTGTTTGGGTTTGTTTTATCTGGTTTGAAATAGAGATAACAGCCGTTTAAAATAGAGTCTGCTCTTAGAAAGAGAAGGAAGGAGTACATGAATTTTAAATAAATCCTGCTTAAACGGAAGTTATTTTATTCAGGAACGATTTGTGATTGGAATGATTCACTGGGATCCCACTGATACTATTGTGCTGGCGCAAAGGGAAGTGCAGAGGCTTCTGGTTTTCCTGCCAGGATGTATCCCTAAGAACCTGAGACTGCAGAGGTCCAGTGGGAACTAAAGACATCCCTTCCTTCCATTTCTGCAGCTCAAATGGAAAAGAGATTCAGGATCAACATCTTTTTCACTGGAATGGCTAAGAACTTTATTTATTCTATAAAATATATATTGACCTAAGATGATTTTGTAACTGGAGAGTTATAAATAGGTTTCACGCTAAAGGCAGCATCAAAAACCTGACATTTTTGGAGACAAAACCTCCTTACTTTTCCTCTGTAAAACTAAAGTCAGCACAGACTGAAGTAACCGGCAGTTTGCTGAAGGTGTTGACAGCTCTTTGAGGTGTCTGTAATAGGCAACTGGGTACACTTTATTCAGTTAAAATAGTCTCTCATATATTTTATTTAGAGGTATTTAGAATACGTCCCAGGTGGAAAATACTAACGAATTCCAAACTGTTAGCCTGTAATGATGCTGACCTACTTAGATTTTGGATTCATTCGTTGTTTAAATTTGCACTTGCAAGTGCACCTGAGGTGTTCCTGAACTTCAGTCTGATCGTATGTTTTTACCCAACCTGCTAAAATCACCTACCATTCCAATTAGTGCAACTGTACCTAGAAAACTGCTGCCATTCTCACTTTTAGCCTTTTCACTTATACCATGGTAGAAAATCATCTTAATCTACAAGCTCCTGGGCCTTGAGATATGCAATTGCTTCTGCAACAGGAGAACGGACAGTTTTTCCAGCCTTCCAAACACAGCCAAACTCTAACAACCAGAACAGGTTTGGGGTTTTTTTTTGCTGCGGTAAATAACTGATGGATTAGAGCTTTGCAGATATACTACAGTTGCCAAAGTCTACCAGTAGTGACAGTAGTGGCAGGACCCAAATGTGTGTGCACTGGAATAATCATTTGGCTGTTCAGATTCGGAACTCTACAAAATTTGGGCATGTGCAAAACATCACTAGAACTGGTTTTAGAGCGTTAGGACTTACCAGTTATGTTACTGTGGGTTTTTTTTTCTCCAAAATGTTCTTTTCTTCTCCCCTGTTCTATTACCTCTTTCTCTGTCTGGCTAGAGGGTTTTGGATTAATGCAGCAAAAGTGACTGGAATATGTGTTTTAAGGATGCTGAGCATCCAATGTGTCCGAGAAGCTGCAGGTGCTTAGAAAATATGATGCCTTAGAAAATGTGTGAAATATAGACTTTGGGAGGCATTCAAGTTCAACGTTGTGGTCATTACACTGATAGCTATCCAAATTCATGTGTTATCATCCCTGTTTATCCCCTTATCATGGTTAGCTGCCTTTTGTTTCTCTTTGTGATCTGTAATGAGGTGTCAAGTTTTGTACCTCTTACATTGTGTTTTGACCTGGTCCTGACTACTGTAGCCACTCGGATTGCTTTGCTCTCCAGAGCAGCCGGAACATGTATTGCTACTGTTTTTGTGTAGAATCAACGAAGTACAAGAGGAAAAGGATTATGGATTTAGAAAAGGTGTTTCTTGCCTAAAGCTTTACCATTCAGCTGACGATAATCCAGGCAGACAGCCCCAGCTATCTATAATTTGTTCTGATTCTTCAGAAAGACTGCTGCCTCTCTCCTGAGAGGGGAAAAGCTGTCAGACTTCTCCCATTCTGCATTTGTGATCTTTCTGGTTTGGATGAAACTAGTTTCCGATGTTTCTTTACAGAAGGAGGTAAAATCCTGACATATAGGCCAGTGGTAGAGCTTTTATCACCTGTATATGTTTTCACATCAAAGAGCTTGTGTAGCTGCCTGTTTTTCAGACAGTGCCCTTTGGACCTAAAGCGGTCAGAATCAGACAGCAACAGTCAGAAACCAAATTTTTGTTCATGAATCTGAATAATCAAACCAAGAGTATTTCATACGTTACACAGAGGAATTCCAAATCTGGCATAATTCTTCTCAAAGGCACTAATCTCATTTTAGGCAGCCTTCTCTTTCTGGTCCCCAAGGGAGCTGCGCTGCGGAGCGGTCCCTTTCTCCCATGCCACCCCTCTGTGTGCTGCTGGGATTAGCCTATATTTCTCAGAAGCCTGTGGAGGTTTTTTTGCTTCTTGTTTTGTTTGTTTCCTGATGTATAATAGGCCCTATCCATGTCCCCTCTTTCTTTGCCTTATTAGGCTTACAAAATGTCAGGATTACAGCAACTGGGTCGTTACAGCAGAGCTGACGAAACTGATGTAATGACCTCTGTGTGTTTTGAAGTCAGGAGTTAGAATTGATGCTTTATCATGCTGAAACATTTTAAACAATCTTTAATAATTCCTCTGCCCTTTTTGTGTCCTCAAATTCTCAGTTTACTCTTCTAAAAAAGTAAGTGGAGTTCTTCTGCCTCATCTTTTCCATGTAAATCATTATGCCTGACCCATTAATATAAACTTCCAAAGAGCAAATACTTTGCATCTGAAAAGGGTGGAATGGCATGTATTTTCCTGAGGGAACAGAAGCCCTCTCAATATATCCAGGAAGACTTTATTAATCATCCATTTAAAATTACATAAAGCTAAATATCACTTTGCAAAAGGGATTGTTTTGGAGAACAGCAGGGATGTAACTAAACTATATTTATTATATATTACTAATAAATTTAGACTACAGGATTACAGCATAAAAACACAGTTGTTTACTAATCCTCCAGATTAAATTGTTATTCCTAGAATTATTTGTTTTATCAGTGTAAATACATTATGACAATCTGTTGCAGCACAATGGATCCCAAGGCAGCCCAATTTTTGCTAATTTCAGTAGATCTACATCAGACCTGAATGTGAGCCAGCCTTTCTGTTTTCCTGCTTCCGCTGCAAAAATTAGCTGTGGATATTAAGAAGAATTGGTGGTCTATTTAAACAGGAGTCTGATTAAAAAAATCAATTATTGATCTCTTTCATGTAACTGTGAAGTTATAGTTTCATCATTTGTGACACAGTGTGTGAAACTAATTAATTTCTGGAAAATGTTCATCTGTGATTCAGCTACGCCCGTTATACTTCTTGGAATATCACACGGAAAATGAAGCTACCAGAAGGAAACATCTGTTTGTATCTGAAAACCCAAACATTTCTGAAGTTTAGCAACATGCATTCTTCCTGGGGCTGCCACCTATTATACTCAGCTCCAGAGCAAATACCAAAAGGGTACTTGAGGTGACCTTTTGTATCAGATTAAACAAAATGAGAAAACATTTGGCAATCAGACTTCCTCTGCTAGGCCATGGTAAACAGCAAAGCAGAGGTACAGATACAGTAAAAACATATTAATTCAATCTCATATGCTTTAGAAGAGTCCAGCAGTGAAAAGAGCAACTAACTGTGAAAAATCTGAGGTCTCTGTAATTTGGCACATCTTGAAGTCTGGCTAGATTCTCCTGACAAGGGCTATCTCAAGCAGCAATAAAATGGGAGAGGATGAAGAAAAACAAACTACCAGAAAACGTTATGTGGGAAATGGTTTTCTTTCAAAAGCTATTTCTTAAGAAGAAAATATCCCCTGTGGACTGCAGTTTTGTATCAGTGTTCTTGTTGCGTGTTAACACACACTGGTTTTGAATATTTTTTTAAAACAGTGTGGATTTCAAGGTTCCCTGTGCTTGTATAAATCTATGACTCCCCTGCTTGTTGGTGTGCTAGGCAAAGCTGGGAGAGGGAAACAAACTGTAGTTTCCCAGTGAGGTTAAGCTAGCACAAATCAGAATGCTGTTAAATTAATAGTCCTGTTTGCTGGTGGATGCTCATTCCTTCCATCTGCCCATCCAGCACATGGTGGGTAATAGCACTACTGGTAGTATATATTGCCGCTCCTTGCCACTCGGTGGCAAGATCACTGGATTGTTTATTTACATCTGTCAATGACAATGCATGAATAATAGGAACAGTCAGCTCTACTAAGCAAATGATAGATCTATGACCAAATGACATCCCAGTCTAAAAGGTGAACTGGTAAAGCAGCCATTGGGGAAGGGAGGATAAATGCAAATGTTTAACCGTTACCATAACTGGGATTATTATGCAGTAGGTCTATACACCAAGGCTCTCTCTAAGGAGGTTCAATTTTAGGTCTTCAGTGCACTAGGGGTAGTTTGATTTGGTTTGCTCGAACTGGTTGTTCAAAATCACAAGTGATTCTCTAGCTGTGTGTTGCAGCCTGCCTCCAGCGTGCCTTGCTCCTTGCTGCTGCTGCTGCTTTCCATCCACAGCAGCAGTTGCTCATGCTCAAGCCTTGAAATCCTTCCCCCTGTGCAAGCACTCAACCCCTGCAGGCTTCTCCTAACTGGATAGGACGCAACGGACAGCCTCCCTCCACCTTCCAGAGGGGAGCAGCTGCAAGGAGAGTGGGAAGGCATGAGGACACCGAGGTTTCCACCACAGCCATGCAGGCAAGAAGCCCAGAGGACAGAATTCAAGACCTGTTGTGTAGCCAGGAGGCAGGGATGGAAAACAAAGAGAGGGAGACTTTGCCTGGAGACAAAACTGCAGTGACGGCAAGGATGATGGCCAAACAAGGGCTTGGTGAGCAAAAAAGGTTGCAGCATGCAGAACCTTTGACCGGGTTATGAAAATTCAAGGCCAGAAGTGCTCATAAGGTTGTTTTGGCCTGCTGATTTGTTCCACTCTTACATCCCTGTCTAACAGCCAGGAGATAGAGCTTCCTGTTTGCTTGGGTGTTTTTGGAAGAAAGGAGTATGAGTGTTTCAACGCTCTCCCCACCCCCCCCACCCCC
>NW_008824983.1:899872-907472 GCF_000699105.1 Pygoscelis adeliae
GCTGGTAGTATAGAGTAGTAGAATAGACAGAGATCACTGGTGACAGAATTTTTCTTTAAAAAAATGGCCCATCCACACTGTAGGCTGCTACCTCCAGCAGCAAAGTCTTGTTGTTTATCAGTAAGCAGGTCTAAAAGCCGTTTCAATAGGATCACAGACTCTTCCTGGCTCTGGGGCAGCTGGAAGGAGAGGCACCACAGCAAAGTTTCCACCTCTGCCTAACAGCATTGCTGCTTCTCTGTTTCTCCCTGCACGAGTTGCAGTACATCGCACTCACTCTGCCAGGCACCTGGAACGAGGCTTACGGCTGTGGGTTGATGCTGTTAAATCACAAGTAATGGCAAATATCACATTTCTTGGAAATAAAAGTAATTTCTTTAAAAGCTGCTGAAAGTCACGGGAAACTTGGACTGCTGAATGAGGTGTATGTGTAAGCTCCCATCAAGGTAATGGTGGTGTTGGCTGGATGTTGCAGGGTAATTTTTAGCAAATGTAGGTGGACTTTGCGTGGAGTTGCTCTTCTGTTTGCAAGACAGACGGTGATATGTGGGCAGGTACACAGGATTAAACTCAGTTCTTATTTCAGCCACAAAACACGAAGGTAATTGAGTCCTGTAGGTATTTTTGGGGAGTAAATGGGATCTTCTTCCTCTGCTCTCACTGGAGGTCCCATGCAGAGTGTGCAGAGGTGTGGAGCGATTCCCCGGTGCAGCTGATTTGCCCAGATTGGTAGAAGAGCTCTCGGGGGACATTTGGCCTCTGGAGAAGGAGTTTCCTAGACTGAGAGTTCAGCTAGTGGTGGAGTACCCCTGGTGAACCTGGTGGGCTTGGCTCTGAGAAGGGCTCAAGGCATGCCACACATGTTTAAGCATCCTTTTAAATAGTCGACTACTCACTGCAGGCACTATGCAGACTTTGTTCCATTCTGCCTTTGTACACATCTCCTCCTCCTCCAACCTCTCTTCTTTTCCACTAAAAGTCAGAGATCAGTATGAGCCAAACCCCCTGTATTATATTATTACCTGAATTTTTGGAAGTTTTGGAACTAGGGATAGAGAGAAGAGGGAAAACAGAGCACAAACTTATATACATTTCTTAAAATGCAAGCCTTATGCTATTTTTGTATTTGTATCATTTTTTGTTTATTTCTTCTCTCTCTTCACTTTTTTATGTTCACCCATTTTTCTGTATTTTCCTTCTACTTTCTCTCTAACTCCCTGCTACTGACACTGTTCCCACGCATCTGTTAGAGCCCTCACAGCGTTCTTTCTGGCTGGGTGTTCATTAACCTTTTATGTTGTGTTGCAGGAAAAAAACCAGATTAATTATATTTTAAAGATTCCCAGCATCTCTGATGACAGATTTTCCCATGATAACTTTGACTTGTTTCCTGAGCTTCTCTCTTCTTCCTTCATAAAAATGTGAGACTTAAAAATCAACTCATTTAAGCCCCTTGAAAAGTCGTGGTTCAAGCATGCTTCCTCACAAGTTCATGCTTGGGGATGTGCAATTTACCTCCTCAGAATTTTGATGTCGTTGCACATAATTACAGAGTTGATATATTAGGATTATAAACAAGCTAGTCATTAATTCGAGAACGTATATACAAAACTGGATGACACAAAAAACCTCGGCACATGTATTCTCTGCCTGAGTTGCCTTAGCAGTCTGCAATGTCCATGCCTCCAGGCCTTTTCTCACTGTACATGGTTCCTCCTGAAAACTGTGGAGCATTTCTAGGGCAGCTAGTTTTCTTTGACCCTTTTCTTCCTGTTTTACTTGGATCCCCTTTCCCAATACGAAAGCACACTTATCTCTTTCTCTCCCTTGTCCAAACATCCTTGTTTGAGTTGGTGAATGAGTTTATATGTCTCCTTCATAAAATTTGGAAGTATATTTATTCTGAAATTAGTAATTTGCAGTCTCCAACCACTTTCATAGACATAGAAAAAAAGTTGCTTTATTAGGTTTCAACCTCCCTGTTGCTCGAGGCATATCCAGTTCAGTAGATGATATTTGGTTTAAAGACTGACTGTAGACTCCTGTGTGGCAAAGTCGTGAAATAATCCTGCTCTGATATTGAATGCTATTCCATAATTATGTCATGACTTCAACTGGAATAGATTTCCACAAATTATTTCAACAGGAAAACTTTTTAACATGCCTCAGATCCTTAGGGCCTGCCTACGCTAATGGGTTATGTTGAGAGGAATCTGCTTGAGGAAGCTGCAGCAGAGAGGCTTCCCTGAAACCTGGGGCTTACTTCAGCACAGCTTTCAAAAAATAGTAACACATCTGAGCTGAAATGTAGGAGTTTAAAGTTGTTTGTTCTTCTGGTTTTTTACTGTTAACATTAACCAGGCAGATGAATTTTGGAGGAAAAGTGGAAGGAAAGTAATTAATACTGTTTTTAAAACCGGCTTAGACAGTTGAATAGGTATTTGGGAATACATTTTTCTTCTTGTTAGGATATGTAGGTGCAAACAGTATTGACTGCGTGTCTGTTTGAGTACCCACATACTAGTCACCACATCTGGTCCCGGAACACTTCTTCAGCTCTCAGCTCCGGCTGAAAGCCCTACGGCCCTTCTGATGAGAAGGGGCACTGTCTCCAGGACTTACCTCCCCACTTAATATTTTCCTTGCAGTTGTGTTGTTTCTGTGGCAGTAATTTTCATGTTAGTTCCTGATCCAGTTTTCCTCTAGAACATAAATAACAGCGTCACCTCTTTCAAAGTACTTAAAGAAACCAAATAGTTTTCACCATGTTTTCTATGAGCAAAGTTTTGCTAATAAGTAACAAACTGAAATGACTTTGTCAATATAAAGAAGTTTAAGAATAGAATTAGTGAGGAGTTGACTCCAAGAACCGTTCAGACATGATCAGAAACTGCCTAGACACGGACCTGGGCAACTGGCTCTAAGGGGCCCTGCTTGAGCAAAGGGTTGGGCCAGATGACCTCAGAGGTCTCTTCCAAGCTCACCTCTTCACTTGTGATGCTGTGATGCTGTGTCTTAACTTTCAGCCATATCCATTTGCATAATTTAAGTCGTAACTGAAGCTATTTTCACCCAAGGTACAAGCAGAACTGCTAGCTGAAGATATGTACGGTTTTTCCCCTAATCACATACACTGAAGCATATGCGCTGCTGAAGTTCATTAGGTGAAAATCAAGTATGTTCATTGTCTAGACACTTTGAACGTCTAGCAATGGTGGGGTTGGTTAGTCAGGGTTTTTTTTTTTTTCCTCAAAATGAAAATGTCCTCTTGATAGTCTTTGATGGATTTCAGCTTTGTGACTCTTAAACCTGTTTAGATCACTTTCGGCAAACAACATGTGGTAAATTAAGTAATTCTTCCTATCTATCTACTGTCCATAAACAGTCACTGTTTTTCCCATGCAGTACCTGAAACAATTCAGTAGATTTTTGTTATGACCAAGCTTTCGTCTTGTTTCTCAGTGAATTTGAGGGTTGATCTGTGTTTTAGTATTCAAATATTACAGCTAAAACCACAGTCAGTATTATAAATAGCCAACTAAATAACATGGAAACTTCTGATCAGGTGCCCCACCTTTGTAATTACTACTTCCTCCTTGGAGTAATCATATCATCACAACAATTACAATCACCTTCGGTGAAAATACAAGCATAGACAACCACTGACACTGGGTCACGTCCAATTTAGAAGTCACCAGAGTAATTGCCAGCAATTTGCCCAGCTGCAGTCATCTGTGCTTTTAATTGAATTTTTTTTTGCGTCAATTTGCCTTGTAGTTTCACTTTGATCAGTGTCTGGGAAGAAGAAGTAAACAATGATAGTATTGGTCTGCACTTGCAATTACTCTGTTTTGTTTTGGAGGAGGGTTTTGCAGAAATACTGAAGGGAATACAAAAATGGTTTTCATTTACACTTCCCCTGTGCCCTTTTAGAGCCCTCTCACAGTGAATAAAATATTCACTTTTTTTCCCTCCCTGGAGCAGCATAAAACAGCCTCAGCAACACTGTCAATTCCAGTCACACAGAAATTGCAAGCATTAGCAAAACAGAGGACTTGGTGCTCATTTTAATTTGTTTTTGATAGTTCAAATTGTACTGTTTTCTATCTTGAAAATTCCCTGTGACTGAGAGGGCTGGAAGCATACTTAAAAATAAAGAAAAAAAAGAAAAATCTCTCTTGCAAAAATGTGGTGGATCAAGAGCTTGATAGTTTAAGGAAAATAGCAACATTTATGTAAAGCTGTAAATTTGAAATGCTGTCATGCAAATCAGACTGTAAGATTCATCACCAGAAAATAGTGCTAGATAAAGACAGGGGGTTGGTTTTTCAGATGAGGGAAGTCTTAGATATGAATTTTAATGTTTAGCTTCCTGATCAAAATGCAGACTGTAATCTTGGTCCATGTGATTTTCTGGCTTGATTTAATGGGTTCTGGACAGTCTTGACAATCCCTCCATATGTTGTAGCGTTCAGAATCAAGTCCCTGAGTTCTAGATAGAGCTTTTCTTCCTCTTTTCATCTGATGAGGCATATTTGGGTATATAAAAACCTTTGTGAATAACAATTTCTGTAAATCGAAAGCAAAAAGAGTGACCAAGCTACACATGATAAAAAAAACTGTGTTCAAGGGAATTAACCTTCTAAAGTAATTTTACAGGTACATTTGTGCTACAGTTAAAAAATTTGGCTGTCTTGAAAAATCATGTTCAAACATAAAACATTTGAGGTAATTTAATAGTTGGCACTTAAAGTAACTGCAATTTGATGTTCAATTCAAACCAGATGTTTATTTTTTTGCAAGAAGTCTATTCTGTTGTCAGGGGAGAGAAAAAGCATTCAAGGTTATGGAGCAGACATTTCTTACTGTGGTTGATTAGAACAAATTACCAAGAGCTGCACTTCACATTTGAAAGACTGAGGCGTTTATGATCTCAGGACCCAACAATTAAAGAAAACAAAAATAAAGGGATTGAAAGTATACATACTGTGAGCAGTTAAGCTGCAAGAATGTTGTGGATCCCAAACAGCTGGATTCCATTTGAACTCAAAAAGTTTAATAGCATAAGCCTGCACATCTTCTTTTCCACTTCTGAGGATCATCTGCCAGATGGAGAAGCCCCCCCTCTCATTTCCTTGCACTGTACAATTGTGTTACAGAATAAAATGACTCGATGTGCTGGAGCAGAACCAGTACTTTTAAACCAGGGAAAGATAGCTCTCAGAGAAGATCAGTTTGATGTAAAGAAAACAAGGGTAATAAAATACCCAGCTTCAGTAGTTAAATGCTTGCAGGAAAGTTATTTTATTCAGGTATCAAGCAAGCTGGTAACATTGATGCAGTACTGAAATCTGCATTCCTGGAAAGTAGGATGCATTATTGAGATCATGTTTTGAGAAAGATCATGGAATCTTAAAATGTGCCCAAAAGTTATTTCCTACTCATTGTTTTGAATGACAGGTCTCCCATTGTCATGCTAATTGGACACTCAACAACGACTCCTCGGCACATTGTCCAAACTTACTATTTGGAAATAAATTTAGTGAGGAAAGAAATAGGGCAAAAAGTAATCCTTGTTCAGGACAGTAGTGACCCAGCAACAGGGCTGAAAGAAATCATCAATGTACTAGACCTTGCTCTAAGAGGAACTGCAATTCAATGCTTTTTAGACTCTTGCTTCATCTCCAGTCACACATGGGGTCTGTAGAGACCGTCTGTGGTGTGTTAAGGAATGTGCAATTCCTGTCTCATGTCATAAAAGTTTGCTTCCCAGGAAGATACTGGTTCTGCTGTCTGTGGGACCCTTCATGCACATGAAAGGAGAGGAGCAATTGGTTTTTGCCATGTAATTTAACAATGCTAATTAAATAAAGATATCCACAGTGCACTGAGTAGCATTAATTACAGCCCATTTTGCAGAGAGTGCATGTGTAGGGGGGGAACTGCACAGAAGCCAAATCACATAAATGTGTTTTAAGTACATGTGCTGGAACTCCACCAACTCCAGCTCTAATAGCAGCTCAGGAGGGAAAGTCCTGCTGCTGACCCTGGGCCCTTCAGGGGGGAAGAACTGAAAAAAAGTCTTTGGACCAAGCTTGAATTGCAGGCAGGGGCTGTATGAGGCAACTTGGCTTTCAGATAGTCAGCACCCCTTAAGTGCAGCTCACAGTCTCAATGTTCAGAGATGAAAGGGAAGCCAAAATCGGTGAGATGGTCACAGGGTTTCTGTGCTTCTTCTGGCTTGGTTTACAATGTCAAACAAATGCATTCTTCAGTATAGAAAAGCACGTAGAATTCCAAAGCCTGAACAGGTTATCTTTGGCTGTAATGCTGAATTTTAGCCCTGAAGCATAAGCCTGCACAGCATGATTAGATGGTGCTTTAAGCATCAGCTAACTGACCTACGCTAGAGAGGATGCTGAAGCTTTGGTGCAGTTAATGGATCAAGATAGTGAGGCCACAACAGCTGCTGTGATGGATCATTACAACAGTTTGCTGGCTGCTAATCCAGCATCTCCCTGTTGCTAAACAAACCACTCCTTATATAGTTCACTTTTTTCCCACAGCTTCTGGCAGAAAAAAATGCCCCTCACTTGAGCCACAGTGTGGTCAAGCTTATAGAAATCGCTTACTGCTCCAGCAGTGTGAAAGAATTATATGTGATTTTGAGACAAATGTCCTCAGTCTGTTAAGATTTTAAGGTCACTTACTTTGGTAAGAACTGACAACACTCAGCACATCTTTATAAGCTGTAATAAGACTCATTGGCCTGTTTTAGAGGGCTTGAAAGGATGTATATTACTTTTATGTTTAGCTTTCTCCCATAACTCTGTAACTATTTCTTCAGTTTAGAAGTAGAAAGATGCCTTTTTAACTTCAGGTCCCAAGCTCTAGCTGAGTTTGAGATGGAAGCTGTGTTTTCCCAGCTTGTCTATCACTAGTATTTTCCCAGCTTGTCTATCACTAGTAATAAGATTTCTGCAAACTGGAAGATACCTGTGGAGCCCTATTGACCCTGCTGGGGCCAAGCACAGCTTACTCAGTATTTCTGCTTGTGAACATAACATTGACACCGTCTGCTTACCGGTGCTGGTGAGCTGTCTGTCCAGGCTCAGCAGGGGATAAAGTAACTGAAGATACTGCTCTTTGGCTTGGGAAGAGATGTACTTCCTAAAAAAAGAGTTTCTTTGGGATTAAAGAGCACTGCCAATTATATACGTGAGGTTGCAATTATACAACACTGAAGTTGCAAAAAATGTGAATAAAAGCGTATGTGTCTACATACTTTGCTGCATATTTCACTGGGACTACCCTATAAGAACATCTTCGTTCATGGGGTTCCAGGTGGTATTTGCGTCTAGCAAAGCTTTCTTTTTTAACTTGGAAGAGGATGTTCTCAGCTGTGCTGGAACCACCAAACGAGCACGAGGGCAGCGGTACCCGTGCATCGCCACGCTCTGCCCTCTCGAGAGCATCTATAGCTCACGCGGACGGCAAGAGAGCATCTGCAGGGTATCCACAGCCCTTTAAACGAGCTGTGACTGCGGTAAATTGTGGATTTCGTAAAACCCGCGTGGTTTGCAGGCGGCGTGGGACGCTG
>NW_008824983.1:907493-912966 GCF_000699105.1 Pygoscelis adeliae
CTGGCGGAGCCCAGCGTCGCGGGCTCCCCTCCCGGCTCAGCTCGGCCGTTCACCCGAAGACAGCTAGTACCACCCAGTGGTATTGGGGATTATTACAGGTTTTCAGGTAATTCGGCTTGTATTTCGTAAAAACGCGATGCTTTTCCTGGTAGCGGAAGAAGCAGCGAGAAACGAGGCCAACAATATCCATAAAGAACTGGTCTAAGTTCGCGGTTGTGAAATGTCCTTCGCAGGGCTGGAAGCAAGAAAGCGGCAGAGGGTCACAAAAGTACGTGGCGTCACCTCCTTCGGATGTGAATGAATTGCTTGTGTTTGAGGTGTTCCAAGCTGGTTTACTCTGGTTCTGCCAATACTTCTGCAAAACAGCATGCGTATACTGACTTGCAAACTACGGCTGTTTGGATACCCACAAATTTTACGCAGCTTCAAAAAAGTTGCAACGCTGTCAGTGATCGCGGCGTCTTTGTAAATGGGAAATGAAAACGTTATTTAATGTATGGAAGGCTGTAACAAGGTTTCAAAGACTGTTCAAGTGCTGTAAAACCTTCTTAATCTCCCCCCCCCGTGGAGTTACAAAGAATGGAGAAAATTATTGTTAAATATTGCAAGAATGAAAAAGGATGTAACTGATCATATGTTGTAGTTGCCATATTATCATTAACTGCATTATTCTGTTGATATTAGACTCACAGAGCTTAATTCTGTATTATGTCTACAGGAAGCCTTCAAGTCTGAATCTATTTCGCCCTTTTTTTAAATGTGCCAGAGCAAAAAGCATGTTTTAAAAGTATAATTATTCAATTCCTGTATAGGTTGTGAAAATAAAATCTTTTTGAATCCAACAGGTGGTTTTCATGAAACTCTAAAAAAACCGGCAGCAAAAATTACAAAAAAACCCCCTTCAGTCTAGTGTATTTGTTGTATGATTAGTTAGTTTGTGTGAACTGTGAAAATGAAACCAGAAACAGAGCTGAAGTAAAAGGGAAATGTACCATAGACAGTGAAAAATACTTAACACAGTGGCTTTTTTCCCCTTTTGTATCTTCATCTTGCAGAGTCTAAAGTCTTCCTAGCCACAAACAAAACCAGACAATTAAAAATATTTTATTTCAGCAAGGCCTTCATTATAATCTAAACCATTTCAGACTTGAACTAAAGATTTAGAGTCTGGAGGGTGCCAGAGAATGCACTTGAGATCTTTGTGCGGCAGCGGGGTGGTGGTTTAGATGATCTAATAGGGTTTTTCCATCTATAACTTTCAGCAGCTTTATGATTTTATTTTTTTTTAAATATCAGAACTTATTCATGCCCCCAAACTGTCACTAGGGATGTGTGTGGACATGTAGGGTTCTGGAAGACACTGTGCTTTTCATTAGGCTTTTAGTCTGAATTTCAATACCAGACCTGGTCCTGAAATATTTTAACATGGTCTGTGGTGCTATTCTTTAACTTTCTAGTTTGGCAAAATAAAAACAAACAAACAAAAACCAACCAACCATAAAAAACCAAGCTTAGGAGAAGGAGAGATTAATCCACTACACCAGAACAGAAGATACCTGTAAACCACTTTTTTTTTTTTAATATAGAACTGTTGAGCTGAAATTTTTATATGCTGTAAATAATACTTCATGTTTATTTTAAGTATGCAATTAACATTAGCCTGTCCTGTCAATGTTCCAAAATATATTGACTCCCCTAAGAATGGCAGTAACCTCCTTTGGTTTTGCTGATGCATTCCCGCTTTTGTGCTATAGTTAAGAGGTGCTCATTTCAGAGCTTGGACTGATACTTCAGCAGCTGACCACAGGGGAGCTCGAAGCTTTACAGGGGACTTCCACCAGTGCTGAACAGAGCGCTTTAGAAATGCTTCATGCAGCATATTCCCACCAGAACTGGGTTAAAGAGACAGTTAATAAGAGACTTGCTTAAAACCTACTTTCTTGTTACTCTTGTAGGGTTTTTTTGTCCTACTACTGTAGTATAAATCCCAGTGGAGTTATCCTGTTCAGCCTTTAAACAGGTGGGAAGTAGGAACGTGGGAAGATGGGACTCTCTACATATTTTGTATGCTGCTCTTTTTGGAGCAATATGTACATTTGCAAGCTGTGTAACAAATTGCTATCAAGGCCAGCAAGTTAGAAAGGTTGTGAAGTTTCATAATTTTACTGTTTGGGGATCTTTTTTTCCCTTTGAGATTGCTAGCTCGTAATAATCCACAGCTGGATTTTTTTTTTTTTTTTTTTTGAGTGGGAAGGGATCTCTTGCAATTCCTAGTAAACCAGTTCAGCTGTTACTGTAGATCAGTCCTTCCCCCTTTCTGTCCCTTCATAGTTTATTTGTAGTTTAGCTCCTTCCTTGCCTGCATCACCTTGTGCCAATATCTGTGGAGGAAGACAGGTCTGGGAACTGAGCTGGTTGATGAGTAAACCAAGAAAAAATGGGGGGCTTTCAGCTGGATCAATTCCACAGAGCCACCTTGGCATGAGAGAGGTGGTGAGGGAGGGAAACATCTCTGTCTGCAGCAGGATGGACTAAGGCAAATACTGAATCACAACCCTGCCTTAAAACACACAGAGGACAGGTTTTCATCCAAAAAAGAAATCTTTCGGGTCTCCCTTTCATGTTAATTTCCATGCCAAAAGACTTCTTAAAAGTCCATGCTTACAACTATTTAACTCTTTCATGTCTCCCCCCACCCCTTTGTCCATCCACTTTAACTGCATACTGGGGTCATAAAGTCCAGTACCCTCTCAAGTCCTCTTTGTGTTGCTTTTAAATAAGTCCTTTGTATATTCATTTATAAATGCTTATTTTGGTAACTATGTGCACAGAAGATTACCCAGTTCCTCACTTCAGTGATGGAAATAAGATTGATTGCACTAAATGTCAACAACGACGGCCAGGCTAGGGAGGCTGCTGTGGGAGGCCTCTGTGAAATTTCTTTTAACTTTGATGAGAACAGAGCTTGGGACAAAACCGGCTGATGTAAATGGCAAGGACCACTACCCCAGAAAGGGTATAACCCCTTGGGGGTAAGGAAGTGGGGGCAGCTTTGTGCAATAGTTGTCATAAAATGAATAAAATACACATTTTCCCTTCTTCTCACAATAAATGCCCTGGGGTTTGATCCACGTTATTCCTTAAGAGAATTTTTTCCTGCTCACCCAAATATTATTATTCGCATCGGCTTTAGCTGAACCATTTGGGCAAGCCAGAGCTGCAGGATTTGAGCCCTTTTGGCACGTACAACACACATTTAATAACATGACATAATTTTAAGGCACTTTACAGATGTTAGTGAAGCCTCCTGCCACCTTTATGAAGTTAAAGGGTGTGATAACTTGGGAAAGGGTGGGGAACAAGGACCAGGACTGAAGTTTATTACTCCGGAAGTGTCTTTCCATAGTCCTTCCTAGGAAGCCACCTCCCTGCTTTTGCCGTGCCCTGTCTGGGTTACCCGTGTCCTTCTCCTTTCACCTCCTACATCTGCTTGCTCACTCTCCCAGCCCTGCCCTTGGCGGTGGCTGGATGGCGGCGGTGTGGGTGATGCAGGTGTCTCCTGCTACAGAGTCAAACTGTCTCCAATTTGTGGGTAATGAAATATGATAGCTTTGGGTCAACAGGTCACAGCATTGACTAAATTGGTAGTTGTAAGTGCTTCACATGTGTGGGGGAAAAAAAGATGTGAATTATGCCTGTTGTTACCAGTAACAGTGCTTGTTGAAACACCTTAAATTATGAAAACATTTTTCATCACTTAGGTTTACTGTATTCTCTTTTTCCATTGTTTACACATGCAAATATATTAATCGGATTTATTTTAACTCCTTTTTCAGTTCATCTCACAGAATGATACAGTGTTGCTGGGACACAAAAGACTTTTCATGCACTGCTTTCTGGAGAGATCGATTTGTTTTAATTTCCAACTTGGAAACATTTCTGTGGGGTATGGGTTTAGACTGGCTTCAATTTTATGAAAATAAATGGTTTGTGGGCAAATTTAACCTGTTAGTTTTGCTTTAAAATAATTCTCACCATTCCCAGCCTGGTGAAACTTTCTTGTGGAGTTTATTGATTGCCCAGGAATCATAATCCAGGCTTGTGCTTATACGTGACAGACTCAATAGGCTAATTATGTTGTCTTTTTTAGTTTTTGTTTCAGTGTGATCTTTGTTAATTGGGTGGATTCATTTGGTGCTGTTTTCTGTTACCATTACAGTCTTTGCTATGAGTACCATAACTGTACTTGCTTTGAAGGCTCTGGGTAATAGCTCCATGCTTTATCGCTTTGACCTGTTTTTTTCTGTGTTTTCCTTTTTGATACGGCTGGGCATTTCTATCTCTTTCTCAGAGGTTGGTTATTATGATTATTATCAAGGATGTGGTGACATGGCCAATAAATCAAGTTCCTGGCCAAGGCAAATGGCCACAGACAATACATTTGGAGCCTCCACGTCTCTCCCACTCTTCGTTTCCCCAAAGAACAGAAAGGACATAAAGACATCATAAATATCCTTACTAATTCTTATTAAAAGGAGGAAGAAGCACATAATAAATCAGTTTTGATTTACAACTGGTGGAAAAACAGAAAAAGATACAGACCTGTTCCCATTGTAGAGCTTGTGATTTGATCCGAGGGGCTATGTGTACGCCTGTGTCCTGCCTGACGAGAAGGGAAGGTGCGAGAATCCTGCAACTGGATGACTTGCCTCCCTCATTAGAGTTAGCCTCTAAGGATAGGCTTAACCTCAGAAGTGTGAATTTTAATGTCCCGTCCAAAGTTATCATCATTAACGATGATTTATCGACATGAATATTTGGTTCATTTTTGACTCTTGCTAAGTTCATGGCCTTGACAGCTTCCTATTGCGGTGAATGCTGAAACCTGTTTGCACACCATGTGGAAAGATGTTTTCTTCAGCCAGCTTGGAGTTTTGTCAACACTTAACTTTGATTGAATGCCTCCTTGAGTTCATGTTATGAAAGAGATTAGGAACTTCTCTTCGGCCTCTGTTTTGTGAATAATGCATTATTTTATATACTGTTCCAATGTGTCTTTTTTCACTTGCCTTCTAAGATGCTCCCAAAACATTAAGTCCTGACTCTCCTGCCACGCTAGTACATGAGGCTTTTTTGTTTTAATTCACATATAGAAGCCAAGTCTATTAGTCTCTGACACTGGTCAACAGTAGATGCCTGGGGAAGAGTTTTAGGAGAGGAAAACATGTAGTGATGCTTCCCCGACAGACTCTCCCAGCCTGCAGCTGTTCATGCTCAGGGATTGCCTGGACCCAAGATGGTGCCTGTAGATTTTTCTCCATAAATTTGAACTCCAAAATGATCTTTGACACAGTCCTATGTCTTAAGAATACATTGAATGAAAAAATATTTCCTCTTGTTTATCTGAACCTGCTGCTTGCTTGTATCTTTAGATGGTTTTTAGTTCTTGGATTGGAAGATAATGAACAATCTT